>NW_028288866.1:1624005-1948806 GCF_059628265.1 Tinamus guttatus | reverse complement strand
GGGGCCTGGGCAGCCCCTTCCCGCTGCGGGCCATGCTCCAAGGGAGCTTGAAACCCAGGTGGGAGCCCACACTGCAGAAGACGCCAGGGATTTTCTCAGGCCGGACATCCGCGGAGACCGTCACTGCGCACGGAGCTCGCACACGAGGAAACGAGGCACCGCGGCAGCCTTCCCATGGCCTTTCCCGAAAGGGCCCCAGCAGTTAAACCTGCTGCTCTGGAGACAGGTCTGGTCCTTGAAGCAAAGGGGCAGCTTCCCCTCAAGGCAAGGGCACACGCAAACAGGGGCTCCTTGGAGCTTCCTTGCAGCTCCCCACTGCTCCCGTGGAGCCGGTTTCACACGCAGGGACTCTCTGCTGCAGAAGGGACACAGAGGAAATACCCAGAGCTCAACCCGGTGCTGGATCTCCCAGCCCATGGGCAGGTCAGAAGGCCCCACCAACCTGTCCGGACCGCCGGGCCTGCTCGTGCCTCCAGCTCAGCCCCCAGCCGGGCAGCCCGGCCACCACCGCTCTCTTCCCCCTGCCCAGAAACCCTTGGAAACCGAGGAAATGGCGACAGCAGCCAGGCAAAAATACACCAAAAAAGGAAAGGTCAAAGCTAACAAAACGACACTTCCACGGCAGGTCTTAAAGGAAGACTAATATCTTCTGGCCAAGCCAATAAAGCCAGGTTTTATACATGGAACATCTTAAGGCCAGAGGCGCATGGAGAAAAGGCACAAGGCTGCCAGCAAATAGAGCTCGTAGTCGCTGTGCACCTACCTAGAGCTCCCAGAAAGGAAAATGAAGCTCCTGGGGACTTGTGAAACACAAATAAACACTTCTCCTTCCTAACACAGGCTTACTTAACCTTTAACTGCTCTCAGCCATTTGTTGGGAGCTGCCTCCATCCATCACACTTCTTGCAAGCCCCAGAGCAGCCCCAGGTCTCTCCCTAATAAGACATCTGAGACACCACAAACTCACCTCACCTGAAGCAGCTGCTATCAGAGCACGTTGGGAAGGGGCTCCAGGAGGCATCAGCTGCTCCATCTCCTCTCTTTAGGGCTCAGGCAGCCCCTGAGCTTCAGTCCTTCACATGTACCTTGACTTGTAGCTTTGTACTAAGTGGCACAAATCAGTTTTATTGTGCTGTTTTCTGAAGCAGAATTTCCAAGAGCATTCATCATGGCTGGAACATGCAAATCTGTTGTGGGGATGCTAAGTCTAGATGCAATAGCAACATTCTGGAGGACTTTAAACCCACTTAGCAATGCTATTGCAGCAAAGAAATAAAGCTTTAATGCAATGCTTTTTTTGGTGGTAAAGCAGCTCTATTGCTGTAATATTGTGCCTGGGAAGTCCTACCTGCCTTAAAATGGGAGCATCAAGCTCATGGCTCTGTTGAAAGCCTTGAAAGCAGTTTGTAGAGCTGGATACTAAAGAAGGGCTGCTGGAGAGGGCTCCTAAGCAGTCACTTTGAATCGTGGTATTGAGGCTGCAGCAGCAGCAAACCTGGGGAAAACACGGTGCTGGTCACGGGCTGCTCCGGGCCGCGCTGCGCTCCGTGTTGCTGCCGCCGCTGCGTTATTCCCATCAGTATTTTAACTAACTGAACAGCTCGTCTTGTGTCCTCGGGGCTGCAGTGAGTGCAGAATGGAGCGGTGCTGCCTCTGGCTCCATACGGCTCTGCTGGTCTTAATAGAGTCCAGTCCTGTAGGAGAGTTTCAAAAAAAAAAACAAAAGTCTAGTCCCTTATTCTGTTCCCAGCTTTCCTGAACCTCTGCTCTGGGGCAGAAGATTCAGCTGGCAAGAGAAGCAAGAGAAGCTTTTCCTTGTTGTGTCTCTGTCTCAGGGCTTCCCAACTGTTTTAGGAGCTGGATTTTGATCCATTTTTCCCCATATTGTTATTTGTGCTGCCTCCCAGGCTCATCCCTCAGGGCTAAGCTGGGAAGCGGGCGGGAATGGGGAGCCGAGAGCAGGGAGCTGGTGGTGGAGAGCGGCAGCGCTTCCAGCGCAAGGACACGGGGAGCTGGAGCCGCGAGGAGGGCGGAAGAGGAGGAAGCAACCCCTGCAAATGTCCTTTTTTGATCTACCTTAACAACCACTATAGAGAATTAAATGGAAATCACTTCTGTGATGAAGGAATTAATGGCAATACGGAGAATCAGGTTCAGGTAGGAGACTTGAATCCAAAGGAGGAAATAAAGCCTTGAAATTCAAATGGGGGAAAATATATATATATATATATATATATATATAATATAAGCATAAAGGGAGCCCATTTTACACCTGTAAGACTAAATGTATAAATAGGAGCTGGCTGCTCCCTCTGGGGAGAAGGGATTGTGCTCTTAATTCACCCAGACAAATAGGCCGCTCGGCTCCGTCGGGGCCCCTGCGCTTCGGAAAGGGCCGAGCCCGTGCGCTGCTCCGGCCGCCTCTGCGTGGGATTGATCCCTCTTTTTTTTTTCCCTAGAAAGCCCCGGATGGGTCCTATCCCTGGGGCAGAAGCATCTTGACTTATTTAGGGCACGTCTTTGGTTAGAAAAACGTCTTGTTTGCCCCGTCCAGGGGCAGCCCTTGCATCCCGGCCCCGCTTTCGACACGGCCAGGCTCTGTTTTAACGTGTTTGGGAGCGAGGGAGCTGCTGTGCCCGCCCCGGGGGCTGCGGGGGCCGCGGGCGCGAGCGCAGGAATCCCGCTGTCCGCAGGGGAAACCCAATTAGTCTGTGCACCCTGACAAAAGTGGAGCTGAGCCTTTTAGCAAGGAGCAGCTAATCTGCTTTAGGAAGAAAACTAAGCGGGGGCCAAGCGGTGGCAGCGGAGTTGGTGCGGGGCCCTTGGATATCTCTAAAGCCACTTACAGGTTCAAAGAGTGAACAAGGCCATTGCCAGCCTTGTTATTTTGATTTGTTTTAATGAAAATACTCTGCTCATTCCATAGATGTCATGCTTCGATAAGGTAATTGTGCAAGGGCCCAGCTTACATCCTCTTAATGCCGCACTCTGGGCAAATTAAGCCTGGCCCAGCGGAGAGGCAGAGGCGCGGAGCGCCGGGGAGCCGAGGGGGTGGAACCCCGAATCCCTGATCCTTGGGTTTGCGCCTTGCTCTCCCTTGGGAAAGGCCCTGGGAGGCTGGAGGGGCTGCCCGCTCCGGACCCTGGTGTTGCTGCAGGAGCGCTCCGCGTCCACACGCAACGTGTGCAAGTTCCCTTAGAAATAGTCTGGGCAGGGAAACGCTCCTTTCCCCCTTCCAACTTTGGGGAGCTCCATGCCCTGCGTGCCTGGGAGCGCTTCCAGCCGTGTTTCCCCGTGCCACGGGGCCGGGATCGCGCCCTCCGTGTGAGCAAGGAGGGGAGAGGGCAGCAGGGCCTGCGGCCCCTGCCCCGGCCTCGCCGCCTCCTCCCCACCCGGCCGGGGTGAAATCCGCGTTCTCCTTGGGGATGAGGCCTCCTGGAGAGCCGCTGCTGTGCCCAGGGAGCAACCTGGGACCACGGGGACACCTGAGGCTCTCCTGGAGCTGGGAGGTGCGGCTGCCTTCTGGGACACCTCGGGAGCTCCTTCCCAAGGAGGTCAGGGAAGCCACGAGGAGCCCCAGAGAGAGCTGGATCAGGCACCAAACACCCGCCCTGCAGCCACCTCCTCTCCCCTTGGCCGCTTTGCCAGCGAGCAATTTTAATTGCGTGAAGCATCTGCCTATCTTAACTCTGCCTCTCTGGACATGGCAAGGAGCTGCCCAAGAGGCTCTGGTGGTTTTTTCCAGCTCGGAAACCCGTTTCTCCATAAGCAGCCTGGCTGAGCCCGCCCGCTGGAGCCCGGCCGCAGACACCCCTCTCCCCTTCCTGGATTTGCTCAGAAAACAAACACTTTGGGCTCAATGTGTTACTCTCTCTTTCTCCATTTTTTTCTTCACCGCCCTCCCCCCAATTAAAAAAAAATGCGGAAGTCCCACAGAAATATTTTTTTTTCAATCCTCGGTTTTCAAGGTGGATTTATCACCCTTTAAAGAGAGATTTATTGGATAATCGCTTAAAAAAATAATGCTTATTACTCCGGGATCTCAAATGGAAAACCTTCCCACATTAGTAATCTTCTTGTAATTGCAGAAGGTAGCAACTTTTCATTAAATAATTCATCCCCAGGCGTCTTTTTTTTTTTCCTGTATCATACTTCTGGGGTGGAAAAAGAAAAAATGGTGATCAAATTCTCGAGGTTTCGCTAGTTAAAGAGATGGGAGAGGCGTGGGATTCAGCTGCTGAGGAGAAGCTCTCTCGATCCTGTGCTTCTAGAGCTGCATTACTCCAGAAATTGAATCGCACGCCCGCTAAAAAAAAAAAAAAAAAAAAAGCCCGACTTTCTCTTAAGGAGATTCATAATTAAGAATCCAGGCGTGCGATGCGCGCTGGGAAGCGCCGGGCTTGGGTTTCTTTGCCTTTGGCACCGCGCTGATGCCTCGGTGATTTTGCGGCCAGGCTGAGCTAACCTGCGAGCTCCTTTCCGAAGCGGAGAATTAATAAAAAATCTCTTTTTTGCTCCTTTTTTTTTGTCCCCTCCTCAGCGGCGCGTTCGCCCCGTGCGGCCGCGGGGCCCGATCCCCTCCCGCTCGCGGCTTGTCCGGCGGGGCTGATTCCAAGGAATTTCTCCCCAAAGGGGACTGGAGATCTCCAGCGTTTATCAAGGCGAAACATACCTTAGGAAACCATGGAGATGGGCGGCGGAAAAAAAGGGGGGAAAGCGGGAAATTCTGCCCGGCTCCTTTAAGCGGTTATTTCTTGGCTGATTGATGCTTGGTGTTTTTTTTTTTTTTTTTTTTTCTCCCCTTTTTTAATCTATTGCTCGCTGCTCCCAGGAGAGAGGAGAAGGGTCTCTCTTTTGTGGCTAATGGATCGGAGAGGTTAAAAATAAATAAAATTAATAAAACTGATTGAAAAGGGAGATCCCCGCCCGGGCGCGCAGGTAGCTCCCGCAGCCTGCGGAGCCGCGTGGGAAAGCGCCGCTTCCCGCCGCTCCCCTCCTCGCATCTTCCTTAAGATTTGGGAAAATTTGGGGGAAATCGCCGTGCAGCGGCAGCGAGAGCCGCCTGCTCCCCACGCGGCAGCGGCCGAAACGCGGAGGCTCCGCGGGCTCCCGCGCCGTTATCCGCGCTCCGGGGGAGAATTCCCCAAAGGGAAAATTCCCCAAAGGGGGAATTTTTAAACTTTATTCATTTTTTTTTCTTTCCCTATTTTAGCCCGGTGAAAGGCGGGTAATTAAATTACTGCGGCGCTGGAGGAATGCGGCTAATGAGGGTCTCAGGGTGGCCCCGCTCGGCCCCATTTCTTCCCCGCCGCCCGTGATTTTTTTCCGCCTAAAACTTCGGGATTTGGCGCTTGGAGGAGCTTGGCAGGGGGGAGGCTCCTCTTTATTTTCGTTTGCCGCAGTCCCCCCAACCCAAGGGAAAAAAAAAGAAAAATCTCTGCGCTACCGGGATTAGGAGCGTGCGGGGGCAATTTGACACCTCGGGAAGAATTTGTCGGCGTCGATTTTTTTTCGTCCCTTCCTTGTATTATTATTATTATTATTATTATTATTATTATTATTATTATTATTATTAGGGGAGAGGGACACCAAACGTGCCGGGCACGCTCCGAGCAGCGCGGCCGGGGCTGGGGCGGGAGGAAGAGGAGGCAGCGATGAAGATGCGGTCGAGCCTTCAAGGGGGTGCGGATTCTCTGTGTTAGGGGGTCTCTCGGGCAGCGTTTGCTTTCAGAGAAGGTGAATTTTGGAACGGGGCTTGAGGGGGAAAAAAAAGCCCTTTTCCTCCTTTTCCCCGTGCTTTTTCCCTCGGGAGAGGGTGAGGGAAGGAAAGGAGAAAGAGTCGAAGTTTCCAGCGGTTTGGGAGGAAAAAAACCCCTCCTTTTACAGCTGCGAACAAAAGGGCCCGCGGGCCCTGGCGTCACGTCCCGCTGCGCGGGGATTCCGGCCGCGCTCCCGCTCGGGGCAGCGGAGCGGCCCGGGGGGCGGCGGCGCTCGGGGGGGCTCCCGGGGCCGCCGCAGCCCTCGGCGGAGCTGGAAACCCGCCCCCCCTGCCCTCCCCCCGGGAAAAAACCTCCCCGGGGACAAGAGGCTGCAAAGCAGAGACAGGCGGCCAGGGAGGGAGAGCTGATTTTTAGTTATTTTTTATATTTATTCATTTTATTGCGCCGAATGCCGCGGGCCGGGCGCGCTCCGTATTTTTTTTTTTCCGGGCGAATAAACCGCTTCTCTAAAGTTTCTCCCCTCTCCTGCCACCCCCCGCAATATATTGGAAAAAAAAAAAAAAAAAAAAAGCAGCGGCGTCCAAAAAAAAAGCAGCTTCCATCCAAAACTTTCCCAGCTTTCCATCAAAACGAAGCCAAGCCTAGCAACGAATAATACTATATATATTTATATGTGTGTGTATATATATATATATATTTATATATATATAAGGCGACGCTAGGGACTGGCCTGGGCGGCGGGGAAGCTGCCGTCGCTCATTGGTCGCCTCCGCGGTGCCCCCGTCCCCGGGCTCGGATAAAAGCGGCAGCCGGAGCCCGCTAGGCCCCCCCGCCCGGGTCCCCCCCCCCCCCCCCCCGCGGGCGCGCAAGTTGGGCGCTCCGACAACTTCCCCAGCGCATCCTCCGAGAGGCACCAACCAGCGAGGGAAGGAGGCAAAGGAAAAAAAAAAAAAAAAAGGAAAAAAAAAAAAGCAATAACAAAATAAAGCAAGGGGGAGCACCCCCTCCCTCCTTCCCCCCGTGTCCCTAAGCCCAGCCCAGCGCGAGGCACCTTCGCCTCGCTCCGCCGCTCCTCGCTACATTCCTGCGGAGCGCCCGAGCCCCGAAACTTCCCGGAGCGCTTGGGGTGGGTGCCTCCTTCTCCCCCCCCCCCCCCCCCTTTTTAAAATTCCCTTTCCCTCCCCCACCCCAAAACCCCACCTCCCCCCCACCCCCCCCTTTTTTTTTTTTTAGCAAAGATTTCTCCCCTTGTTTTGCAGCCGGGGGGCTGGAAGAGAGAGGAAGAGAGAGGAAGAGGAGGGCGCTTCTTGGCGGAGCTGGGCGAGGGGCGCTCCGCGCCATGGCCGCGCTGCCCGGCACGGTGCCGCGCATGATGCGCCCGGCGCCGGGGCAGAACTACCCGCGCACCGGCTTCCCCCTGGAAGGTACGTGCGGGCGGCGCGCTCATTAAGCGCCTCTTCATTAAGGAAATCATTAAAACGAGGCGGCTTGGAGGGGGGCGAGCGCAACGCGAAGTCCGCGCGGCTCCGCGCTCGGGCGCTCAACTTCGCGCCGGGTTTTCGCTCCCTTCCCGCGGCAGCTGCCGCTGCTCCCCGTCCGCGCCGCCTCCGCTTTCCTTTATTTTTCCCCCCTTTTTAATTAGTTCTCCGCAGCCGCTGACATTTTTTAGCAGGTTCTCATGTTTATTTTTTCCCCCTCCCCGGCAAACGTCCGAATTTCTCCCCTCCGAAGACGAAAGGAGAGAGGGAAGGGGGGGAATAACCCAGCAAACTTTATTGTTTCCAACTTTCCCCGGCGAGAAGCGGCCGCAGCTGCTGGCGGCGCGGGCAGCTGCGCGGCGCCCGCCCGGGGTGGCCTCTCTCGGGGACACGCGGGGCAGCGAAGCGGGGACACGGGGGCACTCGGGGCTGCGGAGAGCTGCCCGCGTGGCTGTCCCGGCGCTGAGTGTCACCCCAGCTCGGCACCAACGTCCCGAGCCGGCTGTTTGGCCCTTTGTGCGCGCCCGGCGCTGCCGCTCGCAGCATCTCTGCGGAGTGGGAAAAAATGAAAAAGATTTCTATTTTTTTTTAAAAAAGCAAAATTAGAGTAAGACCCTGCTCTCCGCATGTATTAAACACGCGGGATTCATACGGGCCGTGCTCAAGTGGCTAAACTCAAACCCGCGGCCAGCCACGGCGGCTGCAAAACACACAAGCCGCAGGGATTTGCTCAAGTGCTTTTCTGTAGCAAATGAAGTAAAACAGGCGGCAAGGGAAAGGATCAAAGGATTACAACAATATTTGCACAACATGCCTGCGAATAATGAAGCGGGGGAGCGGCCGCCGATTTTAGCACCTCTTGAATGTGAAATGGGCCACTCGAGGGCTCTGCGGCGCGATGACAGCCCCGCGGAGCGGCGGCCGAGCCACTGGCAATTAGTGCTGCGTGATTCTGATTAAATCGCCAGGCGATTTCTGCAAACGACTTGTCTTTGTATAGAGAAAAGTAGCCCCTCGTCTCAGCCATCCCTCGCCCCCTCCAGCCCTTCTGCAAATTATGCAGCTGATCTTCCCCCGCTTCTTGCCGTCTTTTTTTTCTCTCTCTTTTTTCTTTTTTTTTCCCTTTTTTTTTTTAATTTGGGGTCTGTGAAATCGAATTAATCTGCAGGATCTACGTGGCGAGATATTAAACAAATTGGGCGATGCGAGCGGGGCATTAGGGAGCCGGCGGGGACCCGGACGGGCCGCGCGCATCGCGCTCCCCTCTGAGCCCGGGAAAAAAAGAAAAAAAGAAAAAAAATGGGGGAAAAGGGGGAAAATGTGTGGGGGAGAAACCCTCAAGGGTATTTAGAGATGCTATTGCCAAAAGTTTGTTTGAAAATAATTGCCGTCCCCCCGGCCACTTCGCCCAGCTGTGCCCGGAACCTGGAGCTTGCGCTGCAGCGAGCTGGGAAACTTTTCATTTTCGCCTTGACTCTTGCGGGGTTTTTTGGGGCTGCACAGGGCGGCTGGGATTGAAAACGGCGGGTGGAAAAAAAATAATAATAATAAAAAAGGAGAAAGCAGGACGCGGAGGGCAGGAGGGAGGAAAGATGGAGTAAACACAGCGGGGTCTTGGGCGATGGGGATTTTTAGTGTCCACCGAAAATAAGTTTCCTTCTAACGCGGGCCGCGGTCTGGGGCGCTGGATTGATGTTACGGGATGGGGATGAGTCTGTCCAGGTGCGATGCGCGGGGAGAAACGAGCCCCCACCTTATGATTATCATTATTATTATTATTATTCTCGGCATTCGTGGCCGGCCCGCAGTGTCCACGCCGCTGGGCCAGGGCCGCGTGAACCAGCTGGGCGGCGTGTTCATCAACGGGCGCCCGCTGCCCAACCACATCCGCCACAAGATCGTGGAGATGGCGCATCACGGCATCCGGCCCTGCGTGATCTCCCGCCAGCTGCGCGTCTCCCACGGCTGCGTGTCCAAGATCCTCTGCCGCTACCAGGAGACGGGCTCCATCCGGCCCGGCGCCATCGGCGGCTCCAAGCCCAGGGTGAGTCCCGCGCCCGCATCCCTCCCCTCTCCCAACGAGATATCACATTTTCCTTTATTATTTTTTTTTTCTTGGCGGGTCGGGGGTGCAGCTGCGAGTTGCGGGCGGCGAGTTGCAGGTTGCGAATAAATCGGTGTTTTTTTTTTCCTCTCCTCTGCAACAAGTGGCCCCTGCTGCGGCTCCGGGGATGTGGCAGCCTCAGAGAGCAATAAATAGGGGGATAATGTCCCCCATTTATTATAGCCCCCCACAAGGCATCCCTTGTCCCCTCCGTCTCCCTAGGGATGGGGATGAACCCAAGTCAGCTGCTTTCCCCCCTTCCCTCCTCTTCGCGTGGGACTGGGGGAAACGGGAGTGCTTTTGGTTTCCTACTCCTTGCAAATGCCTTTTTCTTCAGACTCCAAACTAAGAATTGGGCAGCGAGAACTAAACTAGTTCTAAAGTGAACGAGGTGTCGGCTTGTAAATTAAAAGTGTTATTTTTTCCCTCTCTCTGTCCCCTCTCCCCGCACCCAACCTTGATCCCAAAAGCAGGTCGCCACTCCCGACGTGGAGAAGAAAATCGAGGAATATAAACGGGAGAACCCCGGGATGTTCAGCTGGGAGATCCGCGACCGGCTGCTAAAGGACGGGCACTGCGACCGCAGCACGGTGCCCTCAGGTGAGAAGGCTGCTTGGCCGCAGGGAAGGCGGAAAATGCAAAAAGAAAAAAAAAGAGAGAGAGAGAGAGAGCAAATCTCTCTATATGTATTGCATATATATACCTATAGCAGCCAGAGCGATCCTGCAACAGCAAGTTACCCCCAGCAGCTGGAGAGTTTTCCCCGCTGGCAAACGCGGTTTTCCCAATCTATCACAAGAGGAGGGATGTCCTGGGATGCTCAGTGCTCCCCCAGGGACGTTTCGTGCATAGGAGGATGCACAGAGGGGACCCCCCGCCCCGGCATAGGGAAAGCGGCTTCGCACCCCCAGAATGGGCATGTAGGGTGGCATGGCAGAGGCTGTTTTGGGGGTGGTGGGGGGGTCCCAAGGACTGCGCACATGGCCCGTGGGGGAGCGGGAGCAGCTCGGGGCCACGGAGGGTCCCGCTTTGGGGTGTCCCAGCCTGGGGGGGTCCCGCGAGGCGCCCCCGCCGCTGTGCAGGCAGCTTATACCCGCCTTCCTGCCTTTGACTGTCTGAGGTTTAGTGAGTTCGATTAGCCGTGTGCTACGCATCAAATTCGGGAAGAAAGAGGAAGAGGAGGATTGCGACAAGAAGGAGGAGGACGGCGAGAAGAAGGCCAAGCACAGCATCGACGGCATCCTGGGCGACAAAGGTAACGGGCCGGGGCGCGGGGCGAGGCGCGAGGGCGGCGCGGGCTGCGCGGCGGATCCGTCGCTTTAACGCGGAGGGAGGGAAGCGGGGGGGCCCGGGGGGGCATCTCGGGTTCCTAAATGAATTTGTTAACCAGATTTCCCGGCCGCTCTCTAAGTGGTCCCCTGAAACTGCGCTGACAGGTGACCGATCTGGCCAATCAATATCAATTAGCGGGGCCGGGATCTGCGGCGCGGAGCGGCTCGGGGGAGGGGAGGGGGGGTCCTCGCATCCCAGCATCAAGAGAGCCCCCCCCCATCCCTCCCCCTTACAGAAAGATCATTAAGGGGCTGCGGGGGGGGGGGGTGCTGGTTTCGCCCGCGTTTTGCGGGAAAACGGGGGGAATTCGGCGCGAGAGGCAGCGCTCGTGGCTGCCGTTTTGCGGGAGGGCAACACTTCAAACGGGAGGGGGCTGGAAAATCAAGTGGGGGGAAAGGGGAGCGAAGTGGGAAGTTTGGGAGGGAAGAGCCGCCTGCGCTCTTGAAGTTTGGCGTTTCTTTCCCGGTGAAATTGAGTTCTTGCAAGTTGTCCCTCCTCTTTCCCTCTCCTTAAAAAAAAATAAGGGGAAGGAATGGAGTGTTTTATGTAAGGGACAATTTAAGGTTTGGTGATGGAGGCGTCTGCGCGCGCGGGGGGCGCAAGGAAGGGACGGGGGAGCCGCTGCCGCGGGTCGGGTGGAGAACGGTCATTACCGCCCCGCGCTGATGGACCGGGCGCTGCTTTTCTGAGGGGACAGGGCGAATGGGCGAATTTAGAAGTGCTGGGGAAGGACCAGGCTTTCCCTGGATGGAAAAAAAAAAAGGCAAAATGGCGATTGTTCAGGATTGTCCTTTTTTGTGCTTTGATTAAAAAATATTATTTCGGGGGTGGATTTTCGGATATTTGCGCCGATGTCGGTGTCGAGCCGAGGAATTGGAGAGGAGTATATATGTATATGTATTTATATATGGAGAGAGAGAGAGAGAGGCGCAAGGGCCGTGTCCGGAGCAGGGCCAGATCCGGACCCAATTTTCGCCCCCCGCCGCGCCCGCAAAGCTTCTCTCGCTCCAGAGCATCGCGAGCGAGTCGCGATAGGAAGCGCCGTGATTTGGGGAGGGTTTTTTGGATGGGCGGGCGAGGGGGCAGCGAGAAGCCGTCCGGTGTCCCCGCAAACCTGAGACTGCGGATGAAGGTGCACAAAGACGGGGGGGGGTTAAGGGTCCGATTCCCCCTCCCCGTTTTTTCCCCCCTTCCAACCTTGAAGATGAACTTCACTCTACAAAGACCTTCGAGGCCATTGAAGCTTTATAAGCAAAAAAGATTCCTGCCTACAAAAGCAAACAGTGGAAGGGGGGAAAAAAAGAGAAAAAAAAAAGTAGAAAAAAAAAGAGGGGGGGGGAACCCAAAGCTGACTTAAAAATGGAGTAAAGGGTTGGGGGAGGGAGGGCTTGTCTATTCTCATTCAAAAATGGGCGAGGAGGAGAAAAAGTTTGCACAAAGGGCCGAGGAAGGGAAGAAAGGGAGATAAATTATTCAAAACTCCCTGCTGTTAGATAGTTTTGTAATATTATCGGACCGTCTGTTGGGAAAAAAGGAGAGCCGTTGGACGTGGCAAAATGGTGCTTGTGATTCGGGAGCGGGCAGCGCTGCTTTGCAAATCGGGGCCATTGTGGCCCCAAAACAGCCGCTCTCCCCCCCCAGCATCAGGTTGGGATTTTGTTTTTTTTTCCCGTGGGGGGGCATTTTGTAATTTTTTTTTCAGCTTTTATTTTATCTAGGGTTCGGCGCTCGGAGAAAAAAAATGTTATTATTTTAAGTGTAAAAATGACTCCTCTTATTTTTGCCCCCCTCCCTTGCGCGTCCTTTCTACGCTGTCCCCCCCCCCCCCCCCAAAAAAAAAAAAAAGAAAATTTAAAACAAAAAAACCGAAAATGGATGGAGTCGCGGGGTTTTTGGTCCTTAATAACCCGCAGAAGCGCGGGGCCATCGGGGAGACACCCCGGATAACACCACGGGCAACGCGAGTGCCCAGGGCGTCCCGAAGCCGCTTTAAAGCGAGCGCTCCCCATCCCCCATCCCGGGCGAGAAATCGCCGTTTTGGGGGTATTTTTATTTCCTTTTCTTCTCCAAAATTCTGTCCCGGCGTGTGGATAAGAAAAAGGAGGTGGGGGGAAAAAAGGCTCCGAAGTCTTTGGAGGGGGTGAAAAGCAGCAGCGGGAGCGGGCGGCAAGGGGAGAAGCGGGTCCTGGTGCCGTTCGGGCGCTCGCCGCAGTCTGGTGCCATTTCCCCCTCAAAAGGCAGCGAAAACCACCCTAAGGATGGGCATTTTGACCCCGGCAGAAGTTTTAACGCCCCCATTAAGGTAGTTAATGACCTCCGTTAAGTTGTAAAGCGCTCAGAGCGCCGGGGCGGGGGGGCGCGAGGGAATGACCCCCCCCCAGCGCCGCTCACACTTGTCCCGTCCGCGCGGCAGCCCCGCGCCACCTCCGACTGCGCCGCCTTTAATTTATTTTTTTTTTCTTTGGATGGGGGGAGAGGAGAGAAAGGGAGAAAAGGGTGTGCGGGGGGCGACACATGCGGGGGGCGACACATGGGGTGTTTTTTTCCTGCCGAATGGGCTCCGTTTCGGGGGCTCCTCGCGGGGAGCCGGGGGAAGCCAGCCCTAAACGCTCGCTCTTTTTAAGCGTCAAAGGAAGCTTCCACCCCGCGCCTGGTTCCTTCTATCGTCTGCTTGGCATTTAATAATGTTAAGACTTATTAGAGCTGGTAATGAAAACTGTGGCTCTTGAATAGGGAGCTGTGTTGGAGAAGGGTGTAATAGCTCCAAGGCATGCTAAGAAATGTATTTATCCCCAATCAGTACTCACTCTCTGAGTTCCAAGCACAAACGTTAAGTTGAAGGGTTTTAAGGCAGATTAAATTGAGCCTTTATTTCTTTGCACTTTCATCTTTAAACGGCTTCACTCCGGCTCGCCCTGGGCGTATATTCATGAGGCTCCACTTTATTTATTTTTTTCCCCTCCTTATCCTTGTTAAGAGCGAGTTATTATTATTATTATTGTTATTATTGGGGTTGTTGTTATTTGTTGTGGCTGCTGGGGTTTATTAGGGAGGGTCACGCGTGGGGGGGTGGGGGGAGGCTGCCTTTTTCCCTCCTCCCGCCCCGCTCCCCCCGGAACGGGCCGGGTGCGCGTGGATTGCGTTGGGGGGGGATTCGGACCCCCCCTTCCTTTCCCAAATCTGAGGGGGCTTGGGGGAAAAAGGTGCCCAAAGGGGTAATTGGGGAGGGGTGGGGGGTTAAGTCCAGCTTAAACCGCAGCCCGGCGGGTTCCCACGCGTGGGACTGCGCGTTTTCCCCGGCCGAGCGCAGGAAGCGGCGGAAAAACACCCGCCCGCGCGGGTGAATATCGCGCGGGGTGGCAAGGTCGGGAAATGTGGGAATGGCAAAGGATAGCTATTATTATCATCATCATCATCATTATCCATTAGGGGTGGTGAGAGGGAAAGGTGCCCAGGTGCGAACAGCAGCGGGAAGGGTGGTGGGGGGAGGAATATCCCGCCGCTTCCAATTTAATTTGCTGGTTGCCACTCGCGCATCTATCTATTTATGTATTTATTGTTGTTATTTATTTCCCGGAGGGGGGGTGTATAGGGAGCCATTGGGGCCGCGTCGGGGAGGGGTGGCACTAAAACAACCTCCCGTCCCCTTTCTCCCCCCCGGCCCGGGTTGTGGTCACACACCTGGAAAGGGGCTTGTGTCCCCATCGCTGGGGACAGCGCAGGGCGCGGGGAGGGGGGTACCAAGGCGGTTTATCAGCAAACAATCTCGAGTTAAAACCAACAAGCGCCTTCTCTGTCAATGTGTGTTTAGGAGGGAGGCGTGGGGGGGCTGGGGGGAGAGACACTTCATCAAATGAAGGGATTACGCGGGGCTGGCAATCTAATCAAACGGAGCCCAGGCGGGATTTGCGAGCGCTCCGCGCGGAGCAGCGCGGAGAACGGGGGGCAGGAGGGAGCCGCGCTCGTGTCAAGCAATTCCCGGGGCGGGGGGGGCGCCCGGCGGCCCCCCGAAAAGCGGCGCGGACCAACAGGGACCACGAGGAGCGCGGAGGGGGCGACAGAGGCGCGCGGGGGACGCGGCGAGGGACCCGTGACAGGGACGAGACAGGGCTGGGGGGGACACGGCCACGGCGCAACCCAACACGAGGCGCCGTGTGGGGAGAAAAACAAGAGAAACGAGCGAAACTGGGGATGCGGGGAAGGAGGTTCCGCGCTAGAGCCCCACACCGCGGGGTAAGGGAGTTCTTTGTGGTTTGTTCGCTTCCCTTTCTTTTTTTTTTTTTTCATCCCTCTTTTTATTTCCTTTTGGAAGTGGATGGGAAGGACAGGTCCAATTCCAGACAGGAAAAAAAAATACATGAGCATCTCAGTGTGTCTCGCCCAGGTGCCTCTTCCTGCCGTGAAGGCCGGGACAGGCAGGGCCGAGCGCCGGGAGCGCGGGGACGGGGAGGCCGGGAGGAGACGGGGGGGCGTCTGGGCCCGTAATTGGGTGCGGGAGGCGGACGCGGCCAGGGATGGAGCGGGAGGGGGGAACGGGAGGGACTGGGGGAGCGAGAGGGAGGCGGCGGGTGCAGGTGTGTCCCGAAAACGAGGGATCTCCCCCCAAAAACGCTCTTAACACCCCCCCCCATCACCCTCGTTTTGAACAAGTTTAGGGCAAGGTTGGGCTTTATTCTCTAGCGCTTGCTCTTTCTCTCAATACAGATCTCTCTAAATGGGAATTGTGCGTAAGAGAGGGGAGAGCCGCGTGTGCAGCGCGGTTAAAGGAATTAGATATTTACCGGGTTGAAATAAGCCTGGTTATAAGGGGAAAAAAAGGCGGAGGGGGGGGAGAGACACTGAAGAGATGAGACGGGAGAACACTTCAAACGAATTCATCATCTGGAGTGGCGAAGGGGAGATTTAGAGGAAGTTATTTAGATATTAATAACATATTTTCCTGAGGCGTCAGGAGTGCCTCCATACGCACTTTTTTCTCGCAGCTATTTGGCTGGGTGAAATATGGGAGACCCAAATGTTGGGGAGAGATAACACAATCAGCCTAGCCCTGGTCCTGTGACTGCATCATAGCATTAAACCCGGATTAACCTCCCCTTTCTCCTCCTCCCCCTTCTTCCCCCCCCCCTCTTTTCAGCCTCCCCCCCCCCCCCAAGAAGCTTTCCAAATTTTTCACTGGAATTTACATGGCAGGATTTTAAAGCACATATAACACTAGCCTTAAAGCTGTAAGGTACTTACTCGAGCATTAGGGTAAGGCGGGGAGGGGGGGATCTTTCTGAAAATTACGTTTGCTACAAAAGAAATAAGCAAATAAGGGACCTTTTAAAGCCCCGAGCCTTGCAGACGATATATATTTATAGGGAGGCTGTTTTTCTTTACTACTACTACGAAAAAAGCGCGTATCGCTGCCCCCCGCCCTGCGCCTTTCCAGCCCTACGCAGCTTCGGGCTCGGTTTTCTCGGGGCCGCGAAGCCGCCGCCGGGGATGCGAAGATGAGGATGGGATGAAGATGGGGATGAGGATGGTGATGAGGGAACAGCCTGGCCCGCTCGCGAGCGGCTCCCCGCCGCCTGATCCCGCTTCTCCCCGCCCCGCTCCCGGGGCGCTGCCAAGGCAGCCAGGTGGAGCCACCAGCGGGCCCAAGCGGGGGTTATTGTCCCCTCTGTCACCACCAGCCCGGGATAATACCTAATAACGAACCCCGCGCCCCTAAAAGGCCGGGCAGGGCAAGGGGGGTCGCAGGTGCCGCGGCATCACCCACCCCCCCGAGCGGCTCGGGGGCTCCGCTTCTCCGCTGCGCTTCGCCTGCTCCGGCCACAAAAGCAATTAGGTGGCAGCTAATGCCGCTTTATAGAGACATTTGTCACCCGGAGTTGGGGAGAAGCGGGGAAGGCGGGGGGAGCCCGGAATTGGCGCTGCTGGAAGGGGCGCTTCGCGGCTCTGTTAAGTTAGGGGCAGATGGGGGGCCCGGAGAGGGTCGCACCTTAGTGCAGGGGCCGAACCGGGGCGGGGGGCAGAAGAAAAAGTAGGTGAGGAAAAGTAGAGGCAGCTTGAGGAAATTGAGCAGCTTAGAGCCTTTGATCCCCGGCTGCTTTTCCTTATCAGAACCATTCGCGGTGACACCGGCACAAAGGAAGTTCATCACATTACAGGCGGCTCGGGCTGCTCGCACGAATCGCTGCCTGTTAATTGCGCGCGGCCGCTGCCCCCTGCGCCGCGACGCGCCCGGCCACGGGCTCCGCGCGACGCGGGGACCGCGCGGCCACTCATGGTGTCTACGTGTTGACCTCCCCCGCCATCACTTTCCACGCAGAGGGTCCCCCCGGGGGTCCCGTTTGGGGGCAGCGCGGAGGCGGCCTCGCCCCGGGCTCTCCCCCCGTTCCGGTTCCACTCGCCGC
Organism: Tinamus guttatus; assembly: GCF_059628265.1. Classification (NCBI taxonomy): domain Eukaryota; kingdom Metazoa; phylum Chordata; class Aves; order Tinamiformes; family Tinamidae; genus Tinamus; species Tinamus guttatus. Next base: position 1,931,774 of record NW_028288866.1, on the reverse strand, counting down.
TGTTTTGGGTTGGTGATGCTAAAATTGGAAGGGAGCCCCGGGCCTGACCCTGCGCGCGGGGCCCGGGCGCGCAGGCTGCGCCGGCCGCTGCGGGGCCGCGGCCCGGGGGGAGGAGGAGGAGGAGGAGGCTCGGCAGCCTTCAGCCCTCAGTGCCGCCTTTGTGCCGAGCCCTCAGAGTCCGCGGATCAAAGTGACCCGGGGGCTTCTCCTGAAGAGAGAGGGAGGGGAGCGGAGGGGGTTAGGAAGCTGCTTCGCCTCGGGAAGAGGGCAGCGGCCGCGACTTCAGCTCCCGGTTTTTTGAGGGAGAAACGGATTGATTCATCCAGTTGTTGGGAATGAAGGAGAGGGGGGAAAAGTTGGCGAGGTTTCCCCAGCAGAAGCTGCTTCCGAACAACTTCCCTGCGAGCGGAGTGAAAATACTCGCGTGTTTTTCTTTCTTCTTCTTTTTTTTTTTTTTTCTCTCCACCTTTCCTCTAAGGGGGAAGGAAGGTGCTGAAAGGGGCGGCGGTTCCGCCGCTTCGCGGGGAGATTCGGTTGGAAGCGGCCCCGGCTCAGCCAAAGCCGCGGTTACCCCCGAGGATGCAGCGCTCGCTTTAATGCAGGAGCATCTTGGAAGGGGAAGCGGAAAAGGGGACGTTTGGTGTCACGGGAGACACAGGGAGCCTCGCGTTTCAATTCGGGCCGTGGTTTCCAACACATCGCGGTGCTGCAGGGAGAAAAAGAAGCGCTGACGTGAATGGGAATGGGGAGGAAAGGATTAATAGCACCCGACCTTCGTCTAGCGTAAATTACCCAAGAGAGAGCAGAGAGTGGGAGCTGCTGCTCATTTCAAAGAAGAATATATATATATATATATACACATATTTATATATACATATATAAACGTAAACATGCAGCCAGTTAGTGAAACTCTGGCATTTTCTAGAGGACTTCATTATTTCTGTGCAGCAAGTTAATTCTTTTAAATTCTCTCCAGCGCGCTCCCCACTTCTCAAAAAAAAAAAAAAAAAAAAAAAAAGGATATTTGATGCTAAATAGCAGCAAATTGAGCTATTTGAAGCTTTTTTTTTTTCTCCGAGAATGTGAATATTTGGTTTGTACCTTGTTGCTCTGCCTCTTTATCCCGGAGTTTTCTCCTTAATCTCATTCCAACCACAAACTCTCCCTTATGTGGGCGGCTGAATGTGCTCGCAGCGGGAAAGCGGCAATTTCCATTCCTGAAACTGCAGGAAAAAAAAAAAAAAGGAGCAGGAAAGTTTGGGGTTTAAACAAATGTTTTGCTTAAGAAAACAAACCAAACAGCTCCGCTCTTGCTACCTCCCGCTCACGAGCCGGGCAGGGCGGGGGGGACACGCCAAGGGGAGCGGACGGGGCAGCCCCAGATTAAGACGCGTCTGAAGAACGAGGGGCTGCAAAAATGGTTAAATCTGAACGATTTCTGGGTGGGAAATTATATATGTGTATATACATATACTATATATATATATATAGTCAAAATATCACTCCCAAGGGAAAACGCGGAGATGAACCATCTCCCCCCGTTTAGGCTCTCGCTCCTCTCGCTGCTCTGCGACTTGGTGACTTTTCTCTCCCATTTTAAACTTTACCCCGGCCGAATTTGATCTATTTTTTCCCTCCTCCTCCTCTCTCTCCCCCTTCCTTTTACGAGGGTATTTTTTTTCTCCCTCTGTTTTCTCCCCTTAACCTCCTCTTCTTTTTGTCCGCCTTTCACTCGCGGCGAGGCTTTACAGCTTGCTACACTTTCTACGTGCCTCAATAGCCACTTTAGAAATACAAACAACTTTTAGAGATAAAATAACCAAACCAGAATGGGACTTTGAATGGGGGAATAGTTGTTGTCCTTTACCATGGAGTGTGCAGCCGCCTCTGCCTAATCCAGCTTTCATTTTCACCGACAAATGCCAAGAATCTCTATCTGTCTCCCAGCCCCTCGGGAGCTTGATTACCCCACAAAAGGCTGCCATTATCCGCGGGGGGAAACAGGGAGGGGGCACGGGGGCTCGGGCCTCTGAGGATGAGGGCATCTCCAAACTATTGACTTAGGGGATGAAGTCAAGAGCAAACACGCTGAGATCTGAGAGCGGGGGGAGCTGGTGGGTTGGATCCTCCCGTGCAAAGTTTTCTCTCCGCTCCGGGCTTCCTCCCGCTGGAGAAGTGGGGAGCCCGGGGTTTGCGGAAGCCCCCGAGGACGAGGCTGGCAGGAGAGGGGGCTGCGGGGGCTCCGGGAGCTGCCTCGGGGCTCCGCGCTCGGTGGATGCTCGTAGGGCTTCGCCCTTAACTGAACTTCGTGCGTTCTCCTCCTCCTCGCAAGAAGGCCATATATTATCATTATTATTACTATAATTATTGTTGTCATTATTACTATTATTATTGTTGTTATTGTTACTTTCCTCCTGCGTAGTAGCTAGGAGCAGACGAGCAGCTGCTGTCCCCGGCGGGACCCGAGCTAGGAAACCTGTAGGGACCTGAGGGGGCTTTCTCCCCCAAAACCTCTGGTTCTCCCACATCCACAGCTCGGGATCCGGCAGGGAAAGAGCAGCTGTGCTGGAGGAAAGAAGCGTTAAAAGAAAGGGAAAAAAATCCTCGTAATCTTGGGACGTATATAATCTACATTTCCCCGAATCCCAACAGGCAGCGGGTTCGCTTCTCTGATTTATTTTTATGCTAGCCTAGTTTGCATCCCAAAGAAGTAAACTGCTATTTTTAACCGCCGGTTTAAAGCTTAATTAAAAGCCCCTAAACTGATTGTTTTGAAAATTGATTTAGAGGAACTGCCCCGGGGCTGAGCCGCTCTCGGAGCCAAGCTGCGGTCCCCGGGCTCGCAGCGGTGTCCGCGGCGCTAACCCCGCAGCGCCGGGGGCTGCAGGGGGACACGGGGACCCTCCCTTTGTCAGCGGGTCCCGGCCGCGTCCCGGCGCTTCGGAGCCGCGGCCGGATCGAGCGAAGCTCGGCGGCGCTCGCGGCGCGGGGACGGGGCAGCCCTGACTGTCGCCGGCCACGGGGCGGCCCGATCCCGCCGGGGCGGCTCGGGGCCCTCGCTAGATGCGGGCCGGGGGTCGAGGCCCTCTGCTCCTGCCTCCTCCTCGTCCTCCTGCCCCGCTCTCGGCGCTACCTGCGCGGCTGCGGGCAGCGGGCGGTACCTGCGCGCTCGGTCAGCCCGGGGTCACCGCTCGCTCCGGGCTGTCCCCCTCCGCAGCCCCCGCGCCCGCGGCGCTCGCATTAGAGGCCTCCAGGGTGCGGGTATTTCTTCCTCCCGCTTGCAAATAACCGCAAGATTAGCACCAGCAGCTGCTCGCGACGGGGACAATGGCGAGACCTAGGAAGTGGCGAGGTTGAAAAAGGAGAACCCCCCTCCTAATCACCCGGCTCAAAGTTCACCGAGTCAGACTGCCTGACTCAACGTGACCTCCGCCCCGGCTGCGCGGCGCTGCTTGCGCGTGGGGAGCTGCAAAAGGGGGGACAGAAAGCGGGGTGGGAGAAGAAACGGGGCGCGGGGATAGTGGGCGTTTAACGCGGTCCCCGCGCGGGCTGCGCCGGTCGCGGCGCTCGTCCCCGCGGAGCGTTTGGGGGTCCCCCTGCCCGGGCCCGATCCTGCCCGCGGGCTGTCGCGCACGGAGCCCCGGCCGCCGCTGGCTGCTGCAGTGGGAGAGCGGCCGAGCTGTCAGCCGGGGTTTCAATGGCATCTCCTAATGGATTTGACTCGGAAATCTCGACTTGACCAGTTTTTTCCTCTTTAAAACAAACTCATTAAACTTGTCAACACTCATTAGGGCCTTAAAACGCTGAACGGGAGCCGCTGGGGAGAGCGGCCGGCGGGGGGGCTGCCCCGGCGAGCGGCGCTGCGGAGGGGGCGGCGGCGGCGGCGGCGGCGGGGGGAGGCGAGCGGTACCGGCGCGGCCGGGGGGGCCCTTCGCGCCGGGCTTGGCTGCGCTTTGGGGAGGGGGCAGCCCCGCGCCCCGCACATCTGCAGGGGCAGCCGGGGAAGGGGGAGGCAGCGCCAACGAATCTCGGGTGTTTTCTCCTTTTTTTTTTTTTTTTTTTTCCTCGGGAAAAAAAAATACCCGCGCGCTGTGATTTCGCCGGGGTTATTTCTGCCTATTATTTCTGCCTTCGCGATAGGGGGAGCGGAGGGGGGAAAGGTTAGAGGCAGCTTTCAGCCCTAAATCCCCTGGAAATGAGCCTGCTCCGCGGAATTCCTTCCCAATCCCGCCACCCCAAAGACGTTGAGAGCTGGAAAATTAGTTGGCGATCGTCTTAATTCTGTCCGCGGGACGAAAATTGCTTTCGGGGAGGGAAGGAGAGAGGAGGGGAAGGAGGGGGCAATTAAATGTTGCATAATTCTCCGTCGCGTTTTGAAGAGCGGTTTTGTTGGGGGTTGATTCCGATTTTTTTTTTCCGGGCGCTTTTCAAGGCTCGGTGTTTTCCCCGCTCTGAGAAGGAGAACATCAGCTATTCAAGCGTATTGATGAACTCCCCCAAAAAGTTTATTAAGAGAAGGGAAAACAAAAGCACTAAAGGCCGCAGGCAACTGGACAGACAGTTTATAAACTAAGGTCCCTTTGTGCGCGCCGGGCAGATGCATGAATACCTCTCAATGGGCTCCTTTGGAGTGACAAGATCAAGCCAGACAACAGCATGTTAAAAGGAAGGAGCGCTGTTTCTCTTTTTTGCGACCCAAAGATCTGCTCCCCCCCTCACCCCTTCTGCATTAATGTACATCTGCAGGGGGAGGAATAAATAGCTCCTTAGCATGGGCGCCGGGCGCGGGGTTATTCTTCCAGCGGGGCTCTTTGCACCATATGCTGCGGAGCGGCCCTTTCTCCCAGGGCTCTGGCGAGGCAGGCGCCTAAAACGATCCTCAGCAAGCGCAAACTTTCTTCTTTCTTGCCTTTTTCCCCCGCTTTGCTTTTTTTTTTTCCCCTCCCTCACCGGTGTTGTAAAAATCGCGATTTACGGCCCGCTCGTCTTTGGAGATCCCTTGTGGTCAATTAGGTTTGCACGGAGCAATTTCGCTAATAGGTTTTGATGGATTGCTTTTATTTTATTTTATTTGGTTTCCTGGGATGTCGGTGGTGCTGGAGCACCCGTCCCGTGGCGCAGAGCCGTGGGCAGGCGGCCGGAGGGGCTTTTCCCCCGCTGGGTGCCCAGAGAGGCTCCCCTCCGCGCAGCGGGAGCGTGCCAAGGCGAGCAGGGCTGGGCATGTCGTACCTGGCGGTTTAGTTTTACTGTCTTGGGGGATTGCTTTGCCTGAAAGAGGGAAAATAGGAAAAGAGGGAGTTTGCGGAGGCCCTGAATTCCCGTGATGGATCAATTCGCCTGCTTGCTAGCCATGGCAAAGCCACAGGCCCCTAACAAGAGCCAGCTCTGAGAGCTGGGTTGCGAGGTCAAACTGATGATAATAGTAATAAAATTAAGGCTCCCCCTTGCCCCTCTGTCCAGCCTCACCTTCCCCTCTGCAGCGGAAGAGTTGCTATTTCATGGCTGGCTAAAATCAAACTTCCCTCAAGGGGGTCCGCTGGCTTCTGACCTTCCTAACCTGTACTTAGAGCTTTCCAAAGGACGTGTTATCCTGGAGAGATGGCCTGAATGGAGGCTGAGCCGCGAGGGCAAAGCCAAGCTATTGGCAAAGAAAAAGAGAAAGAAAAAAAATACCAGCAACAGGGACAAAAAACACTTGGCAAAAACACCCAGAATTGTTTCCCACTTAGGGAAATACCTGCTTATTCAGCGAGCTGAATAGTGTCCAGCTTAACCCTCCCCAGTAAAGCCAATCCAAAGTATTCCCACATCTGTCCAAGGTCTGTGACTCCTTCGCCACGAAGCCTATTCCTAGAGCACCCCAGCTCCTCTGCTCGTTCGGTTCCAGATCCGAGGGTCACTGGCAGAGAGGTGAAATCAGTGCGGGATTTTGCCCGGTATCCTGTGGCTTTCTCTTTCCTCTGAAGCTTGCAAAGGAGCATAGCAAGCTGAGGGGATCCTTGAAGGGCTCGGTGCGGAGAAGTGGCACAATTTAGCCCCGGAGCGAGCGAGGCCGCAGGCCCCTCAGGCGAACACACACTGCGTTACTCTATGAGCAACGCCGGCGGCTGCAGTGGCGCTACCCTCTGGCCTGAGTTTTTGTAGGACAGGAGGCCCTTTCCTGCCCCTCAGGTAGGGGCTGCATTCGGATTTCTCCCCCTTGGGGTTTCCACAGGGTGTGCTTGCCTTAAAGCATCACAAATGGGGCTGGGGATGAAGAACCCCCCTCCACACACCCTGCAGATGAGGAACTGAAGTGATGAAAGAGCAGTAGATTTGGTGTCCCCATAGTGGCTCCCTGAGGCATTTGAAAGAAAAAAAGAGAAATGGGAAAACACAAGCACCTAATCAAAGCAAGGACCCCGTTAGCCAGGCCAGTGCTCGGAATCCCCGGGTCCCATTTAGCTGCTCGCAGGATTAGCACTTGTTGCCAATTGGAAACCAGCAGGTGTTGTCAGCTCTTTCTGCGGCTGTTATTTATACAGTGCCACTGGGGTGTGCCCGGCGCTCCGCACACACGCGGGCAACAGCCAGCCTCTCCCCTGAGAAGACACCAAACCCAATTAGACTTAACGCAGTGGCAGACGTTAATGCACAGCATATGGGGACAGGGGACAAGAAAGGTGGCGAGCCACAAAGACGGCGCAGTCTCTGGGTCTTACAGTCTATGTCGGCCAGCTTGCTGCTCCTCATTTCACATGGCAAGCAAATACAGAGATCTATGTTCACCCTGCAGCACTCGGGCAGGGGCAGTTAGCACATCCTGCCTCGTTTTCGGACGGGGTGGATGGACATCATTTGCTTTAGGGGCCTGGCCTGCCGTTTGCAGCGTGCTGTTACACAGTAACACTGCACAGCGGGCAGCACGGCAAAACGCTGGGGGAGACGTGGAGCAGCTCACCCAAGTTCACACAGCAAAGCCGAGACCTGTGCAAGTCACTACGCAGAGCCCCATCGCAGCCTTTGTCCTCCAAACCTTATTTATGTAGGCAAATTCCCATGGTATCTGTGCGAGTTTAAAGCAAAGATTGTGTCCGGACCTGGAGATTTGGTGTTTTTTTAATTTATTTTCTCCTTCTTCTCTTTAGAGGCAAATCAGCTCACAGAGCAAACTAGATGCTGTTTGGAAATAAAACCCGTTTCCAGCTTAGGCCTGCACAGGCTTGCTCCAGTGGGTACTTTTATCCAGACGAGCCCCCCAGCCCGTGTCTGCGAGAGGACCCCTCGTGTAGGCAAACCGAGCAGCACGACACTTAGCGGGATTGGGCCAGGCACTGCTAAGAAGCCTTCCCGACCAAAGGAAGGTGCAGGGGAAAAATCAGCTCTGCAAAAATTTAGCAGATTGCCCCCTCGCTGCCTGTTAGGTGTTTCAAAATCTAATTACCCTCCTCTCGTCCCAGTCCTACAAAAGTCACGGACCAAGTAACTGGTTGCTCTCAGCCTGACAGCGGTGTAAAATGCAAAGCAACCCCCCGCTGTTACTTGAAGGAGGTTCAGCCCTGCTGTAAAGCTCTATAAACTGCCCCCTCTCCCTTCTCTTTTCCCCATCCACCTCCTCCCCAGGATGTTTTAAATGATTTTGGATTTTAATGCAGGGCCTGGAGCTCATTCCAGTGTATTCATGGCATCAAACAAGAGGCTGCTGCCCCCAGCTGGGTTCCTTGAACTTAGAAGCAAAGCTCTACTCAATATTACCTTAATTAATTAACTAAAGAGACAATGGCTTTTGAGGGCTCACCTCTGTTTCCAAGGAGGGGGGTCTTTTGACAGAGCCCTGCCATAAACTAATTCAGAGTTGCAGCAAGGAGTCATAGGGGGAAGAGTTAAATGACACTATTTACTTGTTTACTGAGACAATTTATGTCATATTTGTTTTTCCCCACCTTCTGTCTGCAGCAGGGAAAACTCTGTTGGGGGTGCATTGGGGAGGAGGAGGAGGAGAGAGTATTATTTGCATTAGCCACCGGAATCAAAGCATATTCCTGTCTGAAAATATACCACTTCATAGCTTTTGGTATCTCTCGCTCTCTCTTTTTTTTTTTTTAAATTTTAATTTACAAAAAGTTTTTGAAGCTTTCCAGGTTCAATATAACAAACTGAGCTTTGATGCTTTAAAAGTGCCATAAAGAGCTACAGGCAACATCATAGTTAACCAAAAATATATATATTTCAAGGCTCCTGTGAGCACTTGTATCTCCTCTGAATGTTGTTTTTTTTTTTTTTTTTTCTTTGCAAACAGACATCGAATAGGTGTGTGTTGGTGCATTCCATCCAAAGAGACACACACATATTCTGTAGTGGCAAGAGAAACTTTTTAAAGGGTCACTGTGTGCTGTGATTGTTTGGAAAATCTACCCAGGAACTCCCTTGCCCCTGTTCAGCAGAGGATCATTATTTGGTTTTGGGTCCCCCAGAAGACAGGCAATATAATTGGTACTTTATGGGATGAAAATAAAGCGCAGGCTAGAGTAGGTATGTCCCTTAATGTCCCAGCAGGAGCTCACAGCAAAACAAGGAATTGAATGCACATCTCTTGGGTTTCACTCCTGCTGCGGCCCCCTCCATCGCCACGCATCATCTCAGCACCCAGGCTACACGCACCCACTGCACCAAGTTCCCAATGATGTAAAATGTCTCGACTTAAGGGAATTTTACAGATTTACCTCTGCTGAGCAGGCACTGGCTGTGGATTTGAGAAGGGTCTTTTGGTATTTCAGGTCTGTGACCTGCAAGCTTTTTTTTTTTTTTTTTTTCCCTTTTGGGTGCATTTCCAAGAGTAGCATTTCAGTTATTTGGCAGATGATTTCACTGTCCGCCTATTTTTTTGCTAAGACTCGTCCACACTGACACCTATGGGAAATCTCATAAAGGCTGGTCTAGAATTATGCTCCTTACATGCAAGGAAAAGAGGATATTTCATAGGAGATTCTCCACTTGGATCAAAGAAGGGATCAGCTACCTTCCCCCCCCCCACTTCCATCTATAAATTTTTGGCTAGGGTTTTGTTGCTCAGAACTCGTTTGGTGCATGCAAAATATGTTTGTGTGTATTTCAGGGCTATGGGGCATAGGAAAACGTGATCATCCATAACTGCATCTCCCAACTTCAGGCATGCAGTTTTGGAAGCCAAGGCTTAGCCACTGAAAATGTGGTCCTTGTCTCATGTCACAAATCTGCAATTACTTATGTCCATGTTTAACTTCATACACGCGACTAGTCTGATGGCTTGAAACACAGACACGATATGGGAAGATGTTGCCACTGCAATCTGCTATAAAAATGAACAGCTGAAACAACAACCAATAGCTCAGCTAGTGACAAATACTTCCCAGAGTGTGAAGGATTCTCTTTCTGCAGTCCTTGCAGCAGAGCTGTGCTCATGCACTGCAAGGGTTAAGGGGCAGGTTTTGGCATGAACCAGTCTAGCTTCATCGAGTCTGCTGGACCAACGTTAGCTTGCCAAATTAGCTTACAAGAATGGGAACTTCACCTGCTAAACTGACCGGGCATGTCTAAGAAACATCTAAGCGCTATGAGAGCTGCTGTTAATAACACAGTTGGTGACCCCTTTCCACGTGAACCAAGTAAGGATGACATTTTTGATCATGTCTCAACTGTAGCTAAGATGCTAAAGCTGTTGTGCTGGTCAAGGCTCCAAGCAGGCAGCTCTTAGTAATCTTTGGACCCTTAATTTTTTATTAGCCTTAGGGCTATGTGCTCTGGTGTCTTTCCAATGTGCCGTTTTCCGTCATTAAGTCACCACAGAAAACTACCTTGTTGCAGTCGTACTCCTTTCCTCACTTCTCCGCAAAGGAGTGTTGGCATCCACGTGGCCACGGGGTTCCACCGCAGCATCGGCTGCGTGTCAGGCGGGTCTCAAAATGAGCATCTGCTCTAGCTTGCATCGCCTCCGCGTTCCCACCGGGACGCGCAAGGAACATTATCGATATTAACTGGAAAGTGGCGTTGCTGCCACTTCACGATCAAAGTTAAATATCGTTCTCAGAAGTACTGTACTTTGGAGAAAAAATGACAAACCGTTATGTCAAGGGAAAACTCTGTCAGAGATTTGTACGGGCTTCGTTGGCTTTGATTCCAGCATTCCCTCCAGTTGCCCACATATTCTTGCCATTCAAGTCTCTGATCTTTGCGGGGGGTTTGGAGGGTTGGGTAGGATTGTCTACTTGAAACGCGTTAGAACAAAAAGTGACATAGGCAGCACTGGTGTCACTTTGTCCCTCCTCTCTCCGGGAACCATAAGCCTCGATTAGAGTTGTGTGACTTTACAATTTCCACTTCCTCACTTCCCAGTCACAAATATGACAACAGAGCAAGTGATTGATGTTCTTTTCAATAGAGGCAGAAAATACCTCTGGGCCTGTTCGCCAAGCGGGTCTGAACTAACGTTCCCTCCGAAAGCGCAGCAGGGCTGGGCTGGCGCTAGCGGAGGGGACAGCAGGGAAACTCCCTGGCCATATTCCTGTCCTCTTTCTTTGGAACCTTCTCTTTGGTTCTGATCGGGGCGATCCACCCATGAAAACGGGCGATTTACAGCTTGTGCTCCTTGTTACTGGGACCACTGAATTGTAACTGCTCAGGCCTATCGGTTTTGGACACAGTCGGGTTTTCCTCAGGGCTCACCTGAGACTGACCCGCTCAATGCATGGAAGATTTCTGTCTGGACTCAAGCCAGGAACCCGAGGGAGAGAGCAGCCACTTTCAGGAAGAGGGCAGAAAGGATGTCTTGTTTATGGCATGAGCCACCTGGCTCCCTTTCCCCGCGCGGCCCTGCTTACGGTGATGTGCCTTTAAGTGTGGCGAGGGACCTGGAAACACTTCAGAAATGTAAATGCCGGCCATTTGTTTATAATTTTATACCCCAACATGTAACCTGAACCTGATGGAGCCAATAAAGAATTAAACCTCTGCATGTTTCCTACCTCAAAAATACTGGAGCAAATCCAGGGCTCTTGAAGGCAAATTATTCCAAAGAGCTGAAAGGAAAAGGAGAGAGAATTAAAAAAAGGAGCCTGACTTTTTGTATTCTTCTTTTTTTTTTTTTTTTTCCTTTTCCCTGAGTTTTGAAAGAGTGCCCTTACTTGTTCTCCAACATCAATGGCGACCAATGCATTTTCGGGAGCATGGCCAGCTAGCAACGAAGCAAGGCCCACAACTTAGAAATAATTACATTTGTTCAGAGGAGTTTTGAGGACAGAAACTAATTCCAAAGGAATGAAATTTCTCAGTTTGAGAAAAAGTGCCCGGCAAAGACTTTTATTTTTTCCATTCTTTTTTTTTTTTTCAGGGAAGAGAATTTTCTGCTCACAAAATGCAAGTTAAACACCTCAGGATGAGCTTACCTTTTGTAATTATGCAGTTTGCATTATTAAATAAACTGTGAATATATTTTGCCATTAGCATTCCTGCACAGCGAGGTGTTTTTTTTTTTTTTTTTTTTTTTAATACAGGGTATAATCAGCTTACATAGGGTAAAACTGACCTAACTGTAAAACTAGTATTTGGATTTTGCATGCCACAAATTGGAGGGTCATATGATACTAGAGGTGTTGATTTGGCAGATTAAATCAAATTAAGGACACCGTAATGCTGCTCTCTCCATTGCTCTTAGCCAAATATTCTCCAGAGCTCATTTGTACCCAGCTTGAGTCTGTGGTGAAGTGGACAGAGAGTTATTTCAAGGCAAATGTGTAATTTTTATTTCTTCTTCTGGAGCGCATTGGTTTAGACGAGAAAGAAAGGGGAAGAGGGAAGCACGAGGACTTCAAGATAAAAACCATTTTGGTAGGTTTCTTACTGCTCATGCTTTTCTTTAGGATTTGTATGCTTCCCGGTGCAGTGGGCAGAAGGGAGGGAGAGGGCAGTATCCTGGGTGCTCTACACGTAAATGTTTATTTTGTGAAGCAACAGAAGCCAGAGAATTTCAGCCTGTGTCACTGAAAGCCTTGGGGACATGTGAGGGATTGTGAACTAGAGCTATTTGCAAGCAAGATTTTTATGTATGGGCTATATCTAGTGAAAGTATCTGTATAATATAAATGGTAAATAGATAGACAGACAGACAGACATATAATCAAAGGACAGGGTGTGGAAAATCAGCAGCTCGACTGCATGTGCCCTGCATGTTACACATCATGTTATATCAGCGCAAAGTGGTCAAAAGAGAAGCAGTTGCCCATGACTGCTCACAGGGCAGGGAGGGAAACTGGATGCAAATACAGTGACCTGTAGAAAAAGGAGAAGGCTGGTGTCCTGGCAGGACTTGGGTTCTGGAGAGCTTTGTGCTAAGCTTTGGCAGCTCCGTGACCGCTGGAAATCGGAGTAGCTCCACCGAGACAGGGTTGAGGCGCCGCTTTGCTCCGCGATCTGTTCCGTGCGTGTCCTTGGAGGGGCCGTGTTACGCGCCCGGCTCCTGCGCTTGGGCTGGCTCCGTGTGGCCACCAGGAAAATCTGTGGTGCCTTTTTTGGACCGGCGGCAGGGTAGGCCCGCTCCCCTCCGGGTCCCAGTGCTGCTGCTCCTCCTGGCTCTTTGCACGCCCTTCTAGCTGCCCTGCCTTGCTCACTCGCTGCAGGGCCGGGCTCCGCTTTGGGCTGGCAGCGCAGGGACACGGCAGCAGTGAATAAGCCAGCTGAAAGGCTGCCAGCTCCCCAGAGGTTTATCCAGCCTCGTTGTATCCCGTGGATGTAGAGGTGAGCAGCGACGTTCACTCTCTGCCATCACACAGCCAGCTCAACAGCCTCTAAGAGAAGCACGGGGTTGGCTGATGAGGCCACATTTCCCCAGGGAAGGGATTGAGGGGACCAGTCTCTGCGGCTGCATTCCTGGCTGCTCAGCAAAAGCACAACCCAGGCACTGTTCCTAACCCGCCTGGATGAGAATTCCATGTACACAGAGCTCCCTGCTCCGAGACGGCTGCTGGCCGGGGGCAGCGCGCGCCCAGCACACACTGCTGTGTCCTCCCAGGGCCAGCCGCGAGCCCCAGGTCACACACTTGAAAAACAGCCTCGCAGAATGGGAAAGTGGGAAAGTGTGCTTGTTTTTTTCTTCCTTTTTTTTTTTTTTTTGGCTAACTTTATCATTGCCTGAGCATGCCTCGAAGTGTCAGCATGACATAATATGTAACAGTAATTAAGAAATAAGCCTCTTGCCCGGTTTCACAGCAATCATTTAGCTAAGTAACTACCATGGTCCAGTGCCTCAAAAATCACCATTAGCCCACGCCACTTATGGCCATAAAATTTCTTGTTTTCTGCTTTTCATCGGACTCACCCTGGAATCTTCGTTTTGCTTTATTTATACATTTGCACTCAAACAATGGCAATAAACCCATTCCCAGAGTGTTGCAAATCAGAAATTTGTCCACATTTTTTCCACCACCTTCCTGGGTGAAGCTGCCTTTTGCTTGGGAACGGCGGTGGCTGCAGGCAGCTGGGAGGGGGGCAGGGTGTCGCTTGGAGATTGATCGGTGCTGTTGGAAGTCGCTGGGATGGGGCAGAGAGGGGGAGCTGGAGGAATCTGGCATGAAAAGGCAGTTTGTGGTGACAGGAGTTTCTTTTGAAAGACCTGATTGAATCAGACCTGAGGCGGGAAGAAACGGCTGTTGCCTTCATTGAGTTTTAACTAACTTTTCCCCCACCTCCTACCATCGAGGTTTTTGAGGCAGGCTTTTTGCTTTGTTCTGTTTTAATGTGTCCTACGCTGTTCAAGCTGCACGAAATAAACAGAGGTCCTGCCTGCAGAGTGAGGAAGAAAGATTAAGTACATCTCACTCGCTTCACGGGAGCTGGGGAGACATGTTTTTAAGTGCCTAGCTCAGCAGCCCGCTGCCATTTCAACGGAGCGTGTGGTTTCAGAGCAGCACAGCCGCCAGGCTGCTATTAGGAGTTTAGCCCCCGTAAATCATGATTAAAGCCCTTTGCAGACAGCTCGATGGAGCAGATCATGATGCTGTAACACATACTGTGTTGTCTTCATTGGTACAATTTATGGAGAAAGCTGCTCGCCTGGCCTTACTACCAGAATATCTGCACACTACCCTCACACGTAGAGTGGACTGTGTGTTGTTATCCCCACTTCACAGCTTGCAAACACAGAAGCTACTTTCTTTCTTTTGGTTGTACAAAGCCCAGAAGGCAGCAGGGAGCTGAACCCGGTTCTCCTCAACACGAGGCTCGCATCTAGCCCTTGGCCCGGCCGGGACCAGCCTCCTGCGGGCCTGGCTTAGATTTCCCCGCGCGGCTGACTCGAGAGCGCAGTGACTGCTCACTCAAGCAAGCGCCAGCTGGCATTACGGAGACTTACCCCCAGTGACATCTGAATTGAGCGCTGAGCAAACGCCCTCCTATTTGGTCCACTCAACTTCAGAGAGTTTTGTTTGAATCAAAAGCAATAGGCACAGGGAGAAAAAAGATTTCAGGACTTAGTGGTTAGTGAAATCGGAATGCCCAGATTTGCCTCTCTTGCATGTGAAGGCTAGAGAAAGCACTAGGACTTAAACTTAACTATCAACTTTTGAAGGAGAAATTCCTATTGGCAGAGACAGCCTTGAGCTGACTGACGTATGCAGGAGATGACCTACTAAATATTTGTGTTTTTTTTTTTCCTTTTTCTCCATAAGTTCCTTCCTGCCCAGTTTCTTAGCGTTCTGCTTTCTCCTTAAATCCTTATGCCAGCACCTCGTCTCTTCACACTCTTTCTGTATGGGGACCTGTGTAATCCATCCTCACTATACTGTTCATCTTTCTTGCTTCCAGCACTGTGCCCAGTCTCTTCTTTCCGATTTCTTTTACCTTTCTGAACCATTTCCCACAGCTCTCTCTTCTTAGACATGATTCCCTTAAACCACCTTTCCCCAGAAACTCTTCTTGCCCTGCTCTTCTTCCAACTGTCATCGTTTAAACGGCGTTTAAACATCGTTTAAACCCTCAGACCCGTTGCTGCAGAGAGACGAAGCCCAGCTGAAGCCAGCGTGGCTTTATCCACGCTCCGGGTCCGTTTTCCCGCATGGCTCTCACCCCACGAGTGAGAGCCAAACACTGCCGGTTAATAATGCTGTTCCCAGGCTGGCTGCAATGACGGGAAGCAAAGAGGGCAGCTGATTCGCAAAGTAGCTTTGCAGGAATTTCACTTTGTAGCTGGGTGTAGTAATCGGTGCACTTAATCTGATTTTCTAACGGCCAAATCCACACTTAGAAAGATGTTGCATTTCAACCTGGATAAGCTCATGATATCAAGTTATTCCTAAAAACACTCCCCAAGGAAAGGCTGAGACAGGAAGGGCTGGATGATGCCTAGTCGGCCGTTGTGAGAGTGAAAAGGAATTACTAGCTCTGTGGCTAAGCCCAGAGGTGCCCCCCAGCCCCAGTGCGGGGCTTCACCGCCAGCTTCCGACCGCCCGTGTGCGAGTTGTCCGCTTGCCATGGGGTGCTCACCTCACACGTCCCCGCCGCTGTGGAGCCCCACACCACACGTGTCCTGCTGCCAGCAAGGGGGATGTGGCAGCTCCTTCCCCGGGCAGAAACATCCTCCTGGATGCCCCGGCCCAGCAGGCACCCAGGCCGACGGCAGCCTCATGCTCCTGTCCTCACTGCAGCAGTGGCTGCTGCTCACACGCACAGGGGTCGCGCCTTACTGCTGGCCAACCAGGGGCTGGGTGCTGGCCACTTCCACGCTTCGCTGTTGGCCAGCCAAGGGCTGGGTGCTGGCCACTTCCACGCCTCGATGTTGGCCAAGCCGAGGGCTGCGTGCTGGCCACTTCCACGCCTTGCTGGCGAGGAAATCCAGGGCCGCCTTTGCACCTTGACGCCAGCCACGATGAGGGGCCGGGTCCCGGCCACCATCTCAGCGCAGTGCTGCCCATCCAGGGCCGGCTCCCGCCAGGCCCGGCCCGGCCCCGCTCGCACCTCAGCCCCGACCGACCCGCCCCTCCCCGGCACCAACGGCCGTAACCGTCGCCCCGAGGGGCGGGGCCCGCCGCACGCGGCAGGCGAGGCCGCGAGGCACGCGGGCCGCCGCCCAGCTCCGATTGGCCGCGCGGGCGGCAGGGGGGAGGGCCATCGGGGCCGGTAGCCAATGGGGGCCCGCTACGCGCGGCGGCGGCGGTTAAAAGGCGGCCAGGGCGCGGCGGTTGATCCTAGTGCTCCCCGTGGGCGCGTGCGGCGGTTGCTCTGGTCCACGCTCGCCCCGAGTTCCCGGTGCAGGCGGCTGCGCAGGGGCCGTGGCCCCTCGGTTGAGGCGCTCGGTCGTACCCCGGCTGCAGCAGATGGACGGGACCTGAGGGAGGTGGTCGGCAGAGCCCTGCTGTGGGCCGTGCCCCTGCGCGGGACCTCGAGCACCTCGCAGGCGCAGGGCTGCATCTCAGTGGTCTCCAAGGGTGGCACTGGTGCTCGCGTGCCCCTCTGTCCATCTGTGCCTGCTGTTGCCTCCCCTGCGCTCTTCTCCATTGCGGCCTTGCTGGCTGTGCAGGACAGGGCAGTTACCGCAGCGTTTCCCAGTATTGGGGCGCTGTGGTGCTCCCCTGCCTTGGGCCTGCCCTTGCACCTATCTATTTCAGGGAAAAAAAGCTGGCTCCTGGTCCCATCGCTAGGACCTGGCAGGTGTACAATAAACTCACCCGAGTCCTGTTAGCAGCAGAGCCACGGGAGGAGGGCTGGGAGGGAGGCTCTCCAACAGAAATAGAGGCAGGCAGGCTGGGTTGTTGTTGGGTTGGCTTCAGAGGAGGCTGAGGGGGTTAGGAGAAACCTTCTGGTTTCTTATTGTAATGTAATTCATGATCTTGCCCTCCGGTGCCTTCGCAAGGGGAGAGCAGTGACGGGCAGCAGGACGGGTGGGAGGCAGCGCTGGCCGAGCGAGCGGCTTGCGCAGAGGAGCCCGTTTTCAGGCCTGATGATTCTTTATATTTCCATGTTGTTACTTAGTCCACTCCCATTTCTGTTCTCTGTATCTCCCATTGCCATTTGGAGCAGAGCAAAATACCCTCCCTCCGTTGTGCCTATCTTGCGGTTCGTGGCCGATGAGGAACGGCGTCTCCGGGGACAGATCCGTGATGGAAGGGCGAGGTGCGGTCCTTGGAGGACTGGCAGCTCAGACCTAGATTGCATCCCCTTTAGGGATCGTGCAAAGAATGGGCAAACACATGAGGAGCTCAGGCTGTTGTTGGCAAACGGTTTGTGTTGGCCTTGACCGTGCTTTCTGCTCCGTTGCGCTGTGTTTCCTTTCACTAGCAGAGTCATCTCTGTTCCTGGGCAGAGGACCAGGAGGTACCAGGTGAAAACATTCAGATGTAATTTCTGTCCCAAGTGAAACCTGAGGGAACAGGATGTGGAAAAAAGTAAGAACCAGGAGCCAAATTAGTGCTTTTTGGTGTCAGAAAACAAGCTCTTAAGACAAGCTGTGGGACAAGACAGCAGCAAGCAAAGCAGGGTGTGGAAGGAAAGGACTCTAGCCTGCCCTTGGCTGTCTCATGACTATAAAAGCTTTTTTCCCAGAGTATTGTTCACAACCTTCTCTAGATGGGCCCCTGTTCCTCTTACAGTTCTTATAGCAACGTTTCACTGGGCTCTGATGAAACTTTTGCTTTGGTTTTAACCTGTTTATGTAGGAGTTTTTGAAATGCTCCTTCGTGTACAGTTCTCCGGGGTATTTTATTTCCAGCTCAGTTTTTCAAGTCTCAGATGTCCTAGGTGACATCCAAACTTCTAAGTATTTACCAGATTGAGCCTGAAAACTTGGTAACTTTTTAATAAGAGATACAAACCTCTTTTAATTGGCGTTGGGAAGATGACCCTTCACTGGAGAGAAGTTTGTCTTGCAGTAGGTAATTACGCAGGAACCTATGGCTGGCTTTGAAGTATCCAGTGTGGGGACCTGTCAGAGGCGGGATACTGGATTAAATTGACTATTTATTTCTTTTGTTATAACAAACTTCTATTTGAACGTGTCAGCAGAGGGTGACATTGTGCAGGCTTGGGAAGTATCTTGAGGACCATCAACAAAAAACTTTGAAGTCCAAGTGTTTAGAAATCATTCAAATTCAAAGAAATTAAGTTAGGTCTTGTGAGAATTGTTAACAGCTTATACTTTATTTTTAATTCATACATCACCATTCCCTGCTTTTCATAGTATGTTTAATACCATTGCTATGGAATAAAAACCCTAAGCGTCATTATTTCTGAGCCTAAGTACTCTTACTTTTGTAAATACTGTTGGATTATTCTTTATTTTAGAAAAATATGCACCAGGTTAGGCTAGTCTGTATGTGTTTGATGCAAAATTCAGTTTCTGAGAGAGAAACTCTTCTACTTTTCAGCCATGAAACTGATCCCAGGGAAGTTCTGCAGCAAACAAAGTGGTGTTGCCTTAAAAGTTAGTAACAGATAAGCGCTGGCTTGCGCTTTTTCAGGGAAGCCTGGGGTGTTCTTATGGACTTTGAGCTTGGCTGCGGGTGCCGATTATCGGCTTTGCCGGCTCCGGAGCCGAGCGGGAGCTCCTTGGCTCCCGGTGCGTGCGCTGCGTCCGGGGCGTTCGCTGCGGAGCAGGTACCGACCCCGTCACGGCTCCACGCAGCGTCTACCGCAACGAGGCTCCCCTGGACCCGCGCGTTGCGAAAGCTCCTAATAATCACTCGGAGGGGAAGGTTTCTCCCGGCTACAAAGGGTCTGCTCAATCTCCCCGGCTTCAGATGGGTGCTTCCACCCAAGACGAAGTAGGTGCTGGGCGAGCGCCGCGCGCTGAAAGCCGTTCCCAGAAATGTCGGCATCCCGTGCGGATCGCGGAGACGCAGTGTGCAAAGCGGCCTTGACAAGGGGCCGCGCTGGCCCGCGCGCCGCCGAGCCAGGCGTGGTGGGACCTCTCGCGTTGTATCTCCGTGTCAGCTGTCCCTGAGCCCAATACCAAGCAGGAGACAATACAGACAGATAAGATAATGGATGAGAAGGGAGTGGAAAATCTATCCTGCATTCTGGTGGCATTTCTAATAGCGATAGTGCTGGCAGCATTGGACCGAAAAGCGTATCCATCACAAAGGGCTGGTAAGTCCTCTGCAGCTCCCACTGTGACACTAAAGCCGGTTGCAAATATCCAGGGCTGGGGCCCCTCGCCGTGGGGAGCGGAGCGGTGGCTACGTGACCTTGAGCAGCCCCGCCATTCCCAGGGCAGGACGCAGCTCGCGCCGCTGCCCATTGGAGCCCAGCGCCTCAATGTCCCGGCGGGGATTCTCCTGGAAGCCGCGGCTAAAACGACCGCCCGGCCTTGGGGCTGGCAAAGTCGCTGGCCGGCAGCCCGCTCACCTTCCCGCCTGGGTCGGTGGCTCCACTTCTTGCTGTCCTATCACTTCGCTTGTCTTGTGTGGTAGAGAAAGTTGCCTGGTGCTTGTCCTTTTATCTGAGCCGAAAGAATTAGAAAACGTGCACCGAAATGGGCTCAAAACACGCGTTCCAGTGTTCCCCTTCAAATGCCAACCCTTGACCTGTTGACTTTACTGGTTGGTGTCTGGCTGCTCTGCTTGGGTCCTTAGCCTTGTCCAGCAAACTTGGGCAGCCCGAAAGCGTCTTCCCTCAGGGATTTTTGAAGCATGAAATGGGAATCCTAGGGCACGGAGTAAAGTGCTGAAGTAAGAAGGGCAGACTAATCAATTACTGGAATAATGTGTTGGTGATGAGGTGATTTTCTGGTGAGCCGGTGCCTTTCAAACAGGCAGGTTTTTGCCTAACCAGGAGTTTTGGACTTGCTGTGGGCGTCAGGCAGCACATTCAGCAAGGTGCAAACTCGGGCAAAGCCATCCCCCTTTTCACGATTAAAAAAGGTGGTGGTCCCAGCCTGGAAGCCAGGAGGTCCAAATTCAATTTCCAGTATTGACTAGGATGTGTTAAATGAATTTCCCTAATCTCTTTCTCTTTCCTGGCTCCCTTGCCATCGTTGGTCCACATTTGCTCTGGTACAGTGCAAAGCTTCTGCCTAACCCTGGGCTATGGGGCTGCAGAAAGTACAGAGGTACAAATACCAGCTAATAATGTTTCACACTTTTGAAACACAGAGAATCCGGACAATGCAGGCAACTGCATTTTAAAGTGTTTCAAGTTTCAGGGGAGGTAATTTCTTAATTTAGCTAAGCCAACTTGCCGTATCCCAAGAGAAAATCTCCACATTTGCACCCTGAATGTCCTTAGCGTGCAGAATGAAATTATTTACCAGCTGAAGAAGTATGAATATCAGAAGGTTCATTAAACATTCCAGCTAATTTTCTCTGGTCTGTAAAATTTGGTTGGGGAGAAGGGCTGGATGAAAGGGGTTAGGCTTTTCCATGGTCCGCGCTCAGCTTTCAAAACCCGACATGCCGTGGAACTAAATCCCGTCCTGCCGAGCCGCGCGGAGGCTGGCCGGTTCTCATGCAGGCTCATCAGGAGCTGGAAAAATGTGCAGTGACATTTCTGTGCACTTACTCTGTCCGTGCAGCCTGCAGGTGTGAGGTTTCCTTCTCGTCGTGGCTCAGTACTTTGTTTCTGCTTCCAGCTTGAAGTAGGTTTTTCAGCATTTCTGACAAAATCTTTAGCGAGAGACGTTAGCTTTTCTTCTGCCTTTACCCCCAGGCTGTTTGTTGGCTGGTAGCGCCAGGCTCGCATGTAACCTGCTATCGTGCTGCTGCTAACGTGCCCGTGCCCTTGCTGGCCTGGCTCCCCGAACAGCTCGTGCGGGTCCTCATGGGCCGCCCGGAGCCAGGCCCGCGCACGTGCCCCTGCGCGCAGTCGCGGTGAGGAACGGCCCTTTGGTGTCGGGACCTTCCCAAGTGCCACCCAAGGCCCGTCCGGCGCAAACGCCCCTCAGCGTCGCTCCCTGGTGACTCCGGAGCCGAGCGCGGAGCGTTTCGCCGCGGGGCTCCCGTCCCTGCCGAGCGGGACCGGCGCAGAACCAGCTCCGCTCTCCTGCTCTGCCTGGCAAGCGACGCCGCGTCCAACGGATCTAACACCCGACTGCGGCTCTTCCGGTTCGCGCATGCACACGTGCACATATATAAAAATATGTGCCTGTTTGTATGCGTGTGTGTATAAAGGGTATGTGTGTATATTTAAATGTGTATATTTAAATGTGTATATTTAAATGCTGTATTTGCTAGAAGAAGTGGAGGGAGATCAAAAGTGCTTTCCCTGTCTTCCCAAATGGCAGCTTCAGTCTTAAAGGAAGCTACTTCTAGGTGCAAGCATTGTATAACCTGAGAACATGGCAAGGTGCCATTTCAGATCAACTGAGCTGGTTCTATGCCCTGAGAAAATCTTTTGACTCTTTGTTTTAAAAGAACAGTCCAGTCGAACAAGAAATTGTTTAATGTTATCCTGAAACGATACCTGTTGTTCTGTCAGTCCCCACCCTTGGGGAATCTGCCTGGAAAATCCGTGATCTGCGCCGAGCAAAGCAGCGGCTCCCGCGTGCCCTGCACGTACGCAGAGCTCTGCTGAGCGCGTCCTGCTTAGTGATGGGGACACATCGTCAGCTCTGCTCCTTGCTCTGGATGCTTAAGCAAAAAAAGAGTAGTTGGGAGGTTTCAGGGTTCTTGTGCTCTGTCGGGGCAGAGTTGCCTCATAGGATCGCAATGCAAGAGGGAAAGATCATCCCCGGTCCCTGCGAAATTCCTTGCTACATCTTGAAATAGTTGAAGGATGAAGTCATGTGTCCCGAGGCGCTTGGCAGCCGTAAGCCACAGAACACCCTTCCTGCCAGGGCTGCGCCTCCCGAAGCTCCTCGAGCTGCAGAGCTCCCTGTGGGTCTGCTCGTGCTCGTGTCCGTGTCCATGTGCTGCTTTTGCCAGGTCTGGAGGGGACGCTGGAGCGTTCGGCTCTGCTCCTGGCACCGTGCCCCCTCCTGGCCTCGGCGCTGTCGCCAGCGGGCAGGAAGGGGCAGCGCGTTTGTCAACACCGGGACCCAGAGTACCCTCATCCCGGGCCTGGAAAGCTCCATCTCGGCCGAAATGTGGCCCCGGATGAGCTCTTGGCTCCCCTCCGAGCAGCGCTGGGGCCGGCGCCGTGGGCTGCCCGTAGCCCCCGTCGCTTCTCCCCGCCCGCGGGTGCCGCTCCATGGCAATTCCCACAGCCCCCGGCCTCGCCGGCGGCTCTGCAGCCCCGGGTCGGAACCGCGCCGCGTTCGGGCCGCCCTGCGCGGCGGCCTCGCTCGCCGCCCTCCTCCCGCTGCAGCCGGGCCCGCTCCCGGCCCCGGCGCTGTTAATATTCAGGCCGCACCTTCCACATGAGCTGTGCTGAAGAGCCGACGTGTCGGGGTTTATTGATATCACATCGGGCCGCGCGGGGCTGTCAGCTGCACATTCAGCCCGCGGCGACCCCCTAAGGTGCGGGCTCTGGCAGCTCTAAAGGCATCTGCACAAAACGGCCTTTCTGTTTTGTCCAAGGTGAGACAAAGCGGACAGGGCCCTGCTCCAGATGACAGCGCTGATAAAGGAGCAAGCGGCGCAGGGATATCTTTCTTTCTTTGCGCTCCTTCATTCAATCCTTCTTTCTGTCACTTTCATTCTCTCCTCCCTGCACTTTTCTTTCTTCTCTTTTCTTCTGCCGCCCGGGGACGCGCAGAGGCCTGGAGCTGCAGCCCGGCCCCTCGCGGCTCCGGTCCCTTCTCCTGCAGCTCCTCATGCCCAGGCCCTGCAGCGCTCTCCCTGCTCCCGGGTGCTTGGAAAACTCCTGGCAGTTGTTACATGCTGGGAGAGGGCAGCGGGCGCGGGGCAGGAACACCAGCGGGAAGAGAGGAGCCCGGAGAGCAGCAGGGAGCAGGAACGCGAGTGGGAGCAGCAGGGAACGGGAGTGGGATGGACACGCGCAGGAAGGCAGGGAAGGGGCAGAGGGCAGCAGCGGTCACACGAATGTTCTCCAGCGACCGCTGCCGACCCGCCGCGTTTCCACAGCGTGACGGAGGACAAAGTGCTTCTCGTGGCCGCTCTCAAACACCCTTTGCTTCGGGCAGCCCGTGTGACATGCGGATAAATGAAGCGGGGCCTGCAAACAGCAGGAGAAGAGCGTTTCTCCTGTGTGGTTAAGTGGTCTCTGGTGCCTCATTTTCACCGGCTGGTTTTTCAGGCTGGGGAAAGGTTTGTGAGGTTAAATTCGTTTATCTTTCTTGAAAGAGCCTTATATTGAAAGGGCTCTTAGCGTGGTGGACGCAGCCGGGGGGCGCAGGGCTGGAAGGGAGGAATTCCCGGACGAGCCTCGGGCCCGCGCACGCAGCCGAGTTGGAATGAGCGGGTTTGCAGCAAGGAGGGCCATGCAGGGTTGGGGACAGCAAGGCGGCTGCAGGCCACGAGCGACGCGGTGGCCGCGTGTGCGGGCTGCAGACCTGGTGCAGGAGGTGTCCGCGCTCCAAGGACGCGAGCGGAGCAGGGACAGTGCCAGCAGGAGCAGGGCTGTGAGTGCAGGTGGCCCCGAAGGGCGCTCGTGTCCTGCTCCACGTCCCCTCTTGGCGCTCAGCGGGTGCCGCAGGTCCCTGCGCGTTCACCCTGCGCCCTGGTGGCTCTGAGGCTGCTCCTGCAACCGGGGCCAACGGGCCTGGCTGGAGGCCCCGGAGCGCGACCGTCGGAGGCCGAGCGGCCCCACGGGCCCTGCGGGGGGGTAGCCACAACCTCCGCGCTGCGGGAAGGACCCGTCCGCGCTGAGCGTGGGGAAGGAGCCGTGCGCCGCGTGGGGCCGTCTCGGTCTGCTGTCCTCGGTGAGCGCCGAGCGGCTCCGCCAGCAGCGCGGTGCCAGTGGCGTGTGGCACAGGAGCCAGCGGGATGCGCTGTGCTGGAGCCAGCGGGCCCTGTGCTGCTGGGGGCAGCGGGTTGCAGGGTGCAGGAGCCAGCGGGTTGCAGGGTGCAGGAGCCAGCGGACTGCAGGGTGCAGGAGCCCGTGGGCTGCAAGGTGCAGGAGCCAGCGGGTTGCAGGGTGCAGGAGCCCGTGGGCTGCAAGGTGCAGGAGCCAGCGGGTTGCAGGGTGCAGGAGCCTGTGGGCTGCAGGGTGCAGGAGCCAGCGGGTTGCAAGGTGCAGGAGCCCGTGGGCTGCAAGGTGCAGGAGCCCGCGGGCCGCACGGCGGCGCAGGAGCGGTTCGGCCGCGCGCCTGTTCTACCCCAGGTTCTCACCCGTGGAAACGCGCCCGTGCTGGCGCTGCTGCCGCGCACGTGCCCGGCCTCCCCGCGGAGCCGGCCTGGCCATCGGCCTTGCGCTCGCCCCTGCTGTCCGCGTCGAGGAGGTCCCAGAGCATCGGCTCTGCCGTCCTGAATTCCAGCTTCCCGCTTACCCGTGGCCATTCCCTCTGCAGCGCCAGCGTTCAGGTGGGAGGTGTTTGTACCAGTCTGTCAACCTCTGTATGTGTTTGCCTTTGAAAAAGTTACTTTTAAGGCAGCTAAAGAGGTGAAAAGGAAAGAGTAAAGGAGGCAAAATAGGGAGAGAAAGTGATCCAGGCTTTTCCCGTTCCCAGCCTCCTCTCTCCCCCCTGCATCCCAGCTGGTCTCCCTTTGCCTCCCGGTGTCGCGAGCGCCACCGGTGCCTCGGACCGCGTCGCCCGCGCGCGCCGCGGAGGCAGCGGCGCCTCTGGGCAGCCTCCGCCGCATCCCGTGCCGGCCGCGAGCGCGCGGCTATGAATATTGAAGTGAAACGGGGGCTTTTATGGACTTCACAGATGTGCGGGGAGCTGGGGCAGGCCTCATTACCTCGGGGTTCTTTAAAAGGCCAAACAAAAGCCAGAAGAAAGAGGGTTGGGGTGGAGGGGGCAGGGAGGCGAGAACTAGAAAAAAAGTTGAAAGAAAAGAAAGGACGCCTGGAGTTGATGGATATTCCATCTGTTTATGTTCAGGCCAGTGCTGGGAATTAACAAAGGCTGTTGGAGCCACAGACTTTCTTTTTCTCTCCCTCCCTCCCTATCTTTCTCCAAATGCCCTGGATGATTTGGTTTTGTTCGCTGCTCGCAAGGAGCAGAACGTGCCGTTTCGGGGTGTTTTTGTTTTTCGGGAGCGTGTGTCTCTGCGTGGGGCGCTGTGGCTGGTACCCGGACCGGTGGCACGGGGCTCCGCGCAGCTGGGAGCAGGCGGGACACACGGGAGAGCCCTTGGTGCCGTCTCTGCTCCCCGCAACTCCGCATTTTGGGAAAACTTGGGCGTGGGACTCCCCGGGGGCGAATCCCTGGGATTCAGGCATCGAGACACAGCCAGGGCGGGGCGTGTGGTTGTCACCACGGTGTGGTTGTCACCATGGTGTGGTTGTCACCGTGGTCGCCCTGCTGGCCGTGTCCCTGTCACCCAAACACTGGGGTGCCTCTGCCTTCTTTTGCTTTGGTACGTGCTCCCTTTTCCCGTGTTCTCGCTCCCTCTGCACCTTCCCGTCGGTGCCCGAGCCCTCAGGATGTGCTGGGGGAATGATCCGCCCGGGAAGCCCCTCTCTCTCGCTGCCTTTTGCAGAATCCCCCTAGACGCCCGCACACGCGCTCGCTCTCTGCCTCTCCCAGCACATCAGCTTCATTACTAGTATTATTTTCAAGTTGTAAAGTCCATAATGGACATTACCTCAATCTCTGCTTTGGTTACAGCTGGCCAGTTCAGTGCCGGTATATATATAAAAAAAAGAAAGAATTACCCAAACCTTTATCTCCCAGGGCCCCACGCTAATGCTTTGCTGAACACTGCAGTCCCCAGCTGAGCTGTAAATGACTTTTTCATTTTCCTAGGCCTGCTACCTGGTCTGCTTGGTATTCAGGGGCACCCCACCAACAGGCGCTATCATTCTGCTCGGGCCGAATTACTTGATTAAAACGCATATCAACCGCTACGTGATTCGTTTTCTGCCGCGGAGCAGCGGCAGGGCTCTAAACTGAGCTCTAGACACCGCTGCAGAGAGGAGGCCGTGGGCAGCGCTGCAGCTTCACACCGGTCCCTGCGGGCTCCGGATGCATCGGTCTGCAAGAAACGGGCAACGTGGGCACTTCTGGCTTGCCCGTTTCCCTCTATCAGTGCTGTCCGCAGGCGACTAGTCGCCTGGCACGGCTGCGTCTCCGCAACCAAGCTGGATTTCCCTCCGTTTAGTCCTGGGAGTTTGAGGTTTGCGACTTCTTTTGTTGGCAGTAGCATAGAAAATGTGCTTATTGCCACAATATTTTGGGTGCCAACAACAGGGAGCTACATGGGCAAATGGAGAGGAAAAAGAAGAGTGGGAAAATAACAGGCACACAGGTCCGGGCTCTGTTGAAAGCCCCTATGAGCAGACTGCAGTAAGAGGGCTCAGAAATAGAGCAGGAACGGGGAGAGTGCGGCTGTGTTGGGTGTATTGATACACCCAGCTCGACCTCCTGTTCTGTTACTGCAGGTCCCCTGCCGCAGCCCTGGCGATCAGGAGTCGCTGCCCTCCGTCGAGGCCGACCCCAGGGCTCTGGTTATTAAGGCAAAGTCAGGGCAGCCAAAGCACCGAGCGGCAGGTGACACGCGGCCTCCCCGGGTCACCGCGGAGCCTCCGCTCCCTCTGGGGCAGAGCAACCCGGGTGACTCTGTGCTCCCCTATGGAGCAAGCCGGGCTGCAGGGAGCGACGTGGCCGGGGCGGCCTCAGCCCTCCGCAGCGCTGCCCCCTTCCCCGCTCCCTCTTCCCTCCAACTCCTTTAATTTTTAGGATGGTGCAGCTGGAAGCAAGAAAGGAAGAGAGAGGAAATGAGCTGTGGCCGAGCGGGTGACAAAGAGCCGAGCGGCTCCGCAGCAGGGAGCGCGCAGCTCCCCTTTCCCCTCCGACCAAATCCGCTCCCCGTTTAATGAATGCGTTCCCATGTCTGGTCCTGGCTGCCAATCCGTGCAGACAGCACCGAGGTGCTTCAAGACAAGGCGGCAGGTCCTTGTGGAGCATCAAGGGCTCAGTTGGAGCCTGGAGGGTCTTGTTGTGGCCGATTCCACCTAATCCTGTTGATTAATTTAACTCCAGGGCTAAGAGGCTCCCGGCAGCAGTGAATGGAGATGGGGAGGAGAAAGGCAGAGGGAGAGGAAGGGAGGTAGAAGAGAAGGGGCTGCGGAGAGGGACGACAAATCCAGGCCATAATTACTAAGGGGTTTTCTCCTCCTTTCCTCATCTCTCCTCAATTTCTATCGCTCTCGAGCCCCTCCAGAGAGCTCTGCCCAGCTCGTGCCGCTTGCGCATGCGGTTCCTGCTGCGCTGGAGGCTGCGCAAACTGCGCGTTTCCCCCTCGTGCTCTCATGAGGAGAGACTCAGACTGTGCCGTTTGGGGATATTCACCCCTAAACCCTGGGTTTTGGAAGCTGGGTTTGCGTTGCTGAGCCCTGAGCCCTGCGTGGGCAGAGCTGCAGCGGGGAGCAGCACAGGCAGCTCAGCCAAACCGCGGCCCCGCACCGGCGTCCCGAGGCCCCCGGACGGGTTCGGGGCTTGTGAGCCCCCTAACAGCATCCCTGCGCTGTGGGAAGCAGCTTTCCCTGCGGCCTTCCTGCTCCTTAGGTGGTGTCCGCAGGGATGAGGCCCAAAAGCAAGCCCTGGCCTTGCCTCACAAGGGATTTTCCGTAGGTTATTCCTCACAAACCTCCTCATGGCAGCAGTGCCTCACCGGCGGGTTCCAGCTGCTCAGGCATGGAGAAGACCTGTTAGATGGAGGGCAGCTGTAGGCAGAGAGTCCCCCGGTACCAGAGGACACGTTAAATAATAAGCTCAACTGCCCTCGCTCTGGGCCAAGAGCCCGTCTGTATCATTTAATAAATCTGGGGCTGACAGCAGCAGCTGCACGGTGCTCCGACCAGCTGCTTCCAGACGTGCCCGGGGATTTTCCTCGCTCTCTTGGCTTCATCTTTGTAGTCGCGGGGTCTGGGCCTCCGCTTGGCACGCGGGTTTGTGGTTTCTTTTCCCAGCTTGGCTCTTGACTCCCAGGTCGAGCGTAGGTGGATCCTTGTGCCGCCACGGCCTCGCTTGTGCCGCTCGGGAATGGAGGGAATGCCAGCGGGAGCGCTGGGAAAGGCGCCGCCAACGTGTCCGGTGAGCGCTGCCCCTCCGAGCCCTGCGCCGCGCTGGTGGCCGCACGTTGGCCAGCGCTGCTGGGAACAGGACGTGCTGGGGGCTTGTGACGTCCGCGTCCTCCCCCAGGCCCTGCGGCCGAGCCGCGATTCTCCATGAAGCTTTCGGAGGCAGCTTGGCGGTTTTGCTTCCAGATCGACACGGCAGGGACAACAGCAGCTGGCGCGGAGCGGACGTGGGAGCCGAAACCGCCCCGCGTGCTGCGTGGCTCCTGCCCGCACGTGTGGCCTTGCCGGCGGCTCCATGGTGGAGCAGGGCCCGGTGCTGGCTGCCCCGCGATGTGTGCGGCACGGACCGGGCACGAAGGGACCGGGCAGGGCACGGACCGGGCACGCGGGACCACGCGGGCAGGGGACGGGCACATAGGGACCGTGTGGCACACAGCAGCCCTGGCTCCACAGGACCAGGCTGCTCCGTGTGCGCTGGCTGTCGGAACACGGGTTCTGCTGCCCAGGGAAATCACACGACAACCTGGCGCGTTCTCCTCTCCTGGCCCCTCTCCTTCTAGCCCTCAGCTCACCCCCGTCCCCATGGATATTTCTACCAAAGGTCCTAGTTAAAGCAATAGTAGCCAATGGCTTCGTGACCCGGGTGCCGTGGTCTTCCAGATGTGCTTTGGCACAATGTGGTGTCTCAGAGTCCAGATGTGCTCCTACCTGGCCCACATCATCTGGAACCCAGATGTGCGAGGCTGCTATTCTAGAGTACAGATGTTCTTTTTATATCAGACCTACCCCTGACCAACCCAAGTATCCAGAAGGCTTGTTCAGCCCCAGGTTTTCCCTATGGACACGGGGCAGGTGCTGGTGCAGGGAAAGGCAGAAGCCTGGGGCAAGGGAAGGCCGAGGCTGTCAGTGCCCGGCTGGGCCTTGGCAAAGGACATCCTGGCATCTTGGTGCCGTTGGGGTCCGGCCTTCTGCAAATCCGGGCAGGATGAGCCGGGCAGAAGAG
Organism: Tinamus guttatus; assembly: GCF_059628265.1. NCBI lineage: Eukaryota > Metazoa > Chordata > Aves > Tinamiformes > Tinamidae > Tinamus > Tinamus guttatus. The sequence continues at coordinate 1,902,751 of NW_028288866.1, read as the reverse complement.
GAACCGCATCCCGTGGCGGCCCGGCCCAGGGGGGAGCCGAGTGGGAAACGTTTTCCCCAGCTGCAGAAGTTGCTCATTTTTTTCCTTTTTTTTCTTTTTAAGGTGGTTAAAAATCAGTAATTCAAGCAGTGATGCTTCAGAAACCCAGGGGGATGTTAGCACGAGTCAAACCACCTCGTCTTGAACTTTTTGTACACTTATTTAAATTTGTACATCTAATTTTCAGTTGTTTCACATTGCCAAGCACAGAGTCGTTTGAAGCAAAGATGGCAGTGTCTTGAAATAGGAAAAGTCAGCAGTTGTGGTGTTTTTTCCCACTCAAACGTGTTGAACAGTGGGCCCTGTTCAACCATCCCTTTCCACAAACGGTTCTGATTTTGCTGGACTGTCTTTTCACCCACGAGGGCAGATGTGGCGTAGCTGGCGCGCTCGTTTTGGTGGATACCGTCCATGTGGAATCGTGATTATTTCCCTGGCTCCGCGGCCCCGCCGGGAGCTTCTCCCTGTAAGGCTTTTCCACCAAACGAGCCTCCCTTCCCTTCCTGTGCCGCCAGGTAGCCGGCTGGACGAGGGCTCCGACGTGGAATCCGAGCCCGACCTGCCCCTGAAGCGCAAGCAGCGCCGCAGCCGGACCACGTTCACGGCGGAGCAGCTGGAGGAGCTGGAGAAGGCCTTCGAGCGCACCCACTACCCCGACATCTACACGCGCGAGGAGCTGGCGCAGCGCACCAAGCTCACCGAGGCGCGCGTGCAGGTGAGCGCGGCGGCGCGCGGGCCGCGTCCCCGGGAGCCGGTGGCCGTCGCTGCCTCGCGGCTCCCCGGGTTTGGGCACGCGCCGGGTTGGCTCGGCCCGTGGCAGAGGTGCCACCGGGAGCGTTTCCGTGCGGCCGGGCCTGGCAGCCAAAGTGTCGCTGGCTCCGCGGGGCGTCAGCCCTGCCGCCCCGGAGGAAATTCCCCCCTCGGCCGGGGAGGAAGCAGCGTGTGTGCACGCTTGTGTTTGGCGTTTTAGAGAAATCGTACCGTTCACCAGCTTTCCCCAGGGGAGCAGATCAGATTTTGCAAAGTTTGCAAGTTGCATGTGCGAATTTTCATGAAACGTTTTTTCTTCCCAATGTGCAGCCTATGGAGAGGGCACGGGGCGGGGGAGGGCCGAGCTGGGGAGGAGCAGGAAGGGAGGGTTTGGAGCAGGGGGACTCTGACATGGACACGATTAATGGCCCTTGTGGGAACTCCACACAGAGACCCTTATGTCTTCCAGATAAAGGCTGGGTCAGCAGTGTGTGCAAACACGCAGAGGGATCAGGAGTGTGAACAGATCGGGGGGTATAATAGAGTCCCTCGGGGACAGGCCAGGGAAGGGGGAGGGCTTGGGCACGGCGCCGGGGTAGAGCAGGGGAATGGAGCCCCCGGCGGCTCCGCGTGCCGGGGCCGCCGCGGGAGCAGCCGAGGCCGCCGGGGAGACGGCCCCGCGCCCGGCGCCGCGGGGGCACGAGGGGCCTTTCCCCGTGCGGGAGGACGGGCCGGTCCCGCCGTGCGCACCGGGGCGCCCGCCTGGGTGTCCCCGCTCCCCGCGGCGCCGTCCAGCCGCTCACGCCGCGGCTGCCGCCACCTCCGCTTCTCCCGCCCGCCTGGTCGAACCCGGCGATCTGGGGGATGAGACCAGGAAAAACGGGGCTGTGGGAGCACTCTGGGAATCCTCTGTTCTGCGCCTTCCGGCTGCTCCTGCTTGCAGAGATGGGCATGAGGTGCTAATGGGGGAAACAGAGCTGTTTTTGTTAAAAAAGACTTGAACAAGGCAGGGTAAGGAGAGGTGGTGTCAGCAGCACCTCTTTGTGGTGCCACCTGCACGGGATCAGCCCTGGCGAGGACATGGCCAGGAGAAGCCCTCAAGCACCCGGGGCGCAAACCCAGAGCCGCGTCTCTCTGTTCCCATTCGAGCTCTCCAGGACAGGGCTGGGAGAAGGGAGGGAGGTGAAAGCAAAGAAGGGACAAGCTAAATAAATAAATAAGCAGCCCCTTTCCCTCATCCCAAGCTGTGATCCCCGAATCCCTCTCTCTGCTCCCAGGCAGCTTGCAGGGAGGTTGCTGCCAGGGCTCCAGGAGCAGCTGTTCTCCGAGGCGCATTCCTGATGGATTTCTCATTCCAACATCCTGGCAGGCTCAGCTTCTTCCCACCACTTTTAAGCCTGCCGCCCCTTGTAAAATTTTCTGGATATCAGAGCAGATCTTTTACTGGCTCTCGGGACCTACAAACATTAGTCAATCAAGCCCTAGAGAGGGGGGAAAAAAGCCCCACGCGCCCACGTGAGCACGAGCACACACAGAGCCTGGCGGGGAGGCTGCTGCCACCTCCGAGTCTTGTTCCCGTCTCAAGGAGCTCACGGCCAAAAGAGACGTTTTTGGTTAAAGATGCTCTTGTAGCAGCAGGGCCAGCTGAGACCGGGGCTGATGGCTGCTAAGGACCATGCGAAAATCTACTTGGGGACCCGCTTTGTCCCCTAAAGCTTCTGCTAATAGATGAAAGGAGGAGGTGTATGGGGAAAATAAAGCATGGGAGATGTTTTTGATGCAAGAAAGACCCAGATCCCCAGTGTTCGCTCCCTGCTTCCCCCGTCACCTGGGCCTGGGTGGCTCCTGGCTGCCGTGCCATGGGGCTGGGCATTCCCAGAGCAGGTGCCAAGTCTGGTAACCAAAGCCCTGATGCTGCTCCTGGCCCTTATTGATGTATCTTACATTAAAACCCATCCCTGCGCTGGAGTCCTGTTGAGCTGAGCACCGTGCAGTGCCGAACAACAGACTAGAGCATCTCTCTGCTTCTTGCTGCCCCTCATCTCTCTGCTTTAGCCGAGGAAAGGGGAGCGAACCCGGCTCTCCTGCCCTCTGTCTGCACGAGGAAGGCTGGGAGCTCCGTGAAACCTCATCGCGGGCCCCGGCGTCCGGCCGCTCTCGCAGCTGCCCGGATAAGTGGAAGTTTGACACGTTGACAGCTAATAAAGTTCACAAGCTGAACAACAAGGGGCCCCATTTCGAGCTCCAGTTCCTCCTCTGCCAGGGAGATCCCTGCAGGGCGCCTGGGGTGTCAGTGAGGGCAGGAGACGCAGCATCCCTGCCCGTGGGCTGCGGGGTGCCCGGTGTGCCCGGTGTGCAGGGATGGGGCTGGTGGGGACCCCCCGGCATCCCGGAGTGGGGTGCTGAGCACCGTGTAAACTCCTACAGTCTGCAACGAAGCCATTGGATCGGCCTCCCTGCCCCGCATCCGCAGCTAAGGAGCCCCGGTGTCACGCTCCAGCTCAGAACAAAGTCAGACTGCAGGGATTTGGGGAGTCGCAAATAGCCACCAGCCTTCCCTCGTTCCCGTCACCGCCGTGGGTGTCACAGCTACAGGCGCAGAGTGGCGAGAGGCGACGGCTGCTTGTCCCCGTGCTGAAGGGACCGTCCTCCTTCGCTTGCGTCTGTGTCACCCGTGCTACATGTAATGCACATGCTGGGATGCCGTGCTGCAGAAGAGCTGAGACAGAGGGGAGAGCGGTCAAAGCGCTAAGAAACAGGATTCTTGTTCTGCAAGAGCTTCCAAGGTTTTAGGAAAAAATCCATTTCCAATTTGGACTCAAACAGTCCAATTTGGCCTTCTTACAAAGAGTAAATCAACAGCTGAGAAATTCACTTAGAAATTTTAACCGAAATCCTGCTTTGGTCTTCAGTTTATTTTGTTTTTTACCTCACTTTTGGCAACTGTTTGGCACTGACAACATCAAACTTTATTACCAAAATCAAAACAAAACACAAGACAATGGGGAGCTATGATAACTTGGGAACCTTCTCCTGACGTTTCCAGAGCCAGGAGCTTTGATGGTTTGAGTTGAACGAAATCAATGTGTGAGATAAAGGAGAACAAGTGCTCGCGTTGCCCCCGGGGCAGCCTCGCAAGCCCAAGTCGCACAGTGTGCACTGAAGAAAATATCTTTCCCACGTCGCGGCCGGTGCGCGTGCCCGCGCGGGCAGCCCGTCCCTGCTCGCCCTGCTGCTCCCATGAGTCACATTTGATGCCTTCCCAAGTATGAGCTCAGGAGCTTTCCCAGGAAGGCGCCGGGAGCGCTCGGCGTGCCCGGCGGGTGACTCAGCGCCGCAGCTGGGCGCCAGCGCCGCGTCCCGCTCCCGCACGGAGCCGTGAGCCGGAGGCGCCGGTGCCCGCGGGGCTGCTGCCCGCCGACGATCCGCAGGAAATTCCATGCACCGAGAAACTCTGATTGCAATAACAAGATTAAACCAGAGAGAAGGAGTCGCAAGCCAATGCTTTATTGATCAAGTTTATGATTGATACCGTGGTGATCTCTGCCGGGGAGAAAATGGCCATTTCATTTAATAAAGCGGCTCGGAGCAGCCCTGCTGTCGCGGGGCGCTGAGGGCGCTCCGGTGATCCATGCCGCGGCTCCAGGCTCTTTGAGATTCCCAGATTCCCAGCTCTTTGGGGCCTTTCCAAACTGGCTCTTCCAAGGCAATGCCTGGCTCCGGTGACAGCTCTTTCCCTATCCGACTTCTGCAACAGCCAAAGATCAAATTTAAAAGTTGCAGCGCGTCCCAGCCAACATATTCGACAGGAACGGAGACGAGCTCCAGGCTTTGCTGCCTAATTGGACCGGACCTGCTTGTTTTGTGTCCGTGCGGCAGGGAATCCCTATGAAATAACGGCCGTAGCCGATGTGACAGGAATGCCCTCGTGGCCTTGCTAGCTACTGCAGCAGCAGGGATGGAGCAATCCATTCGGGTCGGTAAAACGTGACATACCTTGAATTTTGCATAGAATTGTGGATTTTGCTGAGCTCCAGAGAAGCCAGTGTGTTTTTCCGGGGTTTTGCTTGCTTGTTTGCCTGCCTGGGGTTTCTCGTCCCGTTCCCCCTAAGTGTTGTGCTCTCCGTGGTCTGCTTAGCGCCGAGGCGCGGACTGGCCGGCCTGGTGGTCACCGGGTGAAAGAGGGAGCCCTGGGCAACCTGCTGATGCTTTGATTCCGCATGGAGGAGAGGGGACCCCAAGGCCGAAGCCGCGGCCCCACTGGTGGGTGACGTGGGTGACACGGGTGACACGGGTGGCGCGGCACCGTCCCCAGGGCCAGGCGGGCGGCCGCGCTCATTTAGAGCAGCGCAGCACCAGGCCCTTGTGCTGAAACCAACAGGGCACCCGTGGTTAGGGCAGGGCTCCCACCCCAAACGAGCCGCTCTCCGCGCCACGAGGCCCTCTCCTCACCGCGCTACCAATTAAACAGATTGCCTGACAATGCGAAAACCTTTAGACGAATTAAGCGCAGGGTTTGCCAGGACATTTTAATCTTTTCTCCGTTTCCCACTGTGTTTAAGCTGGTTTTAAAGGGTCGCAGCTTTTTTTCTCGCACGAAAGAAGATCTCCATAGTGCGAATGGGTGTGGGGCTCAGCGCGGTCGGTCGTAGCCAGGCAATAGCAGCAGGAAAGTGGCTCCCCGGCATCTCCTGCTCCTCGCCAAGGTGCCAACATCAAAGCCCGTCCTGGGCTGCTTCCGTGCGGCACCAGCGCCACCGGGATGGGGCATCCGAGGAGAGGCAGCAGCAGGAACCCATCGCGATGAAGCTCCAGCTTTCCCAAGTGCCGTTCATCCCCAGCACATGGTTTAGAGGGAGATAAATAGAAAAATGAAACCGAGGGTGGTTTTCTTCTTTTCGTTTTATTTATTTAACAGAATTTCCTCTGACAGCTGAAATAATCACTGAGAAGCAAGCACGGTAGATCAAATGCTGGAGCTGGAGAGTGCAGCAGTAGCTGCATTTGCAAACAATCATCTGTGTCCAGGAGCTGCTTCACGCGGTGCTAATTTTTCTTCTTTGCGGAACACAGAAACATTGCGGGAAGCGCCAGAGCTGCCTCTCCAGGCAGGGCCGGCTTGGGAGCTGCGGAGCCACGAGTTCGAATCCCAGCGTGGGCAGGATGTCTCTCCGCAGGAGCTGACCAAGCTCCTTCTTCTCTCTCCTGTTGCCTTGTCTGGAAGATTAGATCCATCCGTAGTTATGAGGTGTTGACATTGTAACGAACATATAAATGTCATGACAGACAGTTGGCAGAGAAAGTGGTTGTGACATGGTTAATTTTCAGGCTGTTGACTTACAGGTGTGTGAGCAAGGGATTTCTGCAGGAAAAGGTGTTTTCTCTTATTCTGCCATCTTACTTTCTTCTTTGAAATGTTCTTTTCCAGCCTGGCAAGCACAGGTTAAAAGGAGTTAGGTCACCAATGCAGTATTTCCCTGCCAGCAATAGTTTGTTAAAATAGTTGGCAGGAAAAGCCACATACCAGCAACTGTGTTTGAACTCTTTGGCAGATAGTTGTAAATGGATCACACCTTCAGGACCGGGATATGCCAAGAGAAACGCAGGCTCAGTTCACTGGACAGCCTCAGTTTTGGAGAATCATATAATCATAGAATCATAGAATGCTGAAGGTTGGAAGGGACCTCTAGAGATCACCCAGTCCAACCCCCTGCACACGCAGGGTCACCTAGAGCACGTGGCACAGGACTGCATCCAAGTGGGTTTGAAGATCTCCAGAGAAGGAGACTCCACAACCTCTCTGGGCAGCCTGTTCCAGGGCTCTGGCACCCTCACTGTTAAGACATTTTTCCTTAAGTTCCTGTGGAACTTTTAGTGCTTCAGTTTGTGGCCATTACCTCTAGTTCTGTCGGTGGCCACTAGTGAAAAGAGGCCGGCCCCATCCTCCTCACTGCCTCCCTTGAGATACTTGTAGACACTGCTCAGGTCCCCTCTCAGCCTTCTCTTCTCCAGGCTGAACAGGCCCAGCTCCCTCAGCCTCTCCTCATAGAACCGCTCGTTCTGCCCTGCTAGCCCTGCTGAACGTTCGTGTTAGCCGCCCGGCTCGCGTGGCAGCGTCCCCGTGTTCTGAGCCTCGAGCCAGCACGTCGGTCGATGCGGCCGTGTCCCCGCGCGCGGCCGCGCTCCGCAGGAAATGGCCTCGGCGGCGCTTGGCCTCGCGCTGCCGTTGCTGCGGAGCCGCTGCCGCACGCGGTCCTGCCGGGAAGCCCGTGGCGGGAGCAGCCGGAGCGGCCCGAGCGGCGCTGCCCTGCGCCTGCCGCGCGGAGCGGGCCATCCTGCTCCTGGTTCCTGCGGCTCCTGGCCCTGTGAGAGCAAACACGTGTTGCGTCTCTCCCATGCTGCTGAGAGCGGGGCAGGACTTGGCTCTTCTGTCCCTGTTTTCATTTATGAGCTCGTTTATCCCATCCATCTTCCTCCAACATCGAGTCCTGATTAGGCCGAGCAGGAACACACCAGGCTTTCTTTCCCACAGGAGGCTCTTTTTGACCTCCCTTTCCTCTCCTTGTCTGACAAATTGTGGGAGCTGACCCATCTCTGGGCGGCCGCGGGATAATTCGCTCCAGGCCGTCCCAGCGGCCGCTCTGCGCGGCGGCAGCACGTGGCCGAGCCGGCCGGGCCGTTGCGTCGGAGGGAGCCGGCCCTCATCCCGAGCCCCAGCCCAGGGGCTTCCTGGGCCCCCTGGAGCCGGCTGGTCCCCTAGGATGGTCGCCTAGACCGGGAGGGTTGGGAGCCGCCTCCGGAGCCGGTGCTGGAGGTGGCTGCGTTGTGCGTTCGTGCTGCTCGTCCTTGGAGGCAGCGCTCCAGCGCGGGATCCCTCTGCCGGGCCCGGAGCCGCAGCCGGCTCCTTGGAGCAGCCCTTTTCCCAAGCGGGAGCCGCCGCGGCCGCGCGGCCAGAGCCCCCTGAGCAGCGGCCCCGCGGGGAGCGCTCCAGAACCGGCCTCTTCCTCGCTCCGTCCCGCAGCCGTGGCCTTCACCCCGCGCTTAACGCGGTGGAACAGGATCCTCTGGCAGGGGAATCTTTAGTGGCTGATAAACCCTTAACTGTTGTGAAATGAAAGCAGGTTCCCTTTGAAGTGCGCCTCGCATTACAGTTGGATGCTCTAGCCTCTCTATTTCAACTACCAATAAAATGATTTATAAGCATAAAGGCCTGAGCCACCTTTAAGGCAGGGGAAGGGAAGGAATTGCTAACGTCATTAGCTGGAATGTGTCTTTTTTTTTTTTTTTTCCCTGTGAGTTATAAATAAGGGGCAGAATCGACCTGTTTGGGCCATGAGGTGCCCCTTCCTCTGCCAGGGAAGACAAATCCTGCCTGATTCTTTGGAAGGTCTCGGTGCTCCCGGCACGGTGGGGATCCCACCGCGCTGCCTGGCGTTGCCTCCGTACCGGCAGCATCCCCAGCTGGGCCTGGAGGAGGGCAAAAGGGGATAAAACCTGGAGGAAAAGGAGATTGTGCACAGGCCAGGGTGGAAGATCGGGGACTTGCAGCCGCGTTTGCACGATAGGACGAAAACGCCAGGACGAAACCGCCCAGCAGCGCGGGCAGAGCCCGAGTCCGCACGGGTCCTTCTTGGAGGAACCTGTCCCGTTCTCGGCCATCGCTCTCCACATGTTTCTTCTAAACTTCTAATCCCGAGTGGATTTGCCAGCATCTGGCGCTGGGTTGTAAGGGGGCCCTTTCCCACCCTCTCTAACGTCAGAGCAGTGTCAGAATTCACTGGAGTGGCTCTCACTTTCTCAGAGGCCAAATTCTCCTTGCTTCCCGCGTCCTGCACTCGTACATTTTTCTCTCCAGTTATTTTAATTCTACATGCTCTCCTCAGCACCGAGGCCTTATTTTGGCAGCAGAGGCTATTCCAGCCAGGGACTAGGTCTTTTTTTTTTTCCCTGGAGATTTGTACCTCTCCTTACGTTCCCATCTGGTGAACAGAAATGGTCTGAAGGTTTTCATGTCCTCCTTAACTTGGGAAGTGGAAGCAAATGGTGTGAAAGGAGCCTGTTTCCCTGAAGAGCAGGAATTATCCGTATGTGTGTGTAGAAGTGAAACGGGGGACAGCACCATCCGAGTGGTGTGATCGGGCAAACGAGAGGCTAAGACCGCTGTTATTTACTCATCTCTGTCGCTTGGTGCTCCTATAAACTGTCACGGCCTGGACGCCGTGCTGGACGGTATAAAGAAATTTCCAAACGTTTCAGCCCTCGCTGTCCGTTCGTTTCTCTGTCCTTAACTCTGCCCCAGGTTCCCGTCGCGTTCCCCGGGTTTGGCGCGGGCTCTGACCTGCTGGTCGGTGCCTGTCGGATGCGGGCTGGCCCCTTCCCCAGGCGTTGGAAGGTGCTCGGGGGCTGCTCTGCGCAGGCAGGAGCTCCGAGAACAGGGGCAGCTCTCGGAGGAGCCGCGCTCGGCGCCCGGGACGTGACGCCTGCGCTCCAGCCGTCTCAGAGGGGTTTCGGGACCCACATGGCTGCACTGCGTGCGGGCCTGGGGTGCCTCTCGCAGGGGCATCTAACCTATTTTGCCAGCATTTTATTGCATTTTATTTTGTTTTTGCTGTGCGAGGATGTGGATTCCAGCATGCCGTGCAGGATAGCCCAGGGCTGAGCCTTCCCCGCCTGCACAGACGTCGCCAGCGGGTCGCACATGGAACCGGGCTGCTCCCAGCGCCCGTGTGGATGGTGCCCACGCGCTTCCCGTCGCAGCCGCCCTGCTCCCGTCCCTGGTGCACGCATTGGTCCGTGCAGCCAGAGCCACGCTTCCCGCTGCCGGAGCGCGGAGCACGGAGCGCCGCCGGACACGGATCCCAACGCAGGCGGCACCGCGTCCCGGCGGGTGGATGAGGCCAACGGGGCAGGAGCAGGCGCAGAGCGAACACAGGGGCGCAAAGGAGAGAGGAACGAAGGGACCGTTCACAGGGGAACTCGATTTAGAGGCTAGAGCCGCTCGTTCCGGGATCTGGAGCACGCTGAGGATCAGCCCCATCCCCAGCATGTTTAGGGAAGGCAGTTTTGTTTTGATTCACAAGACCTGGAGACTCGCAGGGCTGCAGTGCCTCAAACCCTTGTAACCCCAGCTTCTGATCTGATGCTGAGCAGCTTGGAAGGCCGATGCAGGATTTTTTTTCCCTGAATGCTTTACACTCTTGATTTTTGCTCCATTTTTTTTCTTGTTGCTGTGAAATTTAATCATGTTTTCTAGCCCTTTAGGCCTCACAAAGTCCAGCAGCTGCATTCTCATCTGGCTTGAAAGCTTATCCGCATACTTCTCAACCCCAAACAGGAATCGGTCCTGAGAGCCTCTCCGATTAAATAAAGTAAACCAAGCCCAAGAGACAGCTTGAGAACCCCTTCCCGCTATCCAGAAGGGAGATTGCCCAGGATAAAACACATCAGGGCAGACAAATGCATTTAGAAAAATCTCTCCTCAAGTCTCCCAGGTAAACCAGTAGTGTAGGAAACATGAGCCCAGCTTTGCACATGCATTAATACTAGGTTTATTTTAATGCCCGGAGATTGAAATTGGCTGCAGCGCAGCGCCAGCACATGCCGCAGTGCCTCTTGCGAGGAGGACATGGCTCAGCATACAGACAGCAGTGATTTGCTGCGACACAGAGGGGCTGAGAAAACCCCGTATTCCCTCCGGTCTGCTTCTATCTATTTAGCTTGTCTAACACAGAAACCATGATGCTAATCTATCTATTTATCCCTCCTAACAGTGCAGCCGTGTCGCTATGATGATGCTTAATCCTTCAGCATAATTCACATAGTTGTCAGATAACAGGGCGGAATGGCCAGGTGGTAGCAATACATCTCCTCGCAATGGACTCTCTCGGAATACACAAGCCACATTATTCCTCCTCCTCTCGCCCTGCTGCCCATAGGCACCTTCCCGAGTCCTTAATAATATCCGAATTTTTCATAATATTAAATGCATGGATTTTGTCATATGCCTAGCTGATAAGGGAGTAGTTGTGGTGAAAGGAAACCCAGGAGCAGATCAACGCTCCCAAGGGCGCGCGGTGACTTGAGCCTGCCCTTGGCCAGCGCTCCGGTCACTCGGACGTTCTCTGCTCCCCTCCTCCCTCTGTGTTCCCCATCTCTTCCTCTGGCTTCTGGACGCGTTTCCACCTGATGCCTCCGCCACCTGAGCTGGGCTGGGAATTCGCAGGGACCACACGAGCTCCCCTGGGCTCGCAGTGAGCACACGAGCTCCAGGATGCTCGCGGTGACCACACGAGCTTGTGGTGAGCACACGCAGTCTGGGATGCTCATGGTGACCACACGAGCTCGCGATGACCACCAATGTTCTGGGATGCTCGCGATGGCCACATGACCTCGCGATGAGCACATGAGCTCCGGGATGCTCATGGTGACCACACGAGCTCGCGGTGACCACCCATGTTCTGGGATGCTCGCAGTGACCACACAAGCTCGCGATGAGCACACGAAGTCTGGGTTGCTCGTGGTGACCGCATGAGCTCGCAGTGACCACACGAGCTCCAGGATGCTCGCGGTGACCACACGAGCTCGTGGTGACCACCCATGTTCCAGGATGCTCGCGGTGACCACACGAGCTCTGGGATGCTCGCGGTGACCATATGAGCTCGCGAGGAGCGCACGAAGTCTGGGATGCTCGTGGTGACCACACGAGCTGGCAGTGACCACACAAGGTCTGGGATGCTCATGGTGACCACACGAGCTCGCGGTGACCACCCCTGCTCTTTCCTTTCCCCGTGCCAGGTGTGGTTCAGCAATCGAAGAGCGAGGTGGCGCAAACAGGCGGGCGCCAACCAGCTTGCGGCGTTCAACCACCTGCTGCCGGGGGGCTTCCCGCCCGCTGGAATGCCGGCTCTGCCCCCGTACCAGCTGCCGGACTCCACCTACCCCACAACCACCATTTCCCAAGGTGAGCTCCCGCGCCCGTGCCCTGCTCCTCTCCGCCTGCTCCGTGTCACCCTTCGGTGGCAGCTGCTCTAGATGGGAGGCCGAATTTGGTCTTGGGTCAGTGCAAACTCCAGGCACCTCTGCTAGGAGCGAGGGAACGCGGTTTGCTCTGTGCCCTGGGGTCCTCGCTGCTGCATCCATGTCTCAGAGCTCCTGATACTCCACTCGCCTTTGGAATGGAGAGCGCAGCAGCCTGCAATCCAAAGCAAGTGTGATACAGGCTGTCCTGTGCCATGCACTAAATTCCGTATGGGGCTCTACTGAGGACCAGTTTGCACCAGTCCTTGCATTTCCTTTAGGAACAGTTTTCCTGGAGCGAAGTACGTTGGGGCTGCCCTCTGGGAGCCGGCTCTGAGCCTAGTGGAAGGGCTCTTGCTGATTCCAGTTGTCTTTGGCTTCAGCCTCTACCAAAGAATTTACAGCTTCTGTCCGGAGGAAATTGAGCGAAAATCTGCATGTTTCATCTTTGGGTGTTTGCGTGTTTTGTACTGCACATACGCTGCCCCATGGGCCGTTTGTGTTCACCCGGCTTACAAGGGTGACAAGGCACCGAGGCCGGCCCGTCTCACCGCGATCGCTCTCTCTGCAGACGGGGGAAGCACCGTGCACCGGCCCCAGCCGCTGCCGCCCTCCACCATGCACCAGGGCGGCCTCGCCGCCGCGGCCGCCGCCGACAGCGGCTCTGCCTACGGCGCCCGGCACGGCTTCTCCAGCTACTCGGAGAGCTTCATGAACGCCGCGGCGCCCGCCAACCACATGAACCCCGTGAGCAACGGCCTCTCCCCACAGGTACGTGAGCTGCTTCCATCCTCCCGCTGCGGCTGGGAGCGCGCGGCTGCTCCAGACCCTCCGGGAGCAGCGCGAGCCTCGTCGCAGGGCGTTAGGACTCATGGAGTTATTGCCGTGAGCCTGGCGGCTGCCTCATTAAGGCAATTAGTCGATGCGTTCACCCATGGTATCTCCTGACTCACTGCAGAGCGCGTGGACCCCGTTAGCTCCTGTGTTCAGCACAGCACACTGTGACTGCAGACACTGGCACCTGGGGCATTGCTGTTCATCCTCCTTAAAAAAAAAAAACCATTGCAGGAGTGCCCTTTGACTGTCAATTTTTAGTTTAATGACATCAAGTTTGATTTTCTTAGTTACTTTTTGTGGGGTTTTTAGGAGTCGTCCATAATTTGTGAGTCACTAATCTAGAGATTAGCTTGGACCATCTTGGTGAAGTCAGTCTGGACCTGTGAAAACCCCATGGATCTGAACTCCCACAAAGTGCTGGGATGTGTCGATGTGGGGTTTGGATACAAGGAACTAAGAGTTATGTAATCAGTTCTGCTCATGATGGCCTTCCACGGGGTAGAGACGTGCCAGTGAGGTTTAATGTGAGCAGATCCGTTTGCCGAGGGGCTGGCGCATGCCGAGTTCCCGGGCGGCAGCCCCAGCCTCCCGGTGTCGCTCATCCCGGATCCCAAACCCCTCCAGCGAGCGGAGCTGCCGCCAGGCTCCGCGCCGAGCGTCGCGGGCGGGATGTGCCAGCCTGCAATGGCTCCACTCCCTGTCACCTGCAGTAGAAATTCTCATTTTGTGCCTCCTCCTTAGGGAGAGCCCTTAGTCTTCCCTTTGCTTTACTTAACATAACCTGTCTTTGAAACACGCGTTTGCTTTTAAGTGGAACAAAACACATATTGTGCGCTACAAATCAGCAAGGACCGTATTCCCGCGGCATGTGCCGGCCCGCAGCGGGTCCCGGGTGGATTTTGCTTTTGCTCACTGTCACTTGTGGAGGAGCAGAGCGAATGAAGGCGCCGCGGCCGGGGTTTCAGAGTGGCCATCGGCACCATTTAAGACAGGAAGGGCAAAATAAATGTGAAACTGTGGGGAGAAATTGGGCAGGCAGCTGAAATGAAAAGGCTACAACAGTTTAGAGAGGAGCCCAGTAAACGAGGACATGGATGAGGTTTGTATGGATTTCTAAGGTCCAATAGCTTGTGGTCTCTCAAGTGTGAAGGCAAACATGGAGTGTCAATGGAAAGGGAGAAATTTTGCAGCTTCTCTGCAATGGGATAAAAATCCCCTCCTAGCTTAGAGTGGGCTGAAGGTAGGAAATGTGGAGCCGTGGCTGGCATGGGGCTCAGCATCCTCTCGCGAGCGGATCCATTGGGAACGGGGAGGCTGCCGGCAGCACCAGCTTGCGGGGCGGAATTCGGAGCGGACCCAGGTCCCGTAGTCTGGGCGCATGGTTAATCCGGATTATCGCCAGTGCAATTTAGCGCCGTGGAATCGATCATGGTGAGATCCCCGCGATAAGCGGCACGAGCTTTAGGCGCATGAAAGTCCGTCAGGCAATTTCCATTTCTGGAGCTTCATCATCTTCTTACCAGTGCCGCTCTCTGAATGAGCAGCTCATTGAAATGACCAGACCAATGCTCCTTCCCGGCCTTATCCCTATCCCAAATTACCCTGCCCCAGGCTCAGGCTGCAGGGAGATAGTCCTGAGCCAATAAGCCCTTTGTACGGGAAGGAGAGGATGCATTATCTCGTAGTGCTGAAGAAAAGAGAGCTTTGCGCCCCCAAGAAAGGGAGATTCCCATTTTCCTAATGCTTCTCATCGTGCGAGGGCCAAGATACCGGCATATAAATTCTTCCATTTCTTTTGTGCCTAGAAAGACCAACTCGGGTTATTTGCCGAGTGCTTTACATTCACCTACGTGGCTGCCTTCCTGGATTTCTAAGGCCTCTGCTGTTCCTAGTGGAAGGATGTGAGAAATACTCCGAATAGTGGGAATAAGAACCCCTAGAAGTGTTCTCTGACCCAGTGCAGAGGGTGGAAGTTGGGTTGTTCGGTGCAGTTTATTTGTGCATAAGGCAGCTATTCTGCAGTGCTGCAGATAAAATCAACGCCCCTCCTGCCTCCCTACCTGGTTTTCTGCAGGGATAAACTCCAACCGCGGGGAAGGAGGTAGGAAAGCAGAAGCTGGGAACGTGAAACGCTGGCGACCGGGGGCAGCCGCGTCTCCGGTTTCATCCCGCGCCGCAGCCGGAGGAGGCTCCGTGGCGGGAGCGCGGGGGAGCCCCGGCCTCGCTATCCGGTTACGGGGATTGGGTGTCCCCGCCGCCCGGCCGCGGCGCTGCCACCTGACACCCCCGAGGAGGCAGCGCGGGGTCTCCGTCCCGCGGAGGAGAGACGGGGATTACGGTCCCCCCGCGCGCGCACGCGCTCGTCCCCCCTTCCCCCGGTCGCCAAAGGAGCCGCCGCCGCTGGAGACGTCACCCGAGCTCCATGGGGACGCGGGCTCCGTCCCGGCCGCTTTACGGGGCGCTTTTTGCTCCCGGCGCCTTCGAGCGTTTCCCACAAGCAGCCTCTGCTCCCCCCGGCTCCTCAGCCTTTCCCTGGCACTGCCAAGCAGCGCGGTCTGTCGGGAATTGGCGTTTCCAGCTGTTCCGTCCCGTCATCGCCCGCCCTTCATCGCGGCTCCGCGCGGGCTCCCTTCCTCCTCCTCCGAGGGGTCGGAGCAAACGCTCCTGCTGGCTCCTGTCTCAGCTTTTCTCACAGCGATGGGACAGAGTGGGTTGAAAATCCAATGTGTTCGTGGGAGAATCCTCACTGAGGGACACCAGGTTTCTCATTAAACAGCTCCGTGTAATGGTCAGCTCAGGGTAATTCCAGCCAGGTGGAGAGCACCCTATTGCAAACACTCCGCAGCAGACGGTTCTGTAGCTCATGAAGCGCTGTGGCTGACCAGGCCCGGAGCAGTTCCTTGCTCTCCTCATCCCAAAGGATTCGATGGACAGCAGCTCGCCTGGGAGGTGACGAGCAGGAGAGCCCTTTGGAAGGGACCCTTAGCATTTGGCACAATTTTGTGTCCTGCTTGCGTCACAGGTTGAAAGAAGCAGCAAAATGCTGTTCTTTATGGGCAGCCAGACTCGCCTTCCCCAGCTTCACCTCCTGATTTAACCCACTCGTGACCCAGGACTCGCTGTTGTCACCGGTGCGGGGCCAGCGCGGTGCTGGGGACACACTGGGGTGGCTGCGTTGGAGGCTGCGCTCAGGCAGCTCCTGCACTTCCACAACGTGTTATTGCTGAGACCTTTGAGTCTTTGAGCAAACCCACAGGATCACCCAGAGATTAAGATAATTCCAGAAATATCGAGAGCCAAGAGAAACTCGTTCACCAGCTCATATTTGTTGCTTTAATTTTCTCAGAGCTTTCACAGGCTTTTTCTTTTTCCACAATTCTGTTCCATCGCTCGCTCCCAGCGCCATGGCCGTACGCTCAGCCCTGTGTTCGCGCGGCCGCGACCGGAGACCGAAGGTTGGATTCGGGTTTTCCTGCTCCTGGATTTATCACCGTTTCTTGACAGTCGGAGAGAGGCTGGAAACACAAGGCAGGCTCCGAGCTAGGGTCTATTTGGTGTTAACATGCACCAAAGTGCCAGCCCAGCCCTGGAGCAGGGGAAGTGACACCCGCGTCACTGCAGGACAAGTGACACCCCCCTTATTTTGGGGCAGAGCTGGCACGGGGGAAGGACATGGCGCAGCCATTCCACGGACGCAGCCACACGGATCCTGCCCGTCTGCTTCTCTTCATTTTTTCTTTACTTTTTCCCCTTTTTTCCTTTTTTTTTTTGTGTCGGAGACACTGTGCCTATAATAAGCATTCAAAATGAGCCTTGCCGGGCCAGAGAAGGGGAGGGGAAAAGAGAGGGGGAGGAGAGGGTGAGATTTGGTGGGGAGGGGGTGAAAGGGAGGAAGGGGTTTAAATAGCAAAGAATTAGAAAAAAAAAATCTGATGCAAATCACTAGTAGACAGAAAATTATGTGCAATTACCCAAGCGATACTGGGCAGCCGTGCCCACCCCAACCAACAAGATCTCATTAACAAGCAGAAAATAAGATTGAAATGGTGTGTAAAAGAGCTGAAAAATGAATTTGAATGCTGCATTTGTCCACAATTACCCCCTCGTTCACACATATTTTATTGCAATTTTTTTATTATTCTTAATCTTTCCATCCCTCAAAGCAGATTGGGAACATCCTGGCATTACAGTTGCTGAGGGAGGAAGCATTAAGGATTCCCCGTTTCCCTGAAAGCAGACCCTTCTCTCGCTCGGTTTTTAAAGGGTTGGTTTTGGACGGATAAGGATTCATTTCTCCGGCTTATCTTAGTGTAGGGACATGTTCTTCTAATAGTCTTTAACCTCCGACGCTCTTGGGTGCCGCCCCACACGAGGGCTTTATTTTTTTTTCCCACCTCGCCTCCTGCTTGTCTCTCCCACCCTTTTCCATCCCTCTGCTCCCGCCGCTTCCCTACGCGTTCCTCCTGCAGCGTGTTTGCTGTGGGCGCCGGGATGCGCCGGGACGCTGCTCCGAGCCCCCTGCATCCCGGTGCTGCATCCCAAGGCTGCATCCCAGCGCTGCATCCTGGGGATGCATCCTGGCACTGCGTCCTGGCATTGTATCCTGGCACTGCATCCCAGGGCTGCATTCCCAGGGCTGCATCCCAGTGCTGCATCCCGAGGCTGCATCCCAGCGCTGCATCCCGGGGCTGCATCCTGACACTGCATCCTAGCATTGTATCCTGGCACTGCATATTGGTGCTGCATCCCGGCACTGCATCCTGGCACTGCATTCCGGCGCTGCATCCCAGCGCTGCATTCCCAGGGCCGCATCCCAGTGCTACATCCCGGGGCTGCATCCCGGCGCTGCATTCCCAGGACCGCATCCAGGTGCTGCCCGGAGCAGCCCTTGTGTTTTGGCTGGAGAGGCGGCTCTGGGGACACAAACTGCGGGTTTCTCCGGGCGCAGCTGGCGCCGCCGGGGCCGCGTTGGCGTTTTCCCTCCCTCGGTGGCAGATCCAGCTCCGTCACTGTAAACCTCTAACCCGCGTGTCCCAGCAAAGCTGGTAGTTTTTTCCCCTAAACTTCTTTTTTTTTTTCTTTAATCTAACCAAACAAAGCCCATCTGCTCTTGTCAGTTAGACGCCCCTGCGAGGAGCAAGGCGAAAAGGGAACATTTTTCTCGTGTGAAAGCAGAGCCCTATTTAT
Organism: Tinamus guttatus; assembly: GCF_059628265.1. Taxonomy (NCBI): domain Eukaryota; kingdom Metazoa; phylum Chordata; class Aves; order Tinamiformes; family Tinamidae; genus Tinamus; species Tinamus guttatus. The sequence continues at coordinate 1,884,922 of NW_028288866.1, read as the reverse complement.
TTGCCTGATTCCTGCAGACTCCGTTCCTGCGAGCGAAGGAGCGGGGTGGGAAGGGGCAGCTTCACATCTGAGGGGCCAAGACGTTTTCTGTCAATCTCTGCCCTGCCGTGAAACTGTATCTTGTGCCAGACCATTTGCACCTCCCTGGCTCGTAACTGGAGCTGGACAAGCCGTGGCCACCGGCCCTGCTCGCAGGAGCGTTTGCAGAAAGGGCTCTTAGCCCTTGGTGCAACGGGGGGATGTAGGAGATGAGGTTGAAGGAGTTGTGTTAATTGCTTTGGATACCCAGCATTAAAAAAAAAAAAAAGGTGAGGGATCTTTAAAGGTTAAAATATCAGAGATCTGAAGGGTGGCAGAGCAACCGGTTGGGTGCTGAGCCTCTGAATCCAGCAGAAATCTGATCCAGTGGATCCCGGATGAGCCCTGCTGGGACTTGGGGTTTCCAAACCCAAGTGTGAAAACCGGGGGGAAGGGGAGTAAGGAGAAAGCTCCGGAAATAGAGCAGGAGGATGGGGAGGACAGCGGGAGTGATGGCAGCGGGAGGAAGGTGTCTGGGGAGAGGAGAGGAGGTTCCGAGGGCGTCCCGGGGCCGTCGCGGCTGGGAGCGTGTCCTGGAGCTGGCGCGGAGACCCCGGATCCCGCCGCTCTCCCTGGCTCTGCTCCACGGCCGCTGCCCGCGCGGGGTCCCGGCCCGGCGCCAAGGCCGCCCCGGCGCTCGGCCCCTTCCAGCGCCTCTGCAGGGAGGCTCCGGGCTTTCCAGCCGGGTTTGCCCTGCATTCCCGGTAACGAGGGAGCGGGAGACGGGGCCGGCAGCGCAGACCCAGCAAAGCAGAGAGCAGCAGTTGGTGCCGCAGCGCGGCCGGCGCTCCGAGGGGAGCGTTGGGCCACGCGCGGCCGAGCGCGTCGGGGACCGGCAGGGAGCGAACGGGGACGGAAGGAGCAGGATGGGGACACGAGGCAGAGGGGGCTGAAAAGAGCCGACTGCCACAAGAGGATCCATCCGGATGGCGTCCCCGCGTGCCAGCGTGCACGAGGGCCCCGGTGCACGACGGCCCCGGTGCACGAGGGGCCTGGTGCATGAGAGACCCAGTGCACGAGAGGATTGCGGGGGCAGAGAGCAGAAATGCAGGGGCGAGACGCGCTCGGTGATGCGGGGATGTTTGGTGGTCGGAGCCCCCGAAGGGATCAGGAGCGAGAGGGGGAAAGGGGGGAGCTGCTCGCTCAGCACAAATGGGCAAATCATGGGGATGAGCTTGCGAGGATAAGGAGCAGAGCCGGTGCCAACGGGGTGGGAATGGACCCGGAGAACCGGCACAGGGCTCAGCCTGAGCCCATCCTGGGCGGTATCCCGCCCATCCCGGGCAGTATCCTACCCATCCCTGGTGGTATCCCACCCATCCCAGGCAGCATTCCGCCCATCCCAGGCAGTGTCCTGCCCATCCCGGGTGGTATCCCACCCATCCCAGCCAGTATTCTGCCCATCCTAGGCAATGTCCTACCCATCCCAGGCAGCATTCCGCCCATCCCGGGCAGTATTCCGCTCCCCAGCTCCCCCCAGGCGGCCGGAGCGAGGACGGGGCGCGAAGGCAGCGCCTCTTCTCCCTCGCCGCCGCCGCCGCCGCCTCTCGCAGCTCCTCTTCCCCCTCGCGCTTCCCGCCTGCTCCCGCTCCTCTCCGCTCCCATTTGATGTGGAGCGGAGCTGTCTCCGCTCGCGCGGCGGCTCCGCGAAGGGATCAGAAGTTTCAGCGCGCGCTCGGCGCCTCTCCTTTGATCCATGTCCTGAGGCCTGCTTGACAGCGAGAAAAAGCATGGAGACAAAACGACTCAGTCAAAGTGATTCCTGACAACTGTCTCCATGAGATAAGGAAGCTCTCTGTGTCTTGGGTTTTTTTTTTCCTCCTTCTTCTTCTTTTTTTTTTTTTAATACCGCCTCTCTGTTTCCATAAGAAGCGGAGTCACTTTATGCGCGAGGAGCAGCGCGAGCAGCGCGCAGAGCGCCTGGCTGAGCTCGAGCGCCTTTCCCGGCCCCCTCACCATGCCTGTGCCCCCTTCTTTTATTTATTTATTTTCAAAACGCCTCCTTTTCCCATTTTCCTCACCCACCACAGGCCCTCATGGGCGGCCTGGCTCTGTCCAAGGCCAGGGAGCCGGCACGGCGCTCCTGGCCCCGGCGCTTCCCAATCCCAATTCCGGGAAGCTGGAGGGTGCTTGGGTGATCCGGAGCCCTGGAGTGGGGCCGGTTGCTCCGTGCCAGGGCCGCCGATGCTCCTCACGGGATCCGCTTTCCCGCGGCAGCGGCGGCTCCAGCTCCGCGGCCCGGCCATTAGCATGCAGGGGGGCGGCGGGAGCGCGGGACGCGCCGAGACGCGGATTCCCTTCCCCCCGGAACTGCGCCGCGCTGATAAACAGTAAATATCGGGGAACAGGATTTCCGCATTATCTGAGCGCGGCAGAAAATCAAAATTTCAGTCTAAATCCGAGGAGACGAGGCTCATAAGCTCCTCCAGCTGATACAGACGCCGAGCCCAGGCGGCAAGGCTCAGGAGGCACCAAATAACATTTTTTCGTTCAGAAAGAAGAAAAGAAAAGGAAGGGGGGAAAAAAAAAAGAAAAGAATGAACAAGAGGGGAGGGGGAACAAGTAATGAAATATTTGGGGGCCTAACTGCAAGAAGGGGAGTGGGAGAGGTGGTGAGGAGCGGAGCGGCACCCCGCGCTGCAGCCCCTTCCCGAGGAGGGAATAAGCGCCCGGGAGGATTGGGATGGGGAGGGCTGGATGGTGCCACGCGATGACCGTCCCGCATGGCAGCGGGGCCGGGAGCGCCCCGTGGCCGCTCGCAGCTGCTGGCGGGTGATGGCAAAGCTTTAATGAGCGATTAGAGCGCGCAGCTGAGCGCAAAGCCGGCCCGAATTAGGAGCCGCGTGGGGGCCGCCCCCCGGGCCCCGAAAGCCGGCGCCGGATTCGGCAGCTCCCACCGCGCCGGCTCCGTGTCCTGCTCCAGCCGGCGTGCGGGGCCGGAGCGGGCGCCAGGCTCCGCGGGAGCCGGCCGAGGCAGCAGGGAGGAGGATGAGGAGGAGGAGGAGGAGGAGGAGGAAGAGGAGGAGGCATCCGGGGCGCATGGGCCACTTTAGCAAACCCGAATCCTTCCAAGGATCGTGGACGCTTGGACATCCTGTGGACCTGGAACCCCAAGGTCGGGCCCTCTCTCTCAAGACACTTCAGCCCCTCAGTAATGTAGATGCTTGGCTGCCTTTCTCTGCGAGGAGGATGAGGAGGGTCGTTTCAGGCGAGGAAGAAGCAGGTGGAGCTGGTTGGAAACACAGAGCCTTGGGCGCCAGCCGCCTTGCCCGTCCTCACGTGTGCGGGACCTCGTGGGACGTCCCCACCTTGCGCTGCCGGCCGCGCTCCGCTCGGCGCCGCTCTTCCCTTTCCACTGTTTGGGGGCCTCTCATGGTGCGGATGCCCCGGGAGGAGACCTGGGAGCCGCAGCACAGGGACAGGGACACGTCGCTGCTCGCGCCGTCCGGCTCCGAGCCAGGGCTGTCCCAGGGCCAGAGCCCCTTCATGAGTTTAGAATCTAGTCCTGCATTTTAAAGAGCACGTGCCCCCCATCTCTTTAAGAACTAAGATCTTAATCCTACACCTTAATCTGAGGATTGGTATTTTTAAGACCCACGGCTTCCTGGTTCTGTGATGTTTTCTCTGGGCTCTGTGATGTTTTTTGGCAGCCGTGGCTCTCCCTGCTGGAGCCCTGGGCAGTGCTGGGCTGTGGCCTGCAGGAGCTGCGAGCAGGATGGGAATGCTGGGCTGTTAATGAGCGCTCACCGCTGCATCCGTGTGTCCGCTCCGAGCCACGTCCCAGCCGGGCGGTATGGAGAGTCCTGGCGGGGTTGGACTCCAAAGGGCTCCAGTGTCTTTTGCTGTCCAGCTCCTCACGCGCAGCACCATGGCCAGCCCGTTGGGTGCTCTGCTCTTACCGCCGTGTCCCAGGCGGTCACCGGCCCCACCTGCCTCCTCGCTCCTCCCCGCGTCTCTCCGCGCCGTCCCCGTGCGGCCGTCCCCGTGGAGCCGGGCTCCGCAGGAGGCTGCTCCGGCGCCCGGAGCCGCGGGCTGCTCCGGAGGGCAGGAGGTCGCGCGGCAGCGGGTGGTTCCGTTTAGTTCCAGATACCGGCCTGGCAGGTGGGCGCCTCCTGATGAATTCCCGTCCCCGGAGCGCTCCCGTCGCCGCGGCCCCGGTCCAGCCTGGCCAAAGCCGGGAGGGCAGTGGGAGCGTTTCGCTCTCTGCTCTCTTGTGGTGGCTCCGGGCCCCCGGTGGCTGCAGATCTTCATCTCCAGCTCTTCTCTTGCTGCGGAAAGACCTGGGACACGCAGGAATGGCCGGGAGCGTCACGGTCCTCGCTGCCCACCACGAGGGCTACAAGGGGGCCCGGGGCCTGTTGGACCCGGCCTGGAGCTCGAAGGCAGTGCGATCCCACAGGGCCCATCCTGCCTTTTGGACCGTCTTTGCTGGAAGTTAGCAAAGAGGGAGGGTATCGTCCACATCCGTTCCACTTGGCTACGGCAGCTCCATTGGGGTGGAATCCGTGCAAGGTCTTCAGGGAATGAGTCAGACTTAAGTCCGGAGTCGCTCCTTGGTGACTCCACAAACCATGGAGACAGGAACCCTGTCTCTATTGGAGCCAGTCTATCTTCTAAGTTCCCCAAAACTCCTGTTAAAATCCCTCACATCTCTGAGCCTCCAAAAGCATGGGGTGATGTACACTAGACTCCCCAGCATGTCCTAGACGTGGAAATAGGCTCTGAAACCCAATGGATTCCAGTCCCAAATTGGACTCCGTAGGTTTTAGGGCAGCTGTTTAGGATCCCCCTTGCAGCAGCCCCTCTGCAAGGTCTCTCTCAAGGTTACAGCAAAAGGACTGGGGGTTGGAGCTGGGTTAGTGGTTGTGGAAGAGGCCGGGGAGTCACGAGACTCCCCACTCCCGTCATCCCCACTCCCGAGTTTCCCCATCCCTGTGGTGGGGACAGTAGCTGGATCTGTCACGCAGGAGGGACAAAAACCACGAGGGGCTTCAACCCCCCCAGAACCTTCAAGACCAGAGAGGGAGCAATGCAGCATCCTACAGGCATTAGCACCTCGTGACCGGGAAAACAGCCAGCAATCCCGAAGCCCTAGAAAAGCAGCCAATACCTGAGCATTGTTTTTTTTATATATATTTTTAGAAAAAAAAATGCATTAAAATTTTGCCTGGTTCCAGCTCTTGCTCATTCAAATGCTGTCAATTACAGCGTGGATTTGCTATCAGCTGCCAGCATCTCCCAGCCTCAGTGCTTGGGTTATACGGGAAGCGCGAGAGCAAGGGGGAAAAAAAAAGAAACTGCGAGCAAAATAAAAGCTGCTATCTGACAGAATCTCTCCTGGGGATCTCAGTTATTAAAAAAAAAGAGGAATCATTTTTCTCTTAGCTGGTGTTTGTTAAATGTGCAGGAGCCATAGGCAAATTTTTGCTAATTTTGTGCATGCTTTTATCATCCTGGTGATTCACTGGCAGCTTTATCCTCCGATAAGTGGATTAGTTGTTGAGCTAAACAAAAAGGTGTTTGACAACCAGGAAGCTCTAAAGAACATATTTGTTTTCCAAATAATGGAGCTGTGTTTGTTGCTCGGTGCAGCGCGGGGTGTTGTTGTGCATTTCATTAGCCGAAAGGAAAAGGCTCCGAGCTCCTCGGCAGCGCTCGGTGCGAGCGGCTCCCTCCTCTCCGCGGCAGGTTGCTGCGTTTTCCGCATTCGTTTGGGTCTGGCCGTTTGGCCCCGTGGTGACGCTGCCGGCGATGCCCAGGGGGACGGTCGTCACCAGGCACAGGACACCGCTGTCCTGTTGAACTGGGCGCCTCGGGTAGGAGCCTCGTCCCCGCTGGCCTTGGGTGCAAAGGCCTCCGTGGGCCCCAAAGCTCTTCCCCGGCGAAGGTTTTCCGAGTTCAGTAGCCCCGTGTTTGAGTGGAGCGATGACGTTTGGCTTCAGCCCTTGCATCCTCCTCGTGCACGGCACACAGAGCCCGTTGGCCACAAGCAGGTGCCTGGCGAGGATCGTGCCACTACCTGCAACTCGGAGGATTTCCATAATGGGAGGGAGTTTTTCTATCAGTCCTCAGTGAACCTCTATCCCAAGTGCTTAACCAGTTCTAAATCCATGCGACTTTGGCATCCCAGGCTGGTTGCCTCTCCGCTGAGCAAAGCCTTGGATTTCACCCCGTTGCATCCTGCATTTGAGGTGTGCTGGAAATGCCCGTGAGCACTCGATCCATCCTCACCCTCTGCACGTCATTCCCGATTTTCTGGCTGCCTCGCCGGAGCCCAGGGAGGGATCATCTCCAAGAGCCTCCAGCGCCATCCTCCAGGGATGCGCGTGCCGCAAGGACCTTTTTCCCTTGCTCGGAGCAGGACACTTTCCCAGCGGCAGGAAGCCGTGCGGGTTGATGCTTTGCAGAAGTGGACATGGGTGGGAGGCACCAGCTCAAGCAAAATCAGGCTCATAAATCTCCGCGCTGCTACCGATACCGATGGGGGATGAGTCTCCTGTGGAACGGAAGCATCTTTTGCAGCCCGGTGCCAATCCGTGTGTTCTCCTGTGTCCTTTTGAAATCTAGACAACCTTGGCGATAAGGAGAACATAATCCCGGTGCTGGAAACAGATAGCGACAACCCCCTGACACTGTGAGGAGCCCCGGGGATGGCAGCACGGGCAGCCCGGCCTCGCTCGCACCATGGCCGGGCCTCCCTCCAGCAACGTTCGTTTTCCCCCTGCAAGGGGCTGTAAATGATGCGTTTTCCCCAGCAGCGGTGCCAGGCAGGACAGGGCACCGGGAAGAGCCCACGAGCACATTCCCAGCTCCGGCAAAGGCAACGGGGAGAGCGAGGGAGGAGGGAAGGGGGCAGCCGGCAGCGGAGGAGCGAAAGGTCCCCAGCTGGCTGTTAGCGGCATCTGCACTCGCGGTGCAGACTCCAGCTGAGAGCTATTTCACTATTTATTTACATGTAATTATTGCTATGAGGTGCAGATATTAACACTGTCAAGAGCAATTTGCCCTGACATTTCTCACTTGCTCTCTTCCCTGACGTTTGGGGTTCGCTGGGATTTTTTTCTCTCTTTCTCTCCCTTGTTTTTTTATCCTCTCCATCGCGCTGCTCGGCTCGGCAGTGCAGGGACCAGCCTTTCTAATCCAGTGCCCTTCGCAACTCATTAAACTTTGCGATTTAATTTTGTCTGAAGAGGAGCCGAGGCGCGGGGAGCATCTCGAGCTCCTTGTGCACCCCGGCTCCGCACCCGCTGCCGACAGCTCAAGCATTTCCACTCCAAACAAACCACATTGATCACTTGCCGCGTTTGCAGTGGGAAGGCAACCTCCAGCATTAACCTTGGCTTTCCACGGCCCCTTTGAAACGCAGCAAAGGTGCTCAGATGCCTGTGGGGGTGGAAGAGCCTAAACGTGCCCCCAAATCACACAGGGTTTGCAAAGGTGCATGAGGACCAGATGCTTTTCCCCCTTTGGCACCACTTCCCTCTCCTTGGCTCAGCCGCTGCTCAATCCGTGACCCGTCAGTGGCCGGTGACACTTTGGATTAAGAGCTGCGGCCGTGGCGCGGGGCCTGATTCAACGCGACGGTTGCAGCGTGTCACCTAATGAGCGCCCGGCTCGCGGGGGAGCGCGACGTGACAGGGACACGGCGCCGCCGCCGCCTCCGTGCGCGGCCAACGCGGCCTCGCGGGCGCTGGGTGTTCGCCCAAGCGCCCCGGGTCCGCCCGGGTGATCTGCGCCTTGGAAATCAGGAGGAGAAGCTGGGTTTGTACAAAGGAGTGCGGGACCGTGTGTGCGAGGAGAGGATAGACTTCTTCTAAGGACAAAATGCTGAATATTGGTTAAATTTCCAGGCAAGACACGTTCTCCAAAGGGAGCCGTGATTCCAATTTCTTCCCTTTACCTGCAGGATCTGAGGGTTTTTCCATTCTTTTCCGGAGACTGGAGCTGGAGGAAAGGAAATGTCTCCGGGGTGGCCGGGTCGGCTGCTGGAGCTGGTTTTTGAGTACACGGGTTGTCCTAGTGCTTGGCCCCGCTGCTTACGGGCTCTCTGCTTTGCTCAGATGTCACTGACTTGCACAATGGGGGGGACCTAGAAGCCTGCTCTCTACTTCTGGACTTTACAGGGGATTCGATACAGGAATCTGGGGTCTTATCCCATCCTTTTATTTCTGGATTTGTTTGAGGGGTGTTTGGAGGGTTTCCTCCTCTGTAAAACCTCCTTCCCCGCTGGCGCACCCAGTGGTCAGCACCGTGTGACACCCGTGGCCGGACGCCGGCCTCGTCCCCGCGCGTCACTCGCTGCAAGGGGGAGGCCATCTGGAAACGGGACATCGGCCTTGAATTAGCGGGGCTGGAATGCTTGTTCCCTCGTAAACTCCCGTGCGGTCGGGAGTCATTAACCCTCCCTGGGCTCGGGTTTTGCAGCTGCAAGGCGAGAAGCGGCCGCGTCCCCGGCGATGGTGCTAAACGCATTAAATCAGGCACGCCGCGTGCTGCGGAGGTCACAGCAGCCCTTGGAAAGAGGGGGGCAATGAGGAAAGCAGCCGCATTCCTGCTTGCACCGCGGGCCCCGTCCCGGGGAAGCGGGTAGGGGGGACTCCCCTTTTCCAGCCGCGGATTCCAGCTGCGCGGGGCTGGGGACGCTCCGTCTCGCTGCACCTCGGGCAGAGGCCGCACGATTTGGCCTCCCGGGCCAATTTGGACCCCACACCAATGCGCAGCTTGGTGGCACGGGCGTCACTCCGGCCCCTCCTGTCCCCGCCACGGCCACGCTGCTCCTCGTCCCCCGCGCTGCCCCGGACACCTCCGGCAGCCGGGAGAAGGGGAAGATCCCCCGGCCTCCACCCTCTCCCCCTTCCTCCGCACTAACTCAGCGCAACCAATTAGGCATCTGACACCCGTACGGGCTGACAAATTGTTTCTGTCATCTGCTTTCTGTCTTTCATTAAACGGGAGGCGGCGGGGGGGACGCGGGGACGGGGGGTGGGGAGATGTGATCTCCCATGCTTAGCGAGGCCAGATACATTAATTACAAAACGGCCATTTGCAGCATGAAAATGCATTAATTAAATTTATGCAATCATTATCTTTAAATAGTCATATCTTTAAAATAATCAGCCCTTCCTGAGTCTTCCCTCTCCTCTGCTAAGTATCTCTAATCCCTTTTCCACCAGTTATCTCGGGATCGGCAGTGCCTTGTGCGCTCCTAAACCCGGGGTGCGGAGCGGCCTGGCCGAGCCGGCGCGGGGCAGCGGGACCGGCCGCGGCGCCTCCGTCGCTGCCACCATCGAGACGTCTCCGTCGAGGAGCAGCTGCAGCCGAACCAGGGCTGCGTGGCTGGTTCTGGTGGGTTTGGGCTCGTGTCCGTGCAGGGACTCGGGCTACGCGGCGCGCTCGGCGCCTCGAAGGAGGTTCCGTTTCCGATGGTGTGACCGGCCTTCCCTTGGGCACGACGTGGCAGCATCGTGTCTTCCCGAAATCCCCTTCTTAAGGTGCTGAGTGTCACCGGTAAGAAAAGATTTAGAAATAGGAGTTTTGTTCCTCTGGTGTTGGAGGGGGCTCCCTGGTGACTTGAGCCCATCCTGATGCATCAGATGAGCAGGTCTTGTAAGAACCCACACTATTCTGAGCTCAAGACTGGAACAAAGTGTTCTGCACAGCGTGGAGTATGAGGCGTATTTGTTAAAAAGCGTTTTTATTTCAGAGTACCGTCGGGCATAACCAGAAGGGAGTTTTGAGCAGCAAACTAGAAGGCAGCCCCGCTACCGGCGGGTGAGCCCAGGTGCTTCTCGTGCTTTTACTCTATCACGTTTTTATTCAGCAGCTTCTCCTGCCAGGGAGGGCTTCAGAAAAGCCCTGCAAGCTCAGGCACGAGGGTGCCCAAACACCCAAGGAGGAGGAAATCTCGTCCTCTGCTCAGCAAGCACCTACCTAGGGGAGATCTCCAGGCCAGCAGTTTTCAGAGAGCTGGAAGAAGCAGCATCCAGGGATACTTATCTAAACTAAAATGCTTTAGGGCTTTCTTATCGCTTGTGGTTAAAGATTCTGTTCGTCTCTTTGTGTGTCTGCATGGTTTTTAATAAATGCCACGTGGGTTTTTTTTTTTTCCCCTATCTGTAATGCCCAGTGGGCCAATGTCTAATTAGAAATGAGCCAACACAGCCATATCTGTATCCAAACATCAATGTTGCGCTCACCTGGAGTCATGAGCTTGGGATTAGGACCGAGGAGAATTGGGGGGCCAATGTGCTCGGGCCCGAATCGTGCCAAACTGCTCATGGCTGAGGGCAAAGCGAGTGCCGGGGTTTCCGCGTCTCTGCAAACGGTGCATTTATGGAGAGGAAAGAAAAGCTTCCCCTTGGAGCACAGCAGGAAAAGGGGCTGCTCAGCATCTCAGCTTTAAGAGCAACCCTCTGTTTGAGCCATCGGTAGCTCTGAAAATTCCCCTGCTCCCTAGCAGCAGAAAGCAGAGAGGAGCACGCTATATAGGGCAGCAAGGCCTTTCCACGGAGCCGGGAGCTGCTGCTCTCCGAGCGATGCTGGAAAGAAGAGGTCCTGCCTTGGAGAGCTGCTCCCTGGGAAGCTCTGAAATGGATGAGGCTGCTCCCAGGCGGCAGCCGGGCTCGGGCTCGTTCATTCATCGGGGTGAGCTGCAAAGAGCCGCCCTCGCTTCCGAACCGCGCGGAGACCCCTCTGGGAAAGCCGGGATGGGGAGCGCAAGCGAGCGGGAGCTGGCGCTCGGAAGCTCTCCCGATTGTCCCTTTCTTCCGTTCTCCTGCCAGCTCGAGTTATTAAGCGCTCGGCGCGAGTCGAGCCAGCCTTGCACTTGCTGAACTTATCAGGGCTATTTCATCTCCCCATGACCTCTCCGTATTTACCATGGGAACCCTGGAGGCATTGGCTTTGCTTAACTGGTGTATCTTACACTGCAGTTAAGCTGGACCTTAACTGATTACAGCCCTCGATTGATCCGAGGAGGAGGAAGGGGGAGGAGAGGGGGAAGGCAGAGCGGCGCGAGGGCCGGGAGCCGGCGCGGGGCTATCAGCGCGGCGAGCAGGCTCGCCCGGGGCGGGATGTGCCGCTCAGGGGCGCTTTGTAGTGCGGCTCCCTCCGCGTTTAGAGAGCGGAGCGGGGAGGGAGGCAGCGGGAGGACTCAAAGGATCCCGGGCAATCGCGCTCGGCGGCACCCGCGCTCCGTTCCCCGCGTCCGCAGGGGGTGGCGATGGGGGCCAGTGCAGCTTAGCGAGGCTCCGAAATGAATAAATAGGAGGGAAGGAGATGGAGAGGGAGGGGAGGCCGGGCCGTGAGCGCGGGGGTGTCTTTGTTGGTGTCCGAGGAGCAGCTGATGGGAGAGGGGAACGACCCCCGGCCGCAGAGCGGCTCAATTTGGTGCTGGGGGATCTGCCCGCCCTGCCCGATCCCCCTCAGGCTGATGTGCAGCCATCGATTCCGGGCTGGTTCAGCAGGAAATCTCCACGCTTGTGTTTTTTGGGCTGTTTCGAATCTCTCCTGCAGCTCCCAAACCTCGTCCTTCCTCACGTGCCGTCGGTGTGGGTGACCTTGCCCAGGAATGGTCGAGAGGGTGCAGAGCAGGTGATGGCCGAGCCGGTCCGTAACGCAGGGCGAGCAGAGCCACGCGGGTGCTCCGGGAAAGCTCCCGACATCCTTGCCAAGAGCCAGTGGCTTGAGAGTCCTCCAGGGATGCGGGCGCAGGCGGCCAGGGCCTCCGCTGGGATAGAGCCCGGCTCCAGGGAGGGCAGCAGGGCAGATGCTGGGCTCACAGCTAGGGACAGCGCCGAGGGACGTGGCTCTCAGAGGGGACGTGCTCAGCCGTGCCCAAAAACCACCCCCCTTGGGCCGTTACAGCCCAGCAAGAGCCTGGTGAGCCCCGTGGCTCGAGCCGGCCTCGCTGCTGGGAGGGAGCCTGTGTTTGGAGACCTGGAGACCCCTTTGCTTTAGGCAGCCCACAGCAGCCTTTTTGTGTCCTCGCTGGTTATCCCAGCTAGTGATTTTTTCTCTATCTGCTTTTATCTAAATGACAGCAGGGTTTGGTGCCCTAATGCCAGCGGTGCTTTCCAGATCAAGCAGTTTTCAATGTGATTCTCCAGCAGTACCTACCCCGTCCCCTCCAAATTATGCTTCTGCCTCAAGGGTCGTCGGAGCCCTCCCCAGTAGACAGCCCTGTGGTGCTCCTGGTTGTCCTAACATATTTCCATTGCACAGAGCCCCCTTTTTCTTCCCCAGACCATCCAAGCTCAAGCATTTTCTCCTACCATTGTCAGCTAAGACCTCCCCCTTCTTTTGTACCGCTTAGAAACTTTTCTTTAGACCTTCTCCATAATTTGTACGTCTCTACAGAAGCAGGGTGCCCAAAACGAGATGCAGTGCTCCAGGTGGAACCTCACCATAGCCTTGAACAACCAGGTAATAACTCCCCACCGTCTCTCTTCCGATTGCTCCCCGTGCCTCGGCCCGCCTCGCTGCAGCTCCCATCGCACCCCGACTCCATCTCCTCCCCAGCACCACTCCATGAGCCCTCTCCATCGTTAGTGTGGGCAGCTCTTCATCCGTCAAGCGACCAGGGTCATCCTAGGGTGCGATAGTCATCTCCATTTCACTCGCTGTGTCCTGGGCCGCTCCCTTACGGCGCTGGAACGTCCCTTCAGACGTGTAAAGGCATCGCTGATATATTTGGCTTTGCTGTTGGCTGGAAACGGTCCCGCTCTTCAGACACATCCCCAGAGCTGCCATCGCGGATCCCTCGGAGGGGGGTGGTCTCACCTGTCCGTGGGCAGCAGGAAGGATCCGGGAACGGTGCGTTCCGGTCGTGGCTCTGCGTCTGGCTCACCTCCTATGGCCCCAGGAGAGTCGCTTCACTTGGCTCCTTGTGCTTCCCCATCTGAAGTGCAGAAGGTTACAAAAATGAAGTATTTCTGCTGTACAACAGCAGTCAGGGCAGCCCTGGAGCCCTTCCATGACAACCCTTTGCCATCTGTGGTGAGCTTTGCTTTCCAGTTTTGTCCATCCCTGCTCACTTTGAGTACAGGAGTTCAGTAACGTGTGGATTGCAGTGGGAAGGAAACATTTAGCCCGAGTGTTCCTGAGGTTATCCAGAAGCACAGCCCAAGCAGCCCAGGAGCATCCCCCAGCCAAGAGCCCAACTGCTGCCTTCACGGAGGAGCTGGGGTAGAATGGGAGCGGGATTGGGCTGCTCCTGTTGGCATCGCCCTTCCCGTGGGCACTCAAAGTCCTTGTGGTGGTTGGCTGGGTCCGTGTGGGGCCGCCCACCGCTGGCCTCACGTCCCCGTCACTGTGTGAGGACGGTGGGGTGAGGCGGTGCAAGGAACGCGCCGGCTCCTTCGTTGTGCCCCACAACCATGGGGAAACGCAGACTTAGGCCAGCTCCTCTTTTAAGGGGGCAAAATCAAGGCCGTACTCAGTGGTTTTCCATATGGGAATCCAGTGGCTCCGTGGTGCCGTTGGACGGAGGAGGCTCACCTGGATCACAGGTTTTCTAGGGACAAGAAACACGAAGCCCTGGGTAGTGCGCTGCTCCTCGGCCTGATTGCAAAGTCACATTTAGTGGGTGCCACTTACTGCCTCGATTTGGCATATGGGGAGCCAACTCAGCCAGGCCTGGTGATTTAGAAAATATTCAAAATTAATTGCTTGGTTTTGTGAGTGCAGTGTTAGTGATTGCTACATAAGTCATTTTAGTCCTACCTAGGGGCATATTTGCATATATTTATCCTCCTTTCAAGTGAAGATCTTTGGGGAAACTGTATTTATCTCCTCCCAACCCTTTCTTCAGCTTTCAGTAGTCCTACAGTCACCTCTTCATTTTGTTTCCGTTTAATGTATGTGTCAAATAATCTACTCTTCCTCTTCCCACCATGTGAAAATGAATCCACGGAGATCAAAAAGCATTAGTGTGAGGAAGGGCCGGATTCCGCGCGAGAGAAGCAGCAGATTAACCAACGGGTTGCAAAGCAAAGATGGAAAAGATCGAGCTGGGTCCCCATGAGGTAGCTGGGAACAGCCTGGGAGAGCGGCGTGCTCCTTCCCACGGGAAGAGCGGGATTCCCTGCGGATGGCCACAACATCCCGGGTGTCTCCCAGCAGCGCTATCTAGGTGTCCGCCACGCTTCCCATTCCCTATTACCTGGTGCAAAGGGAAACACAGAGAGGCCGAAAAGCAGGAGGTGGGGAGATAGACTGCGGCCTGCAAACACAATTCGCGCGGCAGGAAAATTCCTACTGCTTTTTGCCTGCCCTAGGGTTAATATTCCGGCCGATGACACCCGCAGGATTCCCGCCCCATCCCTAGGAAACGCTCCCGCAGCGCCACAACTGCTTCCCGCTGCCAGGGGATCCTGGCACGGGTTTTCCCTTCTCAGGTGCTTCTGGTGTCCCATTAATGTCCCCTTGGGCCGGGCTGCTCATGGGACACGGCAGCGTCACGCGCCAGCCGGGGCTGGCGGCATCCTGGGGCCGCCCGGGTTCCGATGTCCCGGCTGGGCCTCTTTGGACCTGGTACCGCGGTGCCGGGCGCCAAGGGCCTCGGCAGGTCTGCGAAGGGCTCGTGTGGCCCCGGGGCGGCGCTGAGGGCGCCGGGGCCCGTCGGTGACTTTGCCGCGTTGTCGTCGCCCGCGTCCTTCGGCCCTTCGCTACCTCCCCACGTCGCCCGCATCCCTGCAGCCCCCATCACACCCCGTCACCTCCTCCCCAAAAAACCTCCGGACCTCAAATCTGGAGGCCTGATTGCCCAGATTGAAGGCCCTAATTGCACTTCCCTTCCCAAAGCCGCCTTCGTTTATCATAAAGGGTGCACATTTCCCCCGCTGCAGTTTCCACGGCCAGAGGCCCTGAGGGCCAGCTCAGAAACGGAGGGAATTAATTACATTTTTTTAACTCCCCTTCTTTTAAAGTATGGGCGAGAGCGATGAAACGTCCCGGGGGGAGGACAGGGGAGGCGGCGGGGGGGCCGCCGCTTTCATGCGCGGGGGTCTTTGTGCATCAGCCTCGGTGTCCCCAGCACACGCAGACCCCCCGCTCGCCCCATGGCAAGCGGACCCCAAAAAGGGGTAGGAGCAGGGCCCAGGCCCCCTGCGCCGGGGCCGTTACGGACATAGCCCCATCCTGGGAGCTGTGGGACAGCGGCACGGGAAGAGGGGACAGGGAGAGCGACCCCTCGGCTGCGAGGGAGGGGAAGGGGACGGCTGTCAGTCCCGGTGATGGGCAGGGAGCAGATTTCCCTCCAGATAAAGCCTTACAGATGTGAAGTGGGTATTGATTTTTAGTTAGTGATGATAATGCACCAAGAAGTAATAAATTATCAGGAAGCAAGGTCACCGAGGAAAGGTAAAAGGACTTGGCATTCTTGAGGAAGGGATTTCTCCAGATGCCTCCAGACTTTCCAAAGTTCAAAAGTTGCCTGGAAAAATGAGTTTATCCAGCTGAAGCAAGAAGGCTGGAGGGCTTGGGGAGGGTTATCCGTGTGGGTGGCTGTGAAGAAAAGCGCGAGGGGAAATCTCTGGTTCGCCCTTGTTATTTCGAGTACCTTATGGCCCTGGGAGATGGGACACCCTTCTCCAGCGCCATCAGGACCCTGGTGTCCTGATGAGATCCTGTCATCCTTCTGTCCTGCCGCGGGTTTCCAGAGGGAAATTCAACCCCTGCTTTTCAAAGTGGGTCTCGGGAGGGCACGAGTTGTCCTTTGGAAGGGCCAGGCTCTGCAGAGGCGTTGTAGGAACTTGCCTGGGCCCCCTCCTCACGGCTGCTGTTTCTGGAGGGGAGTCCGGGCTTCAAGGGACTCGCACAAGCTCCTGCGGATCGTTAGCTTCAACCAGGCTCGATTCTGACTGATTGAAGCCAATTAATTTCTTCAGCGGGATTTGAATGAGCATCATCTCTAGTCTTGCCCCCCGCCCGTATTCAGAGAGCGGCAACCTGGGTTTCATTTAGAAAAGTTGCTTTACACGGCTCTTTCTTTCCAAAAGGCAGCTCAGCGGAAGTGTTAATACGGCTGCTGCTTGCTTTAAGACCCCTTTTATTTTCCCTGCATAATATAAAGCAGCTGAGCGTTTGGGGGAGATGGCCACGAGCGCTGGAAAAGCCCTGGCTCTCGGAGTGCTTCCACTTTAGTTTCTCTCCCGGCCGCGTCGCGGGGAAGCAGCACTGTGGAACTGGACAGCGCAGGGATGGAGCCGCGGGAGAGGCGGGAACGGCCCGGCCCGGCTGGCCCGGGGCTGTCCAAGCGCAGCAGCATCCGCGCGCACACGGAGCATCCAGAGCGCCCGAGCCCCTGCGGCTCAAGGGGCCGCAGGCGACGGCTGCGCCCGGCGGCATCGAGGGACCTGCACGGAGCACCCACGCCTGGGCCGGACCCAAGGGCCCGAGGCAGCTTTGGAGGAAGGTTGGGAGCAATTCTGCAGCTGGCACCCACCGCCGGCTGCGCCCGCGTGGCGCCCCGGCCTCAAGGTCTCCTTGCAACCCCCCGGACAAGGCGCACGGGGCTGCTGCTCGCGCTAATCCGCTCCAGCTCCCGCATGTTGAAACGCCAATTTCCTTCCTCTCTGTGCCCTCGGTCCTGCGGCTTCACGCGTCCCGGGGCAGGGTGTCCCGCGGCGCCCGCGCGGCTTCATCCGGACACCCGCGCACCCAGCGACGATTTGGCCTCTGCCTGCACCACACGGGGCCCTGCCAGGTTTATGTCTGGGGAGCAAACTGCAAATCTGAGCAGGGTGCAAAGCTGCAGAACCCGAGGGAGAAAAAGGAAAAGGAGCCCAGGGCGAAGAGGCGCCCGGGAAGGTTCTTGGGCCGCCGGAGCCGGGAGGCGGCGGCGCCTCAAGGGCCCCGCGTCTTTGCGGGACGCTCCGCTCGGCCTGGGGCGGAGGAGACGCTTGGGAAGGCAGAGGGCAGCCAGGGCCGCCCCGGGGGAAGCGGGGGACGCGGAGGTGCCCGGGGCAGCACGGGGCGCCGCGGCTCTGTACAGCCCCGCTTGTGTCCTCCGCAGAATGGCCCGGCGCACAATAGCTCACCAGGCCGCTGCCGCCGCATAAAGGGCTCATTTTACCACTTGCCAGGCTCCAAATATTTCCAATTTGCCACTTTAATTGATGTCAAGAAGGTTAGGCTAAATTCGGGGCTTTCCGGACGTTCGGCATCCGAGCGCTGCCGCGCTCCCCGCCGAGGTGCCCGGCCGGCCCCTCTCCCTGCACACAGCCGCGGCAGGCCGGGGTCTCCCGGTGCTCCCGGCGTTCCCGGCGCTCCCAAGCCCGCGCTCCTTGTGCTGGTTGCAGAAAGCAGTTACCAAGGTGTTAGACAGCCGCTCGCAGCAGCGGGGGCTCCCCCCAGCTCGCCCTCGAGAACCAACGGCGCGTTTTTGTTTGCTGCAAAGCAACCCAAAACCCTGTGTTCATCCGTCTCAGGAAGAGCACAGGTTTAATTGCATTTTAAAAACGGAGGGTTGTGTTGAAATGAGCCGAAGCAGAGCTGCAGCCCTTTTGCTTAGAGACTTTTGGGGCACTTGAGTCCCGACGTGGGTCTCCCTTGCACGTCACAGCCTGGTTCTTGGAAAAATTCTTCCAACTTTTGGGGATAAGAAAGGACAGTGTTGGTTATTAGGTCTCATTTGTCACGTGGATACTGGCCCTTCCTGGGCTTGTCCCTGGTGTAGCCCTTTCCCCAGTGTCCCCAGCTAGTGATCTTGGGGTCTGACGGGTGGGAAATCAGCACTAGCCAACGCTGTATTTGGCAGATCAGCAAAGAAAGACCAAAGGCTGAGTGTGCCATTAAAAAATAAACTTCCCCACCATCCCTTTAAGGTCACCTAATAAGCGTTGGGCCCAGGGACTCTCCGTGGGTCTGTCCGTCTTCTCTAAGTGGCCGCGCCTCTCCATGCAGCCGGGTTCTCCTTGCTGTGCGAGGGCAGCTCCGGACACGCGCTCCCTTCCTCCCTGACGGAGCATCCCTTGTGTTCCCGCAGGTGATGAGCATCCTGAGCAACCCCAGCGGGGTTCCTCCGCAGCCCCAGGCCGACTTCTCCATCTCGCCCCTTCACGGCGGCTTGGACACCACCAACTCCATCTCCGCCAGCTGCAGCCAGCGCAGCGACTCCATCAAGTCTGTGGACAGCCTCCCGACTTCCCAGTCCTACTGTCCTCCCACCTACAGCACCACCAGTTACAGCGTGGACCCGGTGGCTGGCTACCAGTACGGGCAGTACGGACAGAGTGAGTAGCTGCTGAACGGGAGAGGGGCCTCAATGCATCCCCCTGCCCCTTGGGCAGGGGAAGAGAGGGAGGGATTGAACAAGGTCTTGGAATGGGTGCCCAAGAAAAATCTCGAGAGGGAAAGGGTTACTAGACGTAGCTGCAGCTTGCTCCATCCGTACAGCCTTCCCAACACCCTTGCGGTCCATGCGAAAAGTCCTAATAGAAGTTTTTAGGTGAAGCGTTTCTATTAGAGAAAGAAGGACAAGCATTTGCAGACCTCTCTCCTTTTCCCTCTCCAATTCCTGCTTCTCCAGAAGCCCTATGTGAAGTTCGCCCTGCCCATCCCAAGGAAAGCTGGGGCTGTAGAGCATCGCGGGGTGATGTGGAGCAGTAGCTGCCACATCCCCTGCGCCCTCCAAGAGCTCCTTGCTCCAAAGCTTGGCCATGAAGGCCATTAAGCCAATCCCTGTTGGCTAAACTTGGGAGAAAGCTGAAGGAATCGTAGCCCTGAACCCAACGCCGGACACGAAAGGCAGTGCCCGGGAGGCTCCGTTCCTCCTGCGAATGGCTGGGTCACACAAACACCAGCGAGCCTGGCAAAGGGCTCACCTGCCGGTGTTAAACTAATAATGAGAGTGGTGTTGTGAGAGAGTGATCCGCGGAGGGTTAAAGGTGCATCCTCTTCCTCCGGGAGTGCTCCCGCTTGCCCATAGCTTGTCCTCAGTGACCTTTCCTTCCATTTGGCTGTGGCTTTTTATTCCTCTCTCCGTCACAGCCCTTTAATGTCTTTAACTTCTACAGCTAAATGAGAACCGGCTGTGGCGGCAGACGGGATCAATAGCAGCTTCCCCCCGCCCCTCCTTTTTTTGTTTTTCGGGAGTTTGATCTGTGACCCCTTGACCTTCCCCTCGCTTCTGGATGTGAGGCTGGACACACGTGCTATTGATAAAAATCTTAAACAAATTCCAATACCATGTATTTTCAATAAAGATTCCCTTGGGCAAGACGTTAGTCACACCCATGTGTGTAAAAAATAAAATAAGGAGGACAAACTAAATTTTCCGAGAGAGAGAGAAAGCAGCAAAGGAGAGGGAAAGAGAAAGAAGGGTTTGTCTCAGTTTGCTGCAGGAATTTTTGCTTGGGCCTCTCCTTGTGCGCAGGAAGAACTGCTCCCCCAGGCCTGCGTACGTTGCTGCCCCCCTTTCCCGACGTGGGTCACACAGCTCCCTTTTTTCTGCTGAACCCACATTCAATTTAGAAGTCCAGGTCTGAGATGGAGGTTCGGTCCGTTGGGCTTAGAGTCAGGAGAATCCTGGCTTGGTTAATAGTGCAGAGGCTGCCGGGCGGTCTGTGCATGGTCAGTAGGGTGAGCCCGGATGTGTCTCAGTGCCCAGAGACATCCAGGTCACGGAGGCGTTTTTCCTGCTGGAGCAAAGAAGGTAGGTGAGAACCTAGGCCATGATTCCCAGCATGGGGAATGGGGGTCACGCCAGCACGTTGGAAAATCCCACCAAGAGAGACGGTGTTGCACAGCAGAGGCAACACGAGCCACCTCGGGCTGCTCTAAGGTAGGTTCATAAGGAACAGCACGTTCTGCTTGGGCACATGTCTGTGTGGATACGTGTAGGTACAGGCAGCTAAAGGCAAGGCACAAGCTCATTTCACTATCAGTCTTCCTTAGAACGAGCCTATTTATAATAACCGCTACACAAGGAACCATTTTTCACTGGTAATTAGTCCTGTCAGAGCAAACACATGAATTTGACCTCAAATCATGTTTTTCCTCATCTTTCCCAGTGTGTGTTGTATTTAGCCAATATTTTTAATTCCCTTTCTCCTTAAATTCCTTACTGCTTCTCTTCGAATGTAGTTTAAAAGCTGATTGGTGTGAGGCAGCCTCCACAGAAGTTATTTATAGATGTTCAGTTCAAATCATTTGTTTCTTCATTGGACCGATGTGGCAAAAAAAAGAAATCAAGACTTTTTTTAGTGAGCACTGTGATCTAGTAGAAATGGGTTTTTGTTATGGTGAAGATAGGCCCCGTATAACAGAGGACACAGTCAGGACTGGTCCAGGACATGATGGAGAGCTCTCTAGTTTCAGTAGACTTTGGCTCCAGCCTACAGAGCATCTCCTCCTGTTCTCATGTCTCTCCTTCTGCTTCAGAAACACTCACACGTAAACACTTTTGCTGTCACAGAAGCAAATAAACACCCAGGCCATTTGGTATGTGTTTCCTTTTGCTTTGGCTTTCAGTACGTATTAAGGCAGCAAAACATGCCTCTGGCATGAGATGCACTGATGCTTTTGTATTCTTCCCACAGACAGAAAAAAAACGAAGTTGGGAGGCTTTTTTTTTTTTAAAGGGATGACTTTGTCACCAAATGTCCTTTGCTGGATGTGCCCAGAACAGAATGGACATCTCTGACCATTCGGGAAACTACCTCCATCCCTGGAAAGGTGGTGAAGCAGCTCATCCTAGAGACCATCTCTAGGCATGTGAAGGAAAAGAAGGTGATCAGGAGTAGTCAGCATGGAATCACCAAGGGGAAGTCGTGTTTGACCAAGCCGATAGCCTTCTACGATGGGGCGACTGGCTGGATGGACGATGGGAGAGCCGTGGATGTGGTCTGCCTTGACTTCAGCAAGGCTTTCAACACTGTCTCCCATAAAATTCTCATGGGGAAGCTCAGGAAGTGTGGGCTGGATGAGTGGACAGTGAGGTGTGCTGAGAACTGGCTGGATGGCAGAGCTCATGATAAATGGGGCCAAGTCTAGTTGGAGGCCTGTGGCCAGTGGGGCCCCGAGGGGTCAGTACTGGGCCTGGTGCTCTTCAACTTGTTCATCAGTGACTTGGACAAGGGCCCAGAGGGCACCCTGAGCAAGTCTGAGGATGACACTCCCGAGGGCTGTGCTGCCATTCAGAGGGACCTGGACAGGATGGAGAGTTGGGCACAGAGGAACCTCATGAGGTTCAACAAGGACAAGTGCAGGGTCCTGCATCTGTGGAGGAATAACACCAGGCCCCAGTACAGATTAGGGGTTGACCTGCTGGAAAGCAGCTCCAAGGAGAGGGATTTGGGAGTCCTGGTTGACAACAACTTAACTGTGAGGCAGCAATGTGCCCTTGTGACCAAGAAGGCCAGTGGGATCCTGGCCTGCATCAGGAGGAGTGTTGCCAGCAGGTTGAGGGAGGGGATCCTGCCCCTCTGCTCAGCTCTGGGGAGGCACCTGGGGTATTGGGGGCAGTTCTGGGCTCCCCAGGACAAGAGTGATGTGGAGCTGCTAGAGAGGGTCTGGTGTAGAGCCACAAAGATGGTGAAGGGACTGAAGCATCTATCAAATGGGGAAAGACTAAGCGAGCTGGGCCTTGTTCAGCCTGGAGAAGAGCAGACTGAGAGGGGATCCGATCAGTGTGTACAAATACCTGAGGGGAGAATGTAGGGAGGACAGGGCCAGGCTCTTCTTGTGGTGGCCAGTGACAGGGCAAGGAGTGATGGGCACAAGTTGAAACCCAGGCAGTTCTACCTCCATGTGAGGAAGAACTTATTCCCTGTGAGGGTGCCAGAGCCCTGGCATGGGCTGCCCAGAAAGACAGTGGTGGCTCCTTCTCTGGAGATCTTCAAACCTGCCTGGATGCTGCTCTGTGCCCCGTGCTCTGGGTGTCCCTGCTGGAGCAGGGGCTTGGACCTAGATGACCTCTGGAGGTCCCTTCCAGCCTCAGCTGCTCTGTAATTCTGTGACCATTGGCCTTTTCTCCCTCCTTCCCAAGTGCACATCTGACCTCACCCAGAGTGTAGACACCAACATGCTCATGAGGCAGCCACAAAGCAGATACACAAAAATTACATACACAGATACACAGCAGAGAAACAAAAAAAATACACATGGCCGGGGCTGACGTATCTGCCAAGGGCTTTGCTCTCCTAGCCTCCCTGTACCTCCTGCCTCTCAAAGACAGTGTGCAACGTGGCTACCTGAAATCTGAGGGGACTGAGCCGATGAAGTCTGTCCAAGAGCCAGAGCCTGGGGTCTTCTCCAGCCTCTGCTCCTGCATGCACATCCCGCGGAGCCGGAGGCCCTGCAGCACAGCGTGGCGGAGCCAGACGCTCGGGATGAGCTACCCCAGCATCCCGGGATGGGAGAGGCTTTCCCAGTCCGAGGCCCTGCAGCCTCGGGCGCCTGCGCTCCCTGGCAGAGCCTGGGCACGGGTGTCCCTCGCCCCGTGCCCGCTCCCCCGCTGCGAGTGCTCGCACAGCCCGTGCTGGCCCAGCCGGTGCCGAGCGGAGATGCCAGATTAATGCGGTCCTCGCGGTTCCCAAAGGCCGGAGCTGTGTTAATGATGCCGGTGATGGAACGCAGAAGCGTGAAAGGAATTCTAATAGATATGACAAGTCTAATAAGAATTTGTGTCTGGAAGGGACCTCCTTTGGGGCAGGCGTCTGACAAGACGTTGATGGCTGAAATTTGTTTACTCATTGGCACCGATTGTACGTCTCCTGCCAGCTCCTTATTAATCTAATTTGAGACATTAAAGCTGGCGAAAGGGAGAGACTTTGACTGAAGCTCAGCTAATGAGCAATGTCATCATCCTGCCCCGGTCCTCTTCCCCCTCAGACCACAGGCGATCGGCCGAGGTGGGACCCAGCTCCTGCAAGGCCTCCGTAGCTGTGGGAAGACAGAGGTGAGCGCGGCCCTGTCCCTTGGGAAGGGAGGATGAGGGCAGCAGCAGAAGGGTTGGAGATGAGTCGGCACACGGTGGAGGAGTCGGATGTGGACTCCACGCAGACCGGTGGGCTCCCACTGAAATCCTTGGCATCCGGAGGAGCAACAGTTGGCGTCGCAGCCAGGAGGTGACGCGGGGCAGTGAGGACTCATGCCACGGGCTTTCCACTCGGTCTCATCGTTGGGCAGCTCCCTGGCAGCTCCATTTTCCCTCATAGAGACCTCTCCCTTTTCAGCAGGTCCACAGAGGGCCCTGGGGTCTGTGACAAGCCACTGCGTTGGGCCTGTCTTTCTCCACATCAGTCCGCAGGTTCTGTTGGTTACACACTTTGATGCCCAATGCCTCATTTCCACCAAATTCTAATCCTCATTTTGTTCTCTTCCTCTCCTCTCCCCCACCTTTTCTTCAGCTGCTGTTGATTATTTGGCCAAGAACGTGAGCCTGTCGACACAGCGTCGGATGAAGCTGGGGGAACATTCAGCCGTTCTGGGCCTCCTACCAGTAGAGACAGGCCAAGCTTACTGAAGAGTCCGACTGTGCCAACAACCCACTCCAGCAATGTGGTACCACTGGAGAAAACACCACCAGCCTTCCAGGGAATCTACCTGTCCCCGGACCCTCCTCCTTCCCAATTCCCTTCCAGCTAGCACCAGCTTGAGCTGCGAAGGAGACAGGAAAGAGAGGGAGGGCTCTCCACGTATCCGGCTCCTCGAAGAGCCCTTCTCAGAGGCTTGCCTGGCCTCTGCCACCTCCTCCCATGGCCAGGGACAACGGGTTGGGTACATTTATTAACCCTGAGCTTGTGCCCTCCCTCTAAACTACCTGGCCACCATGGCATTTTGCCCACACTTGAGGACTTTCCATTGATCTAGGTAGTTGGCATAGTCAAAGCCGAATTGATCTTTTTTTTTTCTTTGTAAAACAAAAAAAAAAGAAAGAAAGAAGCATTTCATTTCATTTTCTTTTCTTTCCATTGCTGTAAATTTGATGAATGTTGTATAGGAAGGAGGAACCAAGCTGATCATTAAGGGTGATGCAAATCAGGACCACAGAAGACCTATGGACCAAGTAGAAGAACTTGTTTAAAACAAAACAAAACACAAAGAACAAAAAGAAAACAAACAAACAAAAACCCATAAACATAAATTAAAGTGACAATAAATTCCCCCACCCTGCTTTACCCTTCCCTTCTCCCTGATGGCTTCCCAAAGCAAGGCCCAAGCAGGCCAGATTGATGCTAAGCAGGGGCAAGATCCATAAGTCTATCCAGCCTGGGACCTTTGGAAAGCGTAGATGTAACTTGCTGCATGAGGACTGGAGATCCTGGACGCAGGCGGGAGCAACGTTCACTTCTCCTCGTAGGGACCAAGCTCGACCTGATGTTCACTGCAAGGACGTTGGCATCAGAGAGCAGCTGCAGGAAGGGCATGAGACACCCCATGTGCTGGAGCTTTTGCCAACCGGCCAAGAAGGGCGAGGACCATCAGAGGCTCTTACAGCACCGCCACGGCTGGCCGGGATCGCGAGGGCGGGAGCGGGAAGGCCGAGGACGTTGGATGCCTGTTGGAGGGGCCGGTTCGCAACGGCCTGGAAGCAACGGCGCTTGTTCTGCCGGTGCTTCCTCAAAGCCGCTTCCCCACGAGGGATGGGATGTGGATCTGAGTCACGGGGGAGACAGCTTGAAAAAAAGGTGCCTTCAGCCCCAAGGTTGCACCTCCATGTGCCACATTCCTTCCCGAAGGTGGTTTTCATCCTCTAGCTACCAGGATAAATACTTGTCCCTGCCCGCCCAGCTCGCTGGCACATTTTGTGGGCCGTTCTGCACAGTTGATCTCTCAGTTCCTCCTCTCTGCTTTCTCTGTCGGTGCTGGAGCCTCTCTCTAAGCCAGATCTTGTTCTCCGGGTTTATCACTCCCCTTTTCTGTAGCAGCCAGTGCTCTCGCTTTTGTATCAGCCGGCAATTCCGCTCATCGCACTGCTCAGATAAAAGCAGGCAACAAGACGGGGTTATTGCTAAGTCGTGAAGCACACGGGGTTTGTAAAGAGTTTCCCTTTAGGATGTGGTAATGATCCCTGATGATTCCTAAGCAGATCTCTAACATTACAGACTTCCTTCCCCTCTTCCTTTGTGCCGAGAGGCCTCGTCTCGAGAGCGTGCGGAGGTTTTTCCTGCTGAGGATGAGGAGTGCTGCTGCCGACATCCCCACGCGGATGTGCGGAATCTGGGCCAGCCAGGAGCTCGTTTGTGCAGTCCGGTGGTGACGGTGCTGGCAGTGGGCAGTGCATGGGGTGCTGCATAGAGCGTTAGTGCTCCGAACGCGCTTGCGTTGAGCGGCGTTGGGACTTGGGGACAGGCAGCTCCCGTTGAGTTCAGGTGACCTGCAGCCGCTACGAGCCCGTCGCTCTCGGCTCTTTTCACAGTTCAGGGCTGGCATCTGCAGAATATTTTTTACGTCTGCTTTAGCAAGACGAATGTCTGCTTCTGACAACACACAGCCAGACGAGTTCTGCCCAAGTTTGTGCCTCCTAGGGCCAGGTTGTTACCCGAAATACTGCCGTGCTCTGTCCCAGTGCTGCTGCCTCCTCACTTCTTTGCAAACAATGTTTTTGCAGCTGAAACAACATTTTTTTTTTCCTGAGGAACTCTCCCTGCCTCGCCCCCAAATCATTTATCAGGAGCCACCAAGCTTCTTTCTTGGGAGCCACATGGGCAGGTACCTGTTCGGACCAAAGTGGACTTTGGCTTCTTAGGTTGCTCAGCATCCTACCAGATCCCACACATGGCTTTCATCAGCTGGGCTTTACGGCTGCAACAGAGCCCGCTTTACATTCCTAAGAACATATTGTTCCCCAGGCTTGACCATTCTGCCTCTTGCCTGCACGCGTGCCCATGTCTGTGCAGGAACTGGAGGGGTGACGACTCCATTGCCTGGGCCACAGAACCCCGATTCGGTGTCCGGCAGCCACGTTGCTCCGAAAGGCTCTCCCTGACTGCAGGAGACCTCCCTTGGATCACAGAACTCGACGCTTGCATTCCTCGATTCCTTTCTCAGGGCAAAACAGAGCAGCTACAGCCTGATGAGCAGGTGAGGCCAAAGGGACTGATTTGCTTGGGGTGACCGAAGAGCCCAGACGTGTCGCGCCGGGAGCGTTGTCTGATGCACTCCCTGCTTGTGCCCCTTGGAGCTCTGGGGAAGAAGCAAAAGATGCGTTTTGATGTTGCTTTTCTTTAGAATCTCAGAAACGTAGAATCATTCTGCTTGGGGAAGACCTTCAAGATCACCAAATCCAACCGTGAACCCATCAGCACCATGCCTGCTATTTTGGTCTGATACGAGGAAGAATTCCCTTCCGAATCCCAGTCCTGGCTTAAATATCATTCCCGCACACAACACCCTTCAGCCAAACCTGTACCGGGGGACCAAGGGTGAGCGTCAGGGTGTCCCTGTGCTCTGGAGACAAGTGCCTGGAACCCTCTGGGATTTGCTCCTGTGTCCCAGCAGCGTTCCGGACTGCCCCCCAGCTCCGCGCCCGGGGCATCCGGATTTGCAGGCAGCGCCGCTTGCTCCGACCCGAGCATCACAAACCCGTGTCGGACCCCCAGGGCGGCCGCTCGCCCCATTCCTCATCAAACACATTCCCGGCTGCCTACTGAACCGGAGGGAAAGTCTCAGCTCGCCAGCAGATCCGTCGTCCGCTGCTCCCGCTAGCCAAGACCTCTCCGCTCCCTCGTTTATCCCCCCTCGCCGTTATTTCCCCATGTTCTCCAGTGCCTCCAGGCGCGCGGAGACGCCGGCAGCCCCGGAGCGCGGCCGCTTGCTCCCGGGAGCCGGCGAGGACGTTAGCCGAGCGCACGGCCGGAGCGCGGGACACAGGAAAGGAAAAGAAAAATTTAAAAAAAAAAAAAGTCTTAACAAACTTGGCCAATTCACCAGAAAGTCCCCGACCCCCCGGGCCCTGCTGTAAATAGAGTTCGTAGAGGAACATGGAGACCGCCCCGCGCTAGCGCCGATAGCTCCTCTCCGACCTTCCCCTCGTGGTCGCACTTTGTACATTAGTTGGAAATTTGGTCACGTGCTGTATGTTTATAGAGAGTCGACGCCTTTTTTTTTGTTTGTTTTCTTGTTTTTTTATATATAACTAAAAACACAGTGAGTGCCGTGCTAGTTAAAAAAAATAAAAAATAAAAAAATAAAAAGGGGGAAAGGGGAGGGCCGCGAAGTGTAGAAAATTGCCTATTGTGTGCTTTCAAAATACATTCCAGGCTCTTTGGGGTGGGCTGGGTTGAGTAGGGGGATTTCGCTTTTGCTTTTGCTTTCTTCGGTTTGGTTTTAAGGGACGTTCATGTATGAAAGTCAAAGTATGGGGGGGTTCGGGTTTTGGTTTTTTTTTTTTCCTTTCAAAATGTTTCGTTTTCTGGCTCACCGAAAAGAGACAAACTCAGGGGGTGGGACAGGGCCCGGGACGAGGGGGGCCCGGCCGGCGGGAGGTGCCTGGAGGCAGCGCCGATGGAGCCGGTGCCGACCCGGCCGGGCCGGGTCCCGCTCCCGAGCGCTGCGCGTCCCTCCCGGGCCGAGGGCGCCCCGGAGACCCCCTGTCCCCCAGCCCGCGACGGAGCCTCGGCGTCAACGTGAAGCCAAAAAAGACGTTTCCTCGCCCGATCCAGCTCCCGCCGCCCAGAGACGTCGTGTATTTAATGCTTCTAACCCTAACACCTCCATATACCCCCCCTTGCGTCCCCGGGGACTATCTACATAGCACTATAGGCCATTCCTTATCGCTAGTAACCGCGGATATGTCGCTTCTGTGTTTGCCCATAGGCAGCCTGCCCGTGTGTGTGAGTCTGCGTGCGTGCGCGGGCGTGCGGCCGGGCGCCTCTCTGTACATATATATAACCGCACCATAATTTATTCAGCTATATGGAGTAGTATAGTAGGAAAAGAAACTGGTATTTGCTTTAACTACCTGCTGCCTGTAGGTGTCTCTCTGTAACTCAGGCATAACTGTTACACATTAAAAAATGGGGAAAAAAAAATGTTTTCTGAGCTTTTTCGAGGGGTTGCGCGTTTTCATTTTGCTCACTGGGCAAAAATTTGACTGGACACAAAGGTTTGCTGCCCTGATCGGCTCGAAAACCCTCTTGAATATCCCCCCACGTACTTCAGGATGAGGAGGTGCCGGTGGGAAGGGGTCCAGGGCATTGAGAACACGGGGTCGCATCCTTCCCAATGGCCGCGACGTCGGACCCTGAGTAAAACAGGGACTTTTCCACCAGATGAGTTGGCGTCGCTGTGGCTGGAAGTGATTGTTGGGGGGTACATGAGGAATGTCCATGCATGCACATAGAAATAGCAGACATTTTCGCTAAAAAGCAAAAATTGTGTTTTACCATTTAATGAAAACGGAGTGGGGCGGGACAATATAAATAAATAAAGATGCTTAATTCCCCTCTAACTTTCATAAAGAGGAGAGCAACTATCCTGAATCCAGCTCTCAGCGCTCGGCGCTTGCCGACGCTTCAACACTGCCCTCAACTGTCCTCCCCTCCGCGCGGCTCCAGCTTCACACAAACACCGTGGACATCAGGTGCAGGTACCTATAGGTGCTTGGGGCTCATCGCCCCGCGCAGGATGCTGCTCGATGCATCCCTGTCTGCTTGGAGGGCGTCCAGGCTCTCCTGCTGAGGTACGCTGAGAAAACACAAAATATCCACCAGAAATCTAAGGAAAAACATTGTTTTCCCATTCTCACGCATTTCTGGAAATACAAGAAAAAATCTTAAGACAGGTTTATATTAAGGTTGTTTTCCTCTTTCCAGTTTCTTCTTTTTCATCATAGAAGATGTGGAAAGAAGAATAAAAGCAAAGAACAACCTGTAAGGGAAACAAAACATTTTTGCCTTTTTCAACATGAAATTTGAAATCTTTCCTTGTCAAAACTAAAGATCTTGTCACCTTAAGGGTCAGAATTCCCACTCAGATTGGAAACCGAGAGTCCTGCAGCCTGTGGGGATCTCCCAAACGCAGTCCCTGCTTTAGAGCCATGGAATGCGATGCTTAAAACTTGCTCCTGATTTTCGCTTGATTTCACATGCCCTGAGCAAGACGTTTAAAACTCACTCCAAATTTTTGCTTGATTCCCCGTGCCCCATTTGCCGTGTTTCCTGGGGAAATGCCCAGCACCCATCTGCTTCAAGCAGCTCCCATCGAGCATCCCAAGCCTCCTGGGAGCGAATCCGGGTGTCTCGTGTGCCCATATCCCCCCGATAGCGAAGCAGAAGCATCAACACATCGTTTTGGCAGCGAATCTTCACGTCAGACCCGTTTCCCACGGGTGGTCCCGGGTGCCCCCTGCTCCTCCCTTTGTGCCAGGGCTCAGCCCCGTCTCCCGGCCGGTGCCCGGTTCTATTGCTGCTCATGGACCATCCGTGTTCCCCTAGTGGCCTCCTCACCCTTAGTATTCCGGCACATCCATGAGCCATTTCTTTCTGGAATAGGTGTAGAGAAGTTTATTATATGAGGCTGTGGGCCTGCATAAAATAAGGGTATTCAGAGCACCGAGAAGGTGCATGGAAGGGAATTAAATGACCGAAAAGGGATTTCCTCGGCAGCTTGGGCTTTTTTTTTTTTAATTTATTTCCTTTTTTAAGGATTAATATAATTAATATCCTATATTGGGTGGGCCTGGTGCAAACCGGCCCGGAATTTTAACCACTTGGGCTGACTTGCAGCAGCCGGCAAGCTCAGCCCACGTGTTTAATACGAGGAACCTCCTCGGGCCGAGATTTCTGCTCCAACACAGACTTTTTTTAATGCATTTTGCCCAGAACTGCTGGTGCACCAAGATGCCCCAGGCTCGGAAGATGAGGAGCCCTTTGGCATCTTCTCCTTCCTTTGGAGCCCTGGAATGAGCCCAGCATGGTCCCGAACACCCTCTTAGTTCCCAGCGAGCCGCATCCTGCAAATCTCCAAAAGAAAGAAATTAGCAGGAGTCACAGACCCCAGATCAGCTTTCGTAGCCATCCGGGTGCATTATTATTAATAGATATTAGGGCTTGCTTCAACCTGGGGAGGGGTAAAAGAGAAAAAGCCAAGGAGGAAGAGGAGGGAGGACGAGGAAGGGAAGGAACAAAAACGGGGGGAAAGAAGAGAGGCGAAACCCCCAAGAAGCTGCTCACATTTCCCGAGCCATCGACAAAGCTTTTATGACGATAACTGGATTTGTAACAAGCATTGCAGCCGAATATAAGGCATTCAGACATGGAGACAATTTTACTAGATAATAGACTATCACGCAGGATACAATTTAAATTAAAAAATGCAATTTTCACCTTGAAATGAACAAATGATTACAATTTCTATACAAATTAAGGCATTCAGGCTCTCTTTCAGTAGTGGCATCAGCCCATGAAATATGACATAATTACCATGAAATACATTTTCAAATATTTTGATTTTTTTGTCCACCGCTTTAAAAAAAAAAAACACACAGAGGCGCCGGCTCGCGGGGGCCCGCGCGGGTGCGTGGGGATGCGCGGGGGGGACCAGCGGCCGCTTTATGCCACCTTCTGGGGAAAAACACATTAAAAAAAAAAAAAAAAGAAAGCGAAAGAAAAGAAAAACTACCCAAAGATTAAGCTCCCCCCCGCTCCCTCCCAGCTCCCAACTCGCGAGATAAAAATTGAAAAAAAAAAAAACAGACAGAAAGAAAAGGACGCAAGCGAAAGGCTCTAAAGCCTCCAGATTTATCTAAATTACTACGCTTATCTGCAAAAATCACATCTGCCGGTTATCGACTCGCGCCGCAGATCTCCTGCCCCTGCCTCTTTCTCCCTTAAAATGTTCTTTTTTTTTTGTATTTTTTAAATGCCTCCCTTTTATTTTGTAATTATTTTTCCATTGCTCTCCCTCTTTATAGCTGGAGCTACAAGGAGGACCAGAAGAATTAGTGGTGGAGAAGGGGAGGAATAAAAAAATAGGGAAGTTGGACGGAGAAGCCGAGCGCGGGATGAGATCTGGTCCCGGGAAAGGAGCCAGGGAAGCGCCCGGGGCTGCTCCTGCTCCGGCTGGAGCCCCCTCTGTATCGACGGCTCCAGCAGCATCCGAGACCTGTCGCTTCTTTCCAGCCATAAAGTCAAACTGCCCCTGATAGGGAGGCTTTGCTCATTGCCCAGGGGAGAATAAAAAGCTGGTGAGATTGGCCAGGAAATATGTATATAAATATATATGTATATAAAATATATACTTTTCCCTCCTGCCATTTTTATTTAATAAATATATTATTTTAATTTATCCCCATTTGCTTCTAGAAAAATCTAGCCACTCGTCCAGCTTAATACTGAAACATATATATATATATATATATATCCACTGTAGGATATCAGAAGAAAAATATGCATCAGTGGCTAAAGAAAGTCCTGAATATTATTCTTTATGAAGATTGCAATGGTAACTGTATTTTTTTTTCCAGGTTTTTGCTTTGGCAAGGCAAATAATTGGTTTAACCAAAGCAGAAACTGGGGGCCCAGCCCGTATCTGCTCCAGAGGTGCTGGAGAGGCCCCGGAGATGCCGGACAAGGAGCTGGGAAGGGGATCCCAGCACCGTCTGGTGGAGGAGACGTTGCTGGTGGGACAGGCTGGGGCCTGCAGAAGGTTCGGCCCCAATTTGCTCCCTGCTCGTGTTCAACAGGCGGTTTTGCTCCAAGAGGGAATCCTTCCTCCCCAGCAGCAACCGCTTAACGTGACTGTTACACAACCTGGGAGCCCCGCGGCCCAGAGGGACGGCGGGCGAAGAGCCCAGAGCAGGAGAATTAGTATTATTCATTATTATTATTATTATTAAAATTGCAAAGGAATTCATTATAATTGCAAAGATACAACTGAAGAAGGGGAAACGTAGCAATTTGGCTGATTTCATGCCAAATTGCACAGGCAGCGGGACGAGGCCAAAAGAGGGATGTTTTTGCCCCAAAAAGCACGAGCGCAGGGAAGCGGCCGCCCCGCGCGTGGGGCCGGCGGCCCCAGCTGCGGCTGCCGCATTAAGCGCCGTGCGGCCAAAGCAGATGCGCCCGAAAGCGGCCTCTTTATGCATTCATGAGCTGTGTGGAAGGGAAATAAAAGGATTCATTACCACGCAAACTGTTACTAATGACATGTACCTGGTGCCGAGCACCTCTGGAAATGCAATGCGACACAGCAGAGGGGAAAATGTATTCGCTCGCGCCGGGGCCGGGGCCGAATGGAAAATTTCCCCTCCTTGGCCCCGGCTCATTCGGCATTCGCTAAAAGCGGCGTTGACAATTCTTCTGCCATTATGTCCTACCAGGGCCTCTGCGCTCGCTGTCACGACCTTGATATTAGCTGAAAATTGGAAATTCGCTGGCGGAGCGGAGGCAGGGAGGGCGGCGGAGCGCCTGGCTTTGCTGTGCATGGGAGAGAAAGAGAGAAGGAGAGAAAGGGAGAAGGAAAGAGAGAACGGAGGGAGGGAGGGAGGAAAGGAGGGAAGGAGGAAGGAAGGGAGGGAGGAAGGGAAGAAGGAAGGGAGGGAGGAAGGGAGGAAGGGAGGAAGGAAGGAAGGAAGGAAGGAAGGAAGGAAGGAAGGAAGGAAGGAAGGAAGGAAGGAAGGAAGGAAGGAAGGAAGGAAGGAAGGAAGGAAGGAAGGAAGGAAGGAAGGAAGGAAGGAAGGAAGGAAGGAAGGAAGGAAGGAAGGAAGGAAGGAAGGAAGGCGGGCAATGGCACTGGTGCAGAGTGAGGCTGCACCTTGGCCATGAGCTCCCCTGCACTTTTGAGCTCTTTCAGCCCTGCCCTCACCAGCGCCTTTCCACTGCCTGGCTCTTGTTTAACAGGAAAGAGCCTCTTCCTTGGCACGTTGGCCAAGCCTTGGCTCCTTGCGCCCTCCATCCCGCCTTTCCCTGCCCCGCGTCCCCTCTTCTCCCGGCTCCGTCCTGGGACCGGCTTCGCTCCCGCTCTCCTGGCAGCCCCATCACTTGTCAGGTTGCTTCGTAGCCACTTCATTAGCCCCCGCTCCCTCGTTTACTGAGGGCCGCTTGTCTTTGTCGGAGAGCTTTCTAATTTAATCAAGGTTAGAGACACAATCCCGGGCCGTGTTTGCCCAGCACGCCGGCCCTGCTCTCTGATTAATTCCCAGGACGTCACATGTGCTGTTCTGGTTTGTTCATCATGGCTTTTTCCCCATGGCATCCGATTCTGGAGGCTGTGCACCAGGTGTCTGCAATGGCCTCGTTTCTCTCTTCCCTTCAAGGACTGCGCGTGGGCTGAGGGAGTCTGGCTGGAGGGCCGTGGTCCTTGAGCACCGCATGGATTTAGGAGCGTCGTTCTTGGCAAAGATGCTGCATAGAGCAAGGTTGTCCTGCTGAGGATGATATGAGAAAAAGCAGGATAAAAATGGGAGCAAAAAAGGGGAAATTCTGTTAGAAATGTTTAAGAAATAATGAATTTCTGAAACCCAGGGGGTTAGCCATCTCTTCACCTCTTTCCCTTTGGCGATGTTGTTGGATTCACCCTTCTCTGCTCTTCCATACCCAGATCTACAGTAGGCCACATCAAAAAAGCGCCCACTTCCCTCCATAGCAGGATCGTAGCAGTGCTGCCCTCCCTTCCTCAGTGTTAGGAGGCTGAGATTGGGCTGAGAAAGAGCAAGAGGTTTCTGCCTGGTCAACACGACCTGGTTGCGGGTTGACCACATGGCCCACTCGGGGGGCAGCTTCCGCCTTCGCTTCCCTGCGGATCACGCTCGGCTGCAAGGAACAGCGGACCTTGATGCTCTTCAGCAACAGGAACATCAGGGCTGTTCACTTCGGAAGGAGCAGGTTCTGTGGGAGGTTTCCATGGGATATTCGGCATCGATGAGCTTCCCATTGGAGCTGTGCAAGAAACCCAACCCTCGTGTGGCCTGGGCTCTTCTCGAGGCCTTGGAGACCTCCCGGGGCCGCCTCACGTGGGGGCTCCACGCTCCTCTCCCCACCCGGCGCTTTGCCCCGGGCGGCCACACGCCAGGGTATCGGCTACGGCTGCTGCAGGGTCAATTCAATTACCCACCCAGTGTGAAGAGGACCATAAACCCCCTCCAAAGCGTTGGCCTTCACAGCCCCCTGCCCCATTTTTCACACCGCCTTGGTAGGGAGGGGAGGAGGCCAAGGGAGGGTGCAAATTGGGCACAAATTGCACAAATCTGAGGTCTGGGGCATGTCAAACATATCAAACATGAGCAGGGACCTCCTTTCCATAGTGACTCGATGCCACTCAATAGCCCCTCCATCCATCCCCTCTAGCCCCAATGATCCAGGATGATCCAAACAGGGAGACAGGGAAGGTGTGGGAGAAGTCAATGCATAAACAGCGAGTGCCGGGCTGGGAGGAGGAGCGGGAGCATCCGCACGGATCCCTGTGGCAGTTCACAGCTGCCTCCTCCTATTGCCATGATTAGGCCCTGATTAACGAGCGTCTTTCAGCCATCAGCCTTCATTACCGCCGCCTTTCCGGAAGCCTCCGGCTCCTGCCGCCTCGCCGGAGCGGACAGGCTGGGTCCAGCGGAGCCGCCGGTCCCTCCGGATGCCGCCCGTGTCCTGGGTTCAGCTGTTTTCAGGAGGGGGAAACGCTGGACCCAAATGAGGAGCCCCCTATATCCAAACACCCCCCCTTGGGCAGCATCCGTGCACAACCACTGGCTGGTGATATTGGAAAGCTGGGAAATCTCACAGTTCATCTATGAAACAGGGATAGTGCCTTTTTTCTGGGAGGCTAAATTCCTTGGAAGATCTTGGAACTTCCTCCTCGTGGCTCTTTACCAGGCCTTGCAGATCATATCCCCTAAGACCTGTAGGAACATATAGGAACGTGTCCAGGAATGGCCCCCTGCTCAAACGGCACAGGAGCGTGTTTGTTAGGGCCTGTCTTGGAGCCACTGGAATTGCTGTCCGAAGGAATGGCAGGACGGAGAAGGAATGGGTTAATATTCCTGGGGAAAATGGGAGAGGGAAGAATACGGCGCTGAGGCTCCAATGGGTGCCCTAATGTCGCCTCTACCAAGGGAGGGAAAAATGCTTAATTTTTAAATGCGGCTCTGGATGAGGAGGGAAGAGTGAAAGGGAGAAGAGGGAGAAGGCGGGGGGGGAGCCAGAGCCTGCGGGTGCTCAAGTTTCAGGGCTCCCAGGGAACCGCAGAGCCCTGAGCTGTTTTCCCAGGCTGCGGGAGGCGGCGCAGCTGGATCCCCCCGGCCGGGAAGGGGAGGGAGCCTGAAGCGGAGCCAAGGCCCCGGCGGCGGCTGCGGCCCCGAGCCCAGCGCGGCCCCGCGCGCAGCTGCTCCCCGCGATCCGCACGGGTTATCCGCAGCCGCCGACGGGTTATCCGCTGCGGATACAGGTCCCGGCTTGGCCAACGTTCCTTCCTCGCTCAGAACCCTGCACCTTAGAGTAAACCTTGTATTAAACCACTCGCTTCACCCTGATTCACTCAGCCGCTCCCTGGTTTTGACAGTGTGGAAAGCGCCTGCTCCTCTCCTTGGCCGGGTGCTCAATTTATGCCTGCAACGGGTTTATTCATTTCTAAACGCTCCATTTGCTGACATGGGCTGCGTAAGCAACCGCATCGGGCAGCCTGGGACAGAGTTTGGAAATGGGAGCAGCCTTGAACCTCTCGAGAGGAGCATTTAGGATTATGCCAAGAGACCCTTGTACCCTAGAGCATCACCCCTCTGCCCCGGGAGTAACTCATTAACCAGGGATGTGGCTGTTAATTAATCCTTCCTTGGCCTCCTCCAAATTCTGCTTCCAAAGTTTCTTGGGAACAAGTTTCCCAAGGTGCCTGGGGGTGTTCTTCAAAGAGCAGTGGAGGTCCAAGGTCTTTGGTGTCACTCCAAGCATCCCTAGAGAGCCTTTTCCATAGGCAAAATGAACCCCCCCGCCATGGGGCGGGATGTTAGAGCCATGATCACGTTGTGCCTGCTCCTTTTTGGGAAGGTTTTAGACCATTTCCAAGACCAACAAAGACAGAGAGGGAGAAAAGGGAAGGATGGGACTGTTGCTTGGGTCGGGGGTTGGCAGACAGCCCCATGGCCATCACTTCCCTTGGTCCCCAGGCCCCCTGTGCCCCTTTTCCCCCCTGAATTCCCTTGTGGGGCTGGGCTGGTGGGGAACAGTCTCCCTCAGACCTCCCCATCCTGCAGCATCATCTATGTAGTGAGCTTTGCCCAGCCTCTGCAGGGCAAATGGGGCAGCAGCCCCATCCCGAAGCAGAAACACCCTCCCACGGAGAACCGCGCACCGCGGCGGGACCCCGTTTAACTAAGGGCCCGTTCGCTGCCCCGCTCCTCGTGCCTCTGACACCCAACGTGGCCGCGCGCCTCCTGGTGCCCATGGTTTAATGGCTGCATTCGATTCCACGAGAGCAACGCGCCCGCGGCGGGCGCCGGGCCGCCCGCGTGCAGCCGTCCCCCTGCACAAGCTCAGGTTCCGCTGAGAAAATAAAAACAGGGGTGGGATGCGATGGAGCGGGGCCGTTTCCGGGAGCCCTGTGGGCCCTTGTTCACACCCGCGGCCTCCGCCCGCCGCCACGTGCATCGCGTTAGCGCCCGGAGCGCCCGGGCCGGCCCCGCGGCGCCGCGCGAGCCGCTAACGGGAAGCAGATGGGGCTGCCGGCCCCGCTCCCGTCCGCGCTTTCTCCCTGTCCCTGCTTGCGTTAAAGGATGGTGAGATGATGGTGATGATGATGATGATGATGACACTGCAGTACCCAGCAAAGGGACCCCAAGGTGGGACTGAAGCTGGTGGCAGTGCTGGCCCTTGCGCTACAGCAGAGCCTGTTGCAACCCCCTGAGCCCCAAACTGCTCCTGGGGAGAAGGGAGGCTGCATCCCCCCATGACGGGCACAGAAATGGTTTGGGTGCCAAAACCTCTTTCCTCTTCCCCTCTCACCAGGAACAAGTGTGAGCCTGGAGGCACGCTGCTATTAAGCCTGGAGATGATAATATTAAATGTGAATCCTCTTGCCTAGTAGGGGATTAAAGCTTCCTTCCACATGCATTTCCCCTCTTAACTAGAGGGAAAAATCACATGGCAGTGGTCTCACTCCCTTGCAGATTTAGGGCAGAGCAATTGGGAGGGATCCAGCCGCTGGGATCCAGCCTTTGCCCCCAGAGCCAGGGTTTTCCTGAGCGTGAGGACAGTGCGCAGCTCCCCAGGACGCTCCCACAAACAAGAAATCAGAGACTTACTTTTTTTTTTTTGAGTTATCCATTTAATACAGATTTTTTTCTAAAATAAAAATCTCCGTTCCTTGCAGTGCAGCTGAGTGGCTGTAAGTGCTTTCCCGAGGCTGCGGCGGGGAGGCCGCAGGTTGTGCGCGGGGCGGCGCGGCGGGCGCGCGCCTCAGCCCATGTAGCCGTAGCGCCAGTGGGGCAGCGCCGCGTGCGTCTCCTTGACGGCCTGCGGCGACGTCCAGCGCAGGATGTAGTGGGGGCCGCCGGGTTTGTCGTTGGTTCCTGCGGCGGGAGCAAAAGCGGCCGCCGTGAGCGCGCGGCGGAGGCCGGGGCGGCCGCTCTCGTCTCCTGTGCAGGAGTTTTCCCCTCTCACCTGAGACGCGGGAGCCCCCGAAGGGCTGCTGGGCCACGACGGCGCCCGTCGACTTGTCGTTGATGTAGAAGTTGCCGGCGGCGTTCCGCAGGCGCCTCCGCGCTTCCTCGATGGCGCTCCTGCGAGGAACAAAAACAGCTGGGTCAGCAAGGTGCATGGAGCACCTCATGCAAAGTGCCTCCCAAAGACGTTCCAAAGATGGCCCAGAAAACAGCTTAAATAATTGCAACTGCATATTTTTTTTCCAGTTACTCTCCTGCATTTAAGTGTTTTGCTACGAGGTAAAGCTAACTCTATGTACATGCAAAAGCCAAGCTAACTTAAAAATCATCAAGTCTAACAAGTTTTATTCCTCTTAACCACTTGTTTCTTTAAAAAGAAGAAATTAAAGCCTCATCATGAATTTCTGCTTCACACTCAGCCGAGGTTTTTCCCCAAAAAAAGCAGCACAAAAGACTGCCCTGGCTCTGGGCAGCACTCAGGAGGGCCAGCAGCTGGAGGTGCATCCTCCCAGCCGCTCTGGCCCTGGTTTCCCATCCCAAAAAAGCCCATTGGGAGCAGGCAGCCCTCTCCTTCCCACTGGAGCTGCAGGAGAGCAGCAGGGAAAGGGCGAGCGGATTTGGGACTCACTTCTCCCGAGCAAAGACTGCCCCCGTGAGGCCGTAGGGCGTCGTGGTGTCGACGAGCTCCAGCACGTCCTGGAAGCGCTTCTCGGGGTACACGAACACCGTGAGGATGGGCCCAAAGATCTCCTGAGGATGCGGAGGAGTCAGAGCGCGGCCCCGCGCACCCAGGGCTGCAGCGAGGGGGACGCAGCGGCGCCCCGGCCGCCCCGTCGCGCGCGCGGACACCGCGGGCGCCGCTCGCACCTCCCGCATGATGGGGTCCCGGGGGTCCTTGCTCTCCACGATGCACGGCTCCACGAAATAGCCCACGCTGTCGTCGCAGCCGCCTCCCGCCAGCACCGTGAGGCTGGCGGACGTCTTGGCGTGTTCCAGCCACTTCTTGATGCGGGCAAAGGCCTGGAAGAGGGAACCAGGAGGGAGCGGGGCCGGGGGGACGCGGCGGTCGCTACCCGGCTCTCAGCTCTCTCCTAGCTCGAGAGGGCCAAGCGCTCCAAATACAGTCCCGGAACACCAGATTCTACGTCTAGGACACTTTCTCAGCAAAAATAAAATAAATAAGGCACTTTTCACTGTTTGAAACTGCCATAAGAGGAGCAGTCGCTGCACTATAGATGCCAGGCCAGGTATGAAGGATTCCATGGTGAGGGACACGGGAATACAGTGAGGAGGAGTGTGGTGTTCGGGCAGCCCTTCACACTTGCACTGCTCTCCCTGCTGCTCTTGCAGGGCTGGGAGCCAGAGCTGCAGTCCTGGATGCTCCAAACCTTAGGCAGATGATGCTTTCCCACCAGGAAAAGTATTTTTCAAGAGGGGTAGTGCCAAAGGGATGCAGCACTTTGGGAATGCGACATGCCCCGTGTCGCCAGTGCCAAGATCCGGACTAATCATTGACCATGAGGGCGCTGCTCCTCAGCAGAGGCAGGACACGGCGCTCACCTTGTCATCGATCACCGCTGAGAAGAAGGTCCCGAAGTCCTGGGCAGGCTGTGGGAGGAGGAGAGGAGACCCCGCTGATGGCAGCTCCCAAACGGGGGCGCCGGGACTCCCGGACGGCCCCTTCCCGCTCCGCGCGCAGCCCTCGGCAGGGACACCCCCACCTTTTCAATTACCCCGCGCTATTCAGCCGCTTGCACAATCCTTCCTGCGGACCAGGCTACAAGTTAATTTCTAATCAC
This sequence comes from Tinamus guttatus, assembly GCF_059628265.1. Lineage (NCBI taxonomy): Eukaryota > Metazoa > Chordata > Aves > Tinamiformes > Tinamidae > Tinamus > Tinamus guttatus. Next base: position 1,845,514 of record NW_028288866.1, on the reverse strand, counting down.
TAAAAAAAAGATGACGAGGCTGGGGGTGGGGGGGCCGGCAGAGGGGCGAGGGGGGAGCAGTGGATAAAAAGCTCCCTTCAATGGGAATTAGTAGCCAGTTACCGCAGTCTCTAATCCCATCAGCCACCCGCTGAGCCGCAAAGCCCTTCAGCAGCCCAGCAGCTCCACTCACGTCTCCCACTTTGATCTTCCCGTGCTCCTCCAGCAGCTTCTCTTTGATCTGGGGCCACAGCGAGTCCGGGGCGTAGAGGCGGGAGCAAGCGGAGCATTTCTGGCCGCCGTACTCGAAGGCCGAGCGCAGGGTCCCGTTCACCACGCTGGCCACGTCGGCCGAGCTGTGCACCAGGTGGAAGTTCTTCCCGCCGCACTCTGCTCTCCACGGGAGGAGGAAGCGGCGAGTGGGGAAGCGTCCCGGGCACAACCGCCTTTCGGCACCTTGGAGCGCCCGCGGCTCCTCCCCGGGGCTCCGTGTCCTCCACCTACCTCCGGCCAGACGCGGGAAGTTGCGGTACCGGTCCAGGTTTTCAGCCACCTGCTTCCAGAGACGCTTGAAAGTCCTGGAAGAGAAGACAGGAGCTGGATGGGAGCTCCTTGGACACAAGGGAAGCATGGAAAAGGCAAGTCCAGGTCTCGGAGCCTGTGCTAAACCCGCAGACCCAGCCCCGAAGGAAGGGCCACGCTGCAAGGAGAGGAGAGGCCCCCCGACACCAAGGTGATGGGCACTGCCAAACAACCGAGAGTTTGCCAGCGGTGTCAGGGTCGCAGGGAAGAAAGAGTCCAGCAGAAGTTTCCCCTTCTCCTCCTTCCCCCCCTTCTTTTTTTCATTCTTACTGTGACAAAACCCTTGGCTGCAAAACAATAAAAATGCTAATAAAGTCCCGCCAGGAGGCCCAGCTGCTAATACTAATTTATGAGCTTCCCACCTTCAGAGCACGACGCTCATCGGACCGTGGCATTTGCCACTCGAGACGGGTTTGACAGCGGCAGCGCGGCGGTGCCGCCGGGAAGGGACGGGTGGATCCCGTCCGCACTTACGGCACGCTGCCGGTGAAGTTGAGGCCGCAGAGGTGCTCGGAGGAGGTGACGGCGTCGCCGAAGACGGGCCCGTCGGCCGGCACGAACTGGATGACGTTGGGTGGGAGCCCGGCCTCCAGGAGCACCTGGTACACGGCGTAGCTGGCCAGCATGGCCGCGTCGCTCGGCTTCCACAGCACCACGTTGCCCTGCGGCGGCGGGAGGCAGCCAGGGCAGCGAGAAAGCCACCCAGGCCACCAAGAGCCCCGAGGAGCCCAAGAGTCGCAAGGAGGAATAGGGAGGAAAGAGCCCATTAATTGTATCAATCCATGCAGTTATCCCGGCAAGCAAAACGTTCAAACACCCCTTGCCCGGGCACTGACTTCCACCCAGTACCGCGAGCTTTCCGCACACATCTGCCGCCTGCTGCCCCTGGGATTTCCCAGGATTTCCCAGCTCCCCGTCCCAGCTCACCATCAAAGCCGGAGCGCCCGCCAGGTTCCCGCCGATGGCCGTGAAGTTGAAGGGCGACACGGCTGCCACGAAGCCCTGTGGACGGGCACGGGGAGCGGCGTCGTGGCGCTCCTGGGGTCCCAAAGGGAGCTCCGGGGTGCCGGACCCCCGCGCTCACCTCCAGCCCCCGGTACACCAGGCTGTTGGTGCTGTCGTCCGCGCTGAGCGGCTGCGCCTGCTCCAGCTCCATGGCGTACTTGGCGTTGAAGCGGAAGAAGTCGATGAGCTCGGCGGCTGCGTCGATCTCCGCCTGGATGACGGTCTTGCCCTGCGCGGGAGGGGGACACGAGAGGGGACGGGGGGACGGACCGCGGGGCTCGTGGGCACCGGGGGGGTCCCGCCGCCACCGTCCGCGTCGCTGCCCCGCTCACCTGCCCCACCATGGTCTTGGCCAGCACCTGGGCTCTCCGCGGGCCGCTCAGCAGGTCGGCCGCCTTGAGGAAGATCTGGGCCCGGTCAGCGACGGGCTTGAGGTCCCACTCCGTGCGGGCGGCCAGGGCAGCGGCGATGGCCTCGTCGATGAGCGCCTGCGGGGCAGGCGGGAGAGCTGCGGGCCCCGCTCGGCCGCAGGGACGGGGGGCGCGGGGCGGCCCGCGCGGCGCTCACCTTGTCAGCGTAGCAGAACTTGGCCACCTTGTGCGCGTGGTTGAAGGGCTGCGGGGACGAGAGGCGCCGCCGTGAGCGCCCCGCGGGGCCGGCGCCGCGGCCGCCCGCGGCCTCCCCGCACTCACCGAGAGCTGGTAGCGCACGGCCGCGGTCCAGACCTCGCGGCCCGCCACCACGCAGGGCACGGGCTCCGTGCGGCCGCGCAGCTCCGCCAGCGCCTGCGGGCGGCGGCGGCGGCGTCAGCGGGGCCGGGCGGGCGCCCCCGGGAGCCCCGGGAGCCCCGGCCGCCCCGTCACCTGCTGCAGCGCGGCGCGCTCGGGGCTGCCCGCGCCGAACTCCAGGATGGGCTCGTTGCTCACGTCCAGCGCGGCCGCGCGGTGCCGCCATCGCCGCCTGCGGGGGAGGAGAGCGGTGCCGGCGGCCCCGCCGGAGCCGAGCCCCGAGCCCCGAACCCCGAGCACCGGGAGCCCCGAACCCCGAGCCCCGAGCCCCGAGCCCCGAGCCCCGAGCGCGGCGCCGGCCCGGCCGCCCGAACCGCCGCCGCGGCCTCCCCGCGCCCGCACGTGGCCGCGGGGAGCGGCGGAACCGCGCGCGGGGGTCCCGGCTCGGCCCGCGTCGCCGCTCCGGGGCGGAGCGCGCGGGGGCTACGGCCCCCGAGGCCGAAAAACACCCGAAACGGGAAACAAACAAATAAAATAAAACAAAATAAAACAAAACAAAATAAAATAAAACAAAACAAAATAAAACAAAATAAAATAAAATAAAGAGCCCCGGGGGGGGGTCCCGGGCCCGCACTCACCCCGCGCCGCGCAGCGCCCGCCACATCGCGCCCCAGCAGACCACAGCCCCGCCCCGCCCACCCGCGCAGCCAATGGGAGCGCGCGGCTCCGCCCCTCCCCTCTCGCGCAGCCAATGGGAGCGCGCGGCGCCCGCACCGCCCCCCCCCGCGCCGCTCCGCGCGGCCGGGCGCGCACAACAGGAAGGGCGAGGCGATGAGAAAAAAAAAAAAAAAAAAAATCGCGTGGTTGCGGCGGCGGCGGCGCGGGCGGGCGCGGAGCCGCGCGCCGCCCTCCGGGAGAAGCGAGGTGCAGGGGACCGCGGTCTTTTGCCATAATGATTAAAAATACATGAGAAATAAAGCGAGCAGGTGGCACTCAGGGTATAGGTGTACAGCGCAGCAATGCTAACCCCGGACGGCGCTTGCTGCCTCAGCAGCGCTGTTAAATAGGAAGGTCGCTCGTTTTCAGAGCGCACGGGCACCCCGAGGCTCCCCGGGCCTCCCCCCGGGATGGTCCCGCTCCCGCAGCCCTTCCCGGCCGCAGGGGAGGGCGGCCAGCGGCCCCAGTCAACGCACGCACACAAGAAGCGGGAGTTTGGCATTTATTGTGATTCTTTTTCCTTTTTCCTTACCACCAGAGCGTCCCCGCGGCCCCTTCCCCTCGGGCGGCTGCGGCAGCCCGGCCTCGGCCCCGAGGATGAACCAGCGCCCGGCGCCTCTCCTGAGCAGCCGAACGAGGGACGGGGTGGGAGTTTTGGCACTACGAGGAAAAGGGAGCTGCATCCAGCGCCGATCCCGACGCCCCCGGCTCCGAGACGAGCGGGGTCGTGGCAGGAAGGACTCTGCAACGGAGGAGGCGGATTTAACCCGGAGCTCAGTGGAACGTGGGCCCTGGTTCATCCTCGGAGCCCTTTCCTTATCGGAGACCGAGCAACATCATTGCTTACATTTTCTTTAAAAGAAGCTAATATACAGAATATAAAGCACAATATTTACAACAGGACGGTAAACAGTTTCATTTCCACACCAATCAGTAGTCTGGTTTCAGGTGTATAAAACAAATTTTTTACATGAGCTAAGAGAAACGGAGAGGAGAAGTGACACAGCATGGGGAGAGAGGCATCAATATCCTCCATTTAAACACTTTAAATAATAAATAATCTCTTTTTTTTTGGCAGAACCGAGCTACGTACACTTTAGCCACAGGCAATGTGTTTCCGAGACTAAACGGCGTGTTTCTTCTGGTGAAACCACATTATGCAGCGAGCGTGTCTGGTGACCAAGCTTTTCATCACCCGAAACACTTTCTAATAAATAAATTCAAAAAAAAAAAAAAAAAGGTAAAAGACACTTTTAGGACTTTTCATTTAAATCTGCTTAGGGATTGTCAGTTTGGCCACCCGTTCCTCCACAGACTGATCCCACGTGCGGATCAGGCAGAGGCACCTCCACTTCCAGCAGCAAACAGCCATTTCTGGCAGCCCAAGATCTGCTTTGTCAAAAAAGCAGCAGCTCGAGAGGCTTCTGCAAACGCAGAAGAGTCTCCAGGACCCCGAGATACACGCGAAAACAGACGCAAAAAAGCACGGGGCTTCTCCCAGCACTCGACCGAGAGGCATTTCCAGCTCACCTTTAAACCCAGCGTTTTTAACGCAAGGATATTACACCTTAATGTTGATAAGGCTTCAAGTCAAGCGTTCAGGCGACTTAACACTGACAGAAAAAAAAACATCTCAAAGCCGGCGCGTTGCCCTCCAACCCAAGTCCTGAATCAGTGCAAAGGAATCCCAAATCCCAAAGTGAAATGTGGAAAATCCTCCGCAGGGCATTCCTGCCCCGGCAGCGCAATGGGAAAGGATCTTGTTCGCCAGGTTCGCAGAGTTAAGCGGTGATTTAATGTTCGTTATCGCTTCTCCTGGCCGGCTGTTTTTGTGCTGTCGCTCAAAACCGCTCATGAATCTGGAGTCTCCTCAAAGCAGAAGCTGTTTTTCCAAGGGAATAACTATTTGCTAACAGAAATCCATTTGCTCTTTAAAAACCTCTAATAAAAATAGAATATATACTGTGGTATTTATAAATACATTACACATTTAGCTTAGTTCAATTCCATTACATCCCACCCCCCCCCCGCAAACTTTTTAAAACAATTTTGATTTTTTTCTGTCTGAACTAATGTGATAATTACTAAATCCTTGAAAAAAAAAAAGTTTGTATCATGTGGTTCTTTGGACGGTTTTGAACAACATGCATCCACAAAAGCGATTGCCATTTGTGTACTGAAAACATTTTTGTACAAATCCATTTTAGTAATTTGATCTATTATTACACTGCTAACAAGCAAAAAAATTTGCTTCCTTGAAATCCCCCTTTTAAAAAATGAGAAACAATGAAGAGGGATTTTTCTGATTTGAAGTCTAAAAAAGTGTCAATGTGACACCACATTAAGAATAGAAAACGAAAATAAAGTATTTACAGCTTTACAAAGGAAAAACAAAAAGAAATCAAAGAGGTCATCAAAATAATTTCCAGCATTTTTCACAATTTTTTTTTTTCTGGCAAGCTTTCGATCTGGTTGCTACAGAACAGCTGAACACAAACAGACCTGGACCGCTGTTGGATCCATCAGCAGCATCACTGGAAACTCAACTAACCAGAAACTTGCTAGGAAACTCCTGAGGACCGACCCTCCTCATTGACCACCAGCTGTGAAGTCCTGTACAGCCTACATGAAAATAACAGCCCCCCATCCCAGGTATAAAAGCTTTTCTCTTTAAGTGGATTACATATGGATATAACAAATAGAGACACCAACAACCATGGTAAACCTACTATCGTACACGTCACCCTCATACACCTGATTTCTATACTCCTGACTACAGTCCCACACCCCCTATACGTACGAACAACCCTCTTACAGATGCTCCTCGTAATTATGGCTACGAGACGAGCGCAGGTCGCGGCTGAGCGGCCGCTTCCTCCTTTGGCTCGCGCTGTCAGACCGAGGTTTTCCTTCCCTATCCCACCGTAGCAGCTCCTGGTTTCAGGAAGGCTCATCCGTAACCTCCACCAAAAGCCCCTGAAGCGTTTACAGATGCTCTGCTTTGGCAGAAGGTTTCTCAGCCTTGGGAGAAACCACATGTTTAGCAGCTGAAGTTCAGACCTGCTTGAGGACCTTAGGAATACTTGAAGGAAAAAAAAAAAGCTTTTTTTTTTTTTTCCAGTCCTCTCAGAGAAAAAGTTAATATCTCAACACCTATTTCTCACCCATTGCCCACCCACCCCAAACTTGCAGCCTTAATGAATGCAACGCTTACCACTTTGGCCATAAGAAAAATGATAGGAATGAGCACTTTGGAATAAGGTTTCTTTTTCAGAGAAACATTATATATGTCTATGCAATGAAACAGGCTTTGAGAAAGCCACTAACTCACTAACAATACAAGAACCCAGGGATCACTAGCTACTCTACAAATACCTATGCTATTTCAAACATCAAGGAAACCCCAGGAATACCCCTGGGATATTTATATGGACGGAAATCACTGGTGGATCCCCATGGATCCGGCTGGATCATTGCGGTTCGCTCCGAACAAGCAAACGGAGCCCACCTGATCGGCACGGCCTAAAAGCGCCGAGCGTTGTGTCCAAGCAGAGGATGGATCTAAGCAGAGATGGAAACTCCACGAGGGAACGAGCAAAACCTTTTCTGTGCCTGCAGAAACCCTCTGGCAGGAATTGCACCTAGAAATGCAGCGTCTGCTGAAACGCTGCGGCTGGCTGCTTGCTTGCAAAGCAATCCCATGGATTTCCGATCAATAGGAGAGGATTGCAAACAAATACCTGAAGGCTAAAAGCTTGGCCGTCTTCACTGACCCCCGGGAAGGCGCCTTGCCCTGGTGTTGCCCTGTCCAGCCTTAGCACTGCTCCTCCGGGACAGCTGCCAAGTGTTCTGGCAGGAAAAAGGTACATTTGGTATTTCAACTCACATCTTGCAAGTGCTAGTTAGCTGTACAGTAACTTCTAGGCAGTATTAACCGTACTTTGAATCTTGCCTAAAATAAAGTGTATTGGCTTAGGTTTACACCCTGTTTTTACCTGGTTGAGGTGCTACAACTCCCCTGAATAACCATCATGCCAGAGCTTCCTTCCTTACCAAGAAATCAGACTTTCAATGCTGCTTTCCCACGTATCCAAACTGGCAAATAATGCCTAGGTCTTCTCACAGAGAAAGCACTGGATTCGTCTTCCCTGACTCTTAACAGCAGCAGCTTGGGATTGGTTTTCCTATGCCCTCGAAAGGACTACAGTATTTTCCAACGCTCAGCTTCATGGAATAGCAGTGGCCTGGCCCTCTCCCTGCGTCTTGTCTTGAGCCTGCAGCATGTCAGTTTATCCTGATTCTCTCACTATCCCATCTAGACATCCTAAAAGCAGGGAAAAAAACAAACAAACAAACATAGTTATCTCCCAGTCAGCAAAGTAAAATCAGCAAACGCTACAGTAAAAATAAGGAAAGACAGCGGGGAACTGAAGGGCTGATTCCTTTCCTAATCCAGTCGCTGGGAACAAAGGTGTTGCAACAAGCCCTTCCTCCTCCAAGGAAGCTCTGCAGGTAACGAACAAATGTGCAAACGTGGGTTTAGCTTCCCTTCCCCAAGAGATAACGGCAGCCCAGCAAGGACCGAACATTCCATATAAATAAGGCGAGCTTTTTTGTTTGTTTTGCATAGTAGTTTATCAGAGATACTCCCACCCCGCCGAACCCTCCTCCTGCCACCCGCTTTGCCACCGAGCTGAGACCTGCGTCGGGTCCTCGAGTTTAGCAGAGAGCTCGGGCAGGGCTCCAAAGCTCCTTCACCCGGAAAGGTGGAATGAAGAAATTCCTTTAAATACTCTGTAACTGCTTAATCCTAAAAGCTCTCTCTAAACCCACTATTATTTTTTTAAAGTGTTTACGGTTCAATTTGGAGGCATTCTCTTTTTCTTTATTTTAATGCCAGACATTTTTAATTGTACCTGAATTGTCCTGGATTCACTTCTCAATCTGCCAGTGCTCCTTTTGCCAATCAGTGCAGCAATTCAATAAAACCATAAGCTTATTGAAATACCCAGAGTCTTTGCAGCACCAATCTCTGCTGCTGCCAGATTTTTTTTATAGTATTTTTTTTTAATATAAAAACACCTGCTAATAATATTCCACTGGAGCTCAAAGTGGCTCAGCTTGGGGCAAAGGCACAATTAAAACACCGTGTTTTCTTACAGGACTCTGCAGTTATGATTTGTATAACAGTAGAAATTTACAGCACCAATCCTTGGGTGGGGTGGGGATGCGTGTAGGAATGAGTCCTCAGAAACCCTGTGCATGGGCTTAAAAGTTTTTTTTTTTTTTTCTTTTTTTCCTCCATCCATGTGTCACTTTTTAAGCTTTTCTTCGTTATTCCCTTTTGCTGGAACGCGTCTACCCCGTATCAGCTGACCATGGGTTCCACATCCGCCTCTCTGTCCAACTCGTCCTGAATTTCATCTGTGTTTCCTGAGTCGCTGCTGGCTACGGAGCTGGGAGACGGGGAATTCCTGTAGAGGAGATTCAGAGAGAGGCTGAGACAGAAAAACTAAATGCCAGTAACAAAGAAGTAAAGAAGAAGTCCTTAAAGAAAAGGCTCTCTTGGTTGAACAAAGTTTCTTTTAAGACTGTCACTTGTCCCTGAGCAAGACCAGATCACCCAAAGAGCAAACCTTTAGGCAAAATGATTCTGTAAAATGACAATGTCGACACGAGCAAGCACAGTAGCTGCATCCTACCTGTCCGCAGAGCCTTTGATAAGTCTACGGCAGGTCTCCATTTGCACATCCAGGCCCCGTTTCATGCTGCACATTTCCATGTATTCGTGAAGGTGGCGATTCATGTCACTCTTTGCCGTAGCCAGTTCCAGCTGTGCAAAAGAAGAGAGAGGGAGGAACCTCAGAATGCTCCTTGGTGCTTCTCCTGGTCTGATTCACAACTGGAGAGGCTAAAACTGCCCAGAAACCAATCCAGAAACACCTGCAACCCCCGAATACCCCACTGCAGTCTGCAGTGAAGGGCTTTTTGGAGCTCAACACTGTTTTTAGACACCTCTTGACCTGTTTGCCACCTGGTATCTTTTTTGTTGATGCTCAATAACCAAAGAAAGAAAAATCTAGGAAGAATAAAGCTGTTTATTCTAGCAATCTCATTGGGCATTTCTTAAAAAGTGTTTTCCAGTGAGATGCCGGATAGATAAGTCAGTGGGGAAAAAGGATTAGAGCATTTTTTGTTCCTTGTCCTGAAGGTTACAGATTTATGCTTACTCACTAATAGTGCTATGGAAAGAGTTGTATTTAGAAAAAATCCCAAGGGTAAGAAAGAGGAAACCGCTTTTGCCCTTTTACATATATATGCACACACTCCACTGTGTGCGCGTGTGAACCTGAATAACCTCACAGGATTTTCTTCCATGTAAAACAATATGCATTTTCTCACAAATCATTTCCTTACCTCTATTTGTCCTATTGTTTCTTGGTATTCTTTGTCTCTTGTTTTAAAGAAAGATTCTGTTTCGTGGATCAAGTTTCCCAGATTCTCCTCCTGCAAGAGAAAGAAGGATACAGACTAATTAGGGAGAAATCACAAAAGGGCCCATGCATCAAACGATCTTTTTTTTTTTCTTTTTTCCCCAGGTATTGTGCCGTTTTTCCCACAACAACACAACCTTTCAGCATTATTTTCTAGCAATATTATTTCCTGTTGTTCCTTTGTATCCAAAGCATATAATTTGCAGTCTGTGCTACAAAAGTCAGGCATACAGCAGTGTTTCACACAGTCGGACTGAATCAACTGCTTTCTAGTTTAACAATGTCACAATTCTTCCTTTCATGTTATTACCTACCTCACTCTTTTCAGAAAAAAAAAATGTTATCGTCAGTTTGATGCCACCACCCTGCCAAGCATTAATTATGTCACCAGCCTCTGGACACATCTGTAGCAGCTTTATCAGGATCCTACCTGGGATCAACGTCAGGCTAACCAGCCTATGGTAACAAGAATCATTCCGCTTATCCTTTTATATGCAGAAGAGCTTTAAGGAAGAAGGTCATAAAAGAAGGTGGCTAGGGCACTTGCAATAAGAACTTGAAAGGAATAAAGCTAGTAGAAGACTCAAGCATGTAAAGCACTGTGTTAAAAACCAGGCACAGACTGAGCAGTCTTTATTCTGAATCTCCATCTACAAGACAAATCTACCCTTTCCTTGTATAATTTTCATTTAGAAGGATTTAAGCTTCTTAAAACCTTTAGAGTTTTTGCAGGGAAGGGCTGAATTCTGCAATATTCCTCTGATAGCGGTGCTTATACATGCACACAGGGGTATATGCAAATGGATGTGTCACTAATTCCGGCGCGGAGCTCCGTGTTATCCCTCCGCCCGGCTCAGGCACCGCTCTGCTCTCCCGGCACTTCCGAATAATCTCGGCAGTTTCGCTCCGCGGCAGCCGATAAACAACGGCACGACGTGCACCCACGCCGGGGCTCGCTGCCTCCGCGTCCTTGCGCTGCAGCCACGGTGGAAGGAGGCAGGATTATTTCTCACCTGCTGCTGTCAGGCTACTCAGTGATCAAATAATAACATCACGTTTAAAATTGCCCGCACAAAGCCAGATCTTGCCATTCAAATTTCTCTTTAGGACTGTTTAAAAAGGCTCGGGAGTCACTGCATGTGGCCCTTGGTTTACTTTGCATGGGATCCCAGGGATTAAAAGGAGGCTCTTTATTATCCACCAAAGCCAAGAGATGCCTACTGGCAGGGAAGATGGAAGCACAGGATTCATGGGTGCAGAAGGTCCCTGAGTTTTTCTGCAGTAACAGCTTCTTTGTTTCTGACAGGCTGTATTTTAATATCACTCAGGGACGAGACTGAATTTATTTTTCTCCCCACTAAAAAAAAAAAACATGTGGGATGGTGCTGCCCTATGTGCATCATTTCTGCACCAGTAAAGGTGCGAATGACAATCCACAGGGAAAGCGAGATGTTGTGCAAAGGATACAGGGCTCTATGTACATGGTGGGGGTGACAGATTGCTTCTGCAACAGTTCCTACATACCGGATCCCTTGACAGTCGCTTGTTATTTTAAAACTCGTTTTGAGAGGGCAGCAGAAGAAATGAAGTTTAGCAAATAAACTGATTGGACAGACTGCAAAGCAACCATAGAGAGGAAGCACTAAGAGGATTGGAAATCAAAGCAAGTTTGCCTGGCAGTCTAGACCACCAGCCAAATACCCGAAGGCTGAAACGGCTAAAAGAGCAGCTGGAGGATTCACTCCTATGGAGAAGAGCCTAAGAAAACTCACCTCTCCCTGGAGGTCGATGGACGGATTGCAATTTGTGAAGTCTTCCCAGAGAAGCAGTGTTTCCTCGTTCTCCTCCCATGTTAAACTATCGCAGTCATCATCAAAATCAAAGGTCTCACGTCTGTTGAGATGACAGTGGGGGAAAAAAATTAGGAAAAACAACTCCCCAGGCTTCAATGATCTTCTACAGCAAGAGGCTATGAGAACCGAGCGAAGGAGACAACAGGACTGTGGAAAACCTTGGAAGTTTTTAAAGACAGGCTGTGCCGCTGCCTAAAAGCCCCTGGGCTCTCTGCCACCGCCCTGCACAATAAAGGGACCTTGGGAACATTCCCAGGCCATGGACACACTCCCAGCTTCCTCCTCCAGATGGTGCTGCAAGTTAGGCTCCCCTCCTTGCAAAACCACACACAAAGAACTGAGTCACTTAAAATATGCTTTTTTTTTTTTTATATGTGGGAAAAGGAACCAAAAGGCAGTTTGAGAAGTTGTACAAGAAACGGCCACTGGAAGACTCCCTGCTGGTTTTCATGCTGAAACGTGGCCAACGTTGTCCCCGCGGCACTTATAAAAGTTCCCTCCAAGGCAGCTATGCAAAAAAACCCCAAAACAATGCACAAAAGAACATAAATATTTATCGCTGAATTGAACAACAAGGTACTAGTAAAGCCACTTAAGGCTAAGAACAAACACAGACAGCAGCAGCCTGTAGCACCGTTAGGAGGTTAGGCGGGTTGTGCAACTAAGGAAAGTTTCTGGAGACGCTGGATCCGCTTGTGGTTCCAGCAGAAGCGGAGCCAAGCCCCAGTAGCCGCTTCTTGTCCTCGTTAAGGAGGTCCCACAGCAACCTCCAAACATTCACACAGCAGCCTGCGCATTCCAGAGCGAGGCATTTTTGTTTCCTTAGTTCACTTCCGCTGGAGCAGATAACATCTGAAGCCAGAAGCTGAGCACAGCTCTGTCTTTCGGAGACTGAAGAGCTTCCCAAAAGCAGCAGTCTGTGACTTCACTCAATCTGACCAGAAACAAACAAATAAACCCCCCAAATATGCTTGGATATAAGTGATTCAACCTTGTGCAACACAAGTTGTTCAAATCAGCCTCTTTTTGCAAGAGTTATCTCTCTCAGAGAGCACAAGGTCTCCCAGTTTCAATGACAGTTTACTTCGGTCATGCAAATTGTTCCAAAATGATTGCATTCTGACCGAGTTTTGCTAAACTCTTAGTTCTTCATTGGGTAACAAGAAAGTTGTTTTGATTTTCTGCTAGAGGCAAGTAGTGCCTGAACATTCCTCCCTTCTATGCAAAGTCCCCAAGCCTGCGTCAGAAGGTACCATCTACAGCAAGCCATGAACATCCACTGATGATTCCTGAGGCATTGCAAGACTTTTTTTTCCTCTTGCTGCAATCAAGAAGTACATGAAAGTGTCCGTGTCTTAGTAACAGAGTTATTTTATTGGCAACTTAAGGTAAGTTGCCTCTCCTATCTCATTGAAAAGACATCTGGTATTGCAACTGTGTATCTGTAGCACAAGTAAAAATTGCAAGTTTAGGGATGTTGTAAAATATTCATGTGGTCTATAATTATTGGCCAACTAGGATAGGGCAGGGACGTAAACATTTCATCAATAAAATCAATAAAACCTGAATAGCAGAGGCCAGGTTTAACAACGACACTAAAACCTACGTGTGTTACTAACCCAGGGACTGAGCTGGAGCCTCTTGATTTCCTGTCTAAATTGAACCCACTATTCGTTGTCATCTGGAATTGGAGGGAAGAGATGGAAAATCTACATTTACTACACTGAAATCCAGATGCCTGACTTGTGAAAAAGAGAAATTGGCCCGAGGAAGAAATATTAGTAAGTGCTTAAAAACACCTAAAACCAGAGTCCTAATAAGAGGGGTTTGGGCAAAGAGTGCCTTCCTCCACACATGAAACTGAGGAGGAAAGGAAGACACACGTACCCTCAAAATAGCTCTTTTGGCAACAGCTGACAGCAGAAGAGGAGCTCGCGATCCTCAGAGAATATCTCATTTACTTGGATGCAATAAACAATGTCCCGCTTTCCCATGTGCCCACCAGCTTCCTGAACTGCTCTGCGTAGCGCCAAGGCACGGAGTTGCCTTCATTTTGGTTTAAATTTTAGGAAAAATCAAACAGGATTCTTCCAATCTGGGAATTGCAGCACTGATACTCTCGGAATCTATAGATTGTTGTCTACTGCTAAAGTGATCGTTCTTCTGGACACGTCCACCACTACTATTTTCATACAACTCAACCAAGAAATCATGTGAAATAGTATAGGAGTTGGTTTTCGTTTTGAACTGAGCTTTTAGTGACGATGTTCTCAATTTCTATCCACCCAAATCAGCTGTGAAGTTCTAGAGATCTCATATTAAGCCAAACACTCGGACAAATGCTTCATACTTTTCCCGTGCTTCTTTCTCTTGCTACTGGTACAAGCTGTAACAAGGGGAAGGATATACATGTAAAGAAGTGTCCGACTATACTCTTACATTCTCTATAGTCACCTCCTTGTTTAATGGAGAAATAAATTAAGTTTAAGGAAAAAAGTTTTGTTAATCTTGTTTGAATTTCCTGCAAACCTCTGAAAAAGCACAAGGCTGGCAGTTCAGATTCAACTCAGAGTGGAAGGAAAAAAGACACCCGGATTGGAAGCCCATAGAAATATCTCAGTGCTTGAGTTCTGGAATTATATTTCAGAATAAGTTTTCCCCCGTGTCGCCCAGGATACTCACAGCTGATTAAACATACGCTTCATTTCGTCCGTGATGTTCAAAGAGCAGCTGACCTCATCGTCAGAGAACCTGCTGTTCTCCCCATCCTGTTCGGAGAGGTCGTCGTCAGACGTTAGCTTGCGCTCCTTCTTCTTGGAAGCCACCTGAATTGGAGAGAAGGGCAATAACTGGAAGGTTCAGCTGAGGCACAGGGTAAGAAAGATGGGGAGTCTCAGTGCATGTAACTGCTCATCAGCTCCCAGGTGGTTCAATGATTGCACGTATTAAAGACAGAACTGCATCTGTTAATGAGTGGTGAACAGAGAGCACGAGAAAGCCGTTCAAAATGGCAAAGAGCAAAGCAAGCTGCAGGCTACCAGCGCTCTCCGCGTGTTCGTACGGTCATCGACAACAGCCTGTGACCTCCCGGAGAACATGCAGAGGTTAGAATGAGAGAGGGAAAAGCAGAAGCTGGCGAGAGTGCCCAGGCAGCAGGCTCGGGAGCGGTGACAGAACTCTCCCCCTCCTGCCAGCACCACCAGCCCGATGCTTCCACCGTCCAGCCACCACCAAAGGGCACAGAAGAAACCTTTCTAGATAGTCTTCACTGCAGGGTCGTTCCCACCCCGTAACCAGAGGCATAGGCTGCTAGGCTTCTATTTGAGAGAAGAAGGGTTAAACTGAACCTTGGGAGTTCCTGGACAGCCCCAAAGAAGTCAGGTTTACAGACGGGTGGAGAGAACTCAAGTAATATTGCAGAAAAGAACATAGAGGCTCGTGCCTTCATCTGAGGGTTGCAAACGTAACAGTATTCGCCGAGGTTTACAGATGGAGCCACGTACACACAGCCCTTCCCAAAGCCACTCTAGTTTTTCATTAATTGGCAAGTCAGCCATCCCTTATAGGTATTAAGCTCCACAACAATCATTTTAACCGCTGCATGCTTGACCAAAAGTTTGCTTTGCAGTTACCATTGTGCAGAAAGACACAGCAATTCCAGTCAAGGAGAAGAAAGAACCGCTAGAAAAACACAGTGGCTCAACATGCAAGAAAAAATAATTGTCTCCAAGTATGACATCTGGATCTATTTCTGGATATAAAACCCAGGAAACATTTAGGTAACTTCACAAGAGCCAAAAAGCACAACCAGCAGAGAGACCACAACCATATTTACAGTGCTTTTGTGTACAGTGTTTAGCACAACACACCCTACATGGCACCATTACACAGAAAAACAAAAAATATTCGGACTTATTCAAAGACTGAGCAAGACACATTCAGATCAAAGTGGAAAGAAGCTGGGTTAATCACAACTGAAAGTGCAGTCAGGACACAGCAGCCACTGCATTAGGAGTTACAGGTTTGTTCTGTATAGAGCTGCTTTTGGAGCAAATTATATGACTTTCTCCACCTAGTGCTAAGGAACAAAAATAGCTAAAGGAAAGCCAACTGTGAGACTTTATTGTAGTCTCACAAAGTAATCACAGTTCTCCACCACAGAAGCGTTATTTCTGGTCATGGAGCCCAAGCCAGAAATAAGAACTTTTGGATGACAGCTCTACAGGCTTAAAACCTCTCGGCTCTGAAGAAAATAGATGTGATGAAGCCACTTAAACAAACACAGAACCTTATATATTTTTTTCCCCTGCATTCATTGTAGACTAGCATCAGTCGTCTCGAAGATCATCTTGAGGCTTAGTTTAAACTCTCTGAATTTTGAGATCTCAGTGCTGCAGCAGCGCCTGCAGATCAGAGCTACACGCGGGAACTGAAGAAGCAAATGCACCTACTTAGAAACACCTCCAAAAGTCGTGAACAACCTGGACCACCTTCCTCAATGCTGCTCCCTCTTGTCCCCTCACACTTGTACTACCCTGGGGAAAATTCACGGCCTAATCACCTGGAATATCTTGGAAACGTCTTCCGAGTTGCGCTGCTGCGCTACATCGCACAGCTTGGCTGTGATATCGATTCGCCGACAGATGTCCATGTCCACCTTCATGGCCTTTTCTTGGATCTTTGTGTCCAGGTCTGTCATGGGCTGCAGGAAGGACAGTAGTGATTATCTTCTATTATTATACAGTTCAGGAAAGAAGAGATACCCCACAGTATCTCTCTAACCCCAGGCTATACCATTCTTAACCAATATTAAACCTTGTTCTGCAGGAAAGGCCCATGGACGGCCTTGACAAGCAGACTTGACAGTTGAGAATTAACACTTGCATCCGACTCCAATGAAATTTCTATTCTGAGAATGATGTCACACAGAAAAACTTATACTCACCCCCCAAAAAACTCCTGGATTTGATAAAAATGATCTTTTATAGGTCAGTAAAATAAAATTTTAAAATTTAAGGAAAAACAGAACAAAACAAACAAACAAACTTGTTGAGCGAGTACAGAATTAAATCCAAAAACCTGATGAAAACTCATCGCTTCCCTATTCCAAGCAGGAAAAAGATGTGCCTGCAAGGAGAAGCTGCTCTCAAAACAGAATCCGGGGTACACAGTAACTACTTAGTAGTTGCCATAAGGAAGTTAAAACAAGGTATAATCAAAAGAGGTCCATGAAAGCCTGTAGCACAAAAAATAATACTCGTATTGACATTAAACTGCCTTCCAACCTAGCAAAAAACAATCAAACAAACAAGAACTACACAAAAAATACTTTGTACTGCTTCACGCGGAGCAGCAATTATAAGCGTTAATTATAAGAGATATTACCCCCTCACAGACAGTACTGTTCTCCTTACAAATAAACATTGTCATGTAAAAAGGATATTTTCCAGCCTAGAAAAAAACGCTCCCTCAGGAAACACCACCTCAATGACTAGGCACTGCTTCCACTTTGACAAAAAAAGCAGAAAAACCCTCTGCAGAGCAGAGGATTCTTTTAAGTACCAAATCCTCTTATGAAGAAAGAAAAAGGGGTTTTGTTTGTTTGTTTTATTTTATTAAGTTTTTGACAGGGTTCTTCTCCAGCTCATGTCAAGCACCTTTGGACAAGTCTGGGGGATTTTTGTCTTTCAGACCCTGCGGAAAAGGCATTCCTAACCACTGAAACACTCATCCCAACCCTGAAGCACCATCTCATTGACTGATTAGGTAATAACGATTATTAACGGGGAGGAAGGAATCATGTGCCAGTGTTTGCCATTTCTCCACCCTAAATATTTAGGCAGTGGGATTAGGAACAAGCATCATCACTGCTTCCCGTAGGTGCCCTTCTACCTTGCAGAGTCTGCAAAACCCAAAGTACTTTCTCAGGTTGAGGAGGGTGTTTGCATTCACCACCCCGCCTTTTGTACACACTAAATAACATTTCTTCCTCAATGAAATAAAAAAACCTATGAGGGTTGTAGCCCTGACGTGTTTCTCCCTTGCACGCTGCCTCCGAGCAGGCAAGCTGCCCGCTCTGAAACACCCAAGGAAGAGACAGCTTCTACACGAGCAGATCCAGCGGCCCCATGAGACCGCATGGGAAACCAGGGTGCACGTTCTGCAAGCTGGTATCAAACAGAAGGAAACAGCTCTGATTAAATAAAATAAAATCACAGACTAAATAAGCATAGTAAAAGATCTTCATCAGACAACTGGCAGGAGCAGTGCTTCCATCTTACAGGGAAAGGCACCTTCCTGAACACTCACCTGGCTTCCTTTTCTATATATCTGCCTGAGCAGATTTGCTCAAGCACAAGACTGTTCTCCTGTCGTATTGTAACAGATCCCCAAGTTTTGAAGGAAAGCTGATATGTGATATGAGTGAACTCCCAAGAAAACAGGGGTTTGTTGTTTTCTTTATTATTATTATTATTTAAGGCAGAAGCAGGCCTGGAAACCAAGCCAGAGCCTGAACTACTGACACTTTGTTCAATTCTTCAGAGCTTTCAGAGTTGCGAATTCTTTTTTTGACATCAGTTTCTTGTGCAATTCAGAGCAAACCCTCCATCAGAAGTACCAATGGCTGCACGGTGCCCAAGCCTTTTATCCTAACGTGCTGGGTCTCCAATATTTCTTTTCCCATGGCTGCAGATGTGAAGGCCAGCACTGCCAGCTGTGGCAAACGGGGAGGGAGGGCAGAGTCCAGGTTATGGGCTAAGCAGCAAGTTAATGCATCTCTGCACAGAGCGCACAGGAAGCAGGGGGAAGGGAGATCTGTCTGATGCATTAGATCAGAAAGGCAGCCATAAAACTAACTACCAAGCAGCGCTCACTAAGACCATAACCTTCTTATGAATGAAGCCGTCTGCATGACGCATACATCGCACAGGGGTGGCGGGAGCCGGCCTCTCTGCTCTCTGTGTACTTACATCACTCATCAGACCCTTAAACACGACGAGTTCGGCTTTCAGGCGCTCGATCTTTTCATTGAGCTCCTCCTGGAGCGCTTCCGCTTCCTGCGCCTCCTGCGAGAGAAAGCAGGGAGAGAGCTAAGAGGCGACGGGCTGACACGACACTTGGCTCAGAACGGCTGATAGGGCCTGTCACCACCCCCTCCCTTTCACTTTGTCAGGAATTTCAGCACCTTCCCGCTCCGATTGGCGAGCGTTAACGCTGTCCCCCAGCGCGCAGCAGTGCATCCAGCTGCCGCAAGGGCCACAAAATGACAAGCTTTGTTACAAAGGCTACCAGCATGTTAAAAGGTGAGAGCAGAAAATCCGTGACGTCCAACACCCCGGCTCAAAAGACACGGTCCACGTGCTGGTCAAACCTACCTCCCGCAAGGTTTCCACCAAAGATTCCAGGCTCATCCTTCTAGTCACTTCCTCTTCCCACCTGAAAGAGGAAATTTGCAATTAAAGCATTAACCGTGGGGGAAAGAAGAGGGAGGAAAAGATTTCTCCAGTCACCAGTCCTGCCACAGCTGCAGGATGATGACAGCTGTTTCAGAGGCCAAGCGGATGGCCTCCCTTGCTCCTCCATCCTCGAGCATGTAACAAGGGTCTGGTAGAGAAACTAGATCAGCTCTATCAAGGATCAGCTCCCTTCCTGCTCTTTGGGGCATTACAGGGTTGCAAATCACAAATGGGATGCATTTGGTACAACAGAGCGTTGTAAAGTCTGCAAATCTTACTGTTCTGATATATCCAGGCCTCACTATTGACTCGTTTGGTCCGATCGATTCGTACCTCTAGCTGCCTCTCGTGTCTAAGCCCTCAGGCCCCCGCGTGCCCGGCCGTTTCCCAGCACTGCTGCGAGCGGAGCGCTCAGACAGGCGCTACCGGACGTGGGGTGCTCCCGCCTCCCGCGGAACCGAAACTGCAAAGCGTTCCCGAGTCCAAAACTGTATAATTAAACATCATAATAAAGCGTTATTGTGTTGGCGTTCATTATTGGATTAAGTGTACGAGTCGCTGGCAGCTCATCCTTTCGTGCGTGGAGAGTCTTTGAAGAGCACAAAACAGCACTTGACAAAACTAACTCGAGAGCTTCGACAACTCGCTTCGTACGCACACAGAGCGCGTCTTGGCGCTGCCGGAAAGTGAAGCGTGTGCCAGGGGGTTTGAAGGGGCCGTAGTGCCACGGGAGACTTGCTCAGCCTATTCAGAGCAGGAATGTTTAAAAAGAAAAACAAAAAAGCAAACAAAACCATTGCCTGAAGCATTTAACACACCAGACAACCAAGAAACAAACCCCAAAACAGCAGCTTCAGCAAGCAATAAGGGATCCTCCCAACAAGGCCCTCATATATTTCTAGAGTTGAGCAGCAGCCTGAATTTGGCACCTGCAGTGCCAAGGAACCAGCCTCTGCTGACTTAGTAAAGCATTGAAGGTTTCTGTTCAGCAGAAGTGGCAAAATATGGGTCTGGAAACGCATGAAACCATAACATTCTTGAAAATGCATGGTTAAATCTGCCAAAACCATCATCATCTGCCATCAGAGGCACCTGGGCGATCCACATCCTCACGCTGATCCAGCCGCTCTTTCCTGCTATTGTGGCACAGGAACAGCCAGCGCCACAGAACAGGAATTTGTCACCCCACAGCTGCATTGGGATTTATGCAGGGCGACTCGTTCAACATTTTTTTTCCCAGCAATGATTTACTGCCAAGCAGAGTAAAATATTTGGGCTCAAATTTGCATTTGTCATCAAACGTTCGAGCCTGAATTTCAATAGCCTGTTTGTATGTTGCCTACTAATTACCTTGCGTTCCTGTAAAAATAGTAACTCCATTTCTCAGACTTTAATATTGAAGCCAAGAAGGTGAAATTAATTAAAGCCATCAATTATATTCGCAATCTGTGAGATGGTCTCCTTCTGTTGCAGGAGGAGTGTTGCATGGCTTTAATCATTCCTTCTGCTCTTCCTTGGCAGCAGGCTGTCGCTTATGGATTTAAGTCAAAGCAGACATTGCAAAAATTGATATGCGGCTTCTCAAGATTTTAGCTGTTGAAATGAGGCACGCTGGTGGCACTCAGGTCATCCTGCTTTTCTGTGCACCCTTGCAGGGCGCTGGGCATTCTGCAGAGAGGGATGTGTTTTTGGAAGACATCGCATCTGCATTATTTGTACTGACTACGCCAGAAAGCTAGCAAATGGATTTGCATTCCTCCCCGGCAGTTCAGCCGCTCTGGGCAGCCGCCAAAATCCTGCATCTCAGAGTCTGCTGCGACTAACCTTCCTCATCCAGCAAGAATTTCAGTAGTTTCATTTCTTCTGCTCGTGCCAGTTAAAACGAATTTCACAGAGCGGTGATTTACAGCCTTAATTTCTTCCTGTCAGACTCGACATGGGATCTTGGTGAGAGCGGGGAAAGGACGCCTTCTTCTTTGAAGAAACTGATTTTCTCTGTTTCTCTTAATTATGGGGACAATAAAACAATCAGGCCATTTTTAATCAAAAAGTTGACATGTGACAGAGGTTGGACCAATAAAAAGGGTCCCGGTCATCTTGAGCATCACATCCTCAAACCTCAGACTGCATTATGCCCACCTACCCACCACCAAGCTGATTAACCTCACTTAACAGCTAAGACCCTCAATCTTACTCTGTCCTCCCACTTAAACCTTCAAAGACCATTTGTAGTGAAGAGAAGGGAAAAAGGAGGAGCAGAAAGGAAGGGATGACGACGAAGGTGAAGATGAATCCGGCTTTAGCTTCCAAGTGAGTGAGAGCACAGGAAGGTTGCTCATTCAGACGATCAGCCTGGATTTTGCTCTAACACACAAGACTTTAAAAGGGACCTTGGCAGCTGCTGCTGCTACCGGCTCCAGCGGCTGCGGCAGAGCCTGCGTGTCCCCGCGGGGACGCCGATGCCTGGAAAGGTTCAGCTCCTCTGACACGGGTGACGCAGACACGCGGGGGCTGCGGGGCGCCCACACTGGGGTGGGAAACGGCTGCATTTTCCGTAGGCTACAAAACCAGCAGCCTTCCCGTATCCACCGCAGGGGATTAGCTCGGCAGCAGCTTCTGCGAGTCGCGCGGACAGTTATTTCTTGGCTCACAGAGGCATCGACTGCTGTGATTTCCAGCTGTATCCAAACTTCTTTCTCAGACCTGGAAAGGCAGATGTCAAAGCACACCAGACTTCAGGGTTTTTAATTCTTTTCTTTACTTTCTTTTATTTTTCTCCAGGAGGAGAAAAGACTTCAGCTCGACTTCAAACCTAAGCTTTTTTCCCCCCACTCCATCTTTCCCATGGACCAAGGGTCTTTTAGTTATAACCACAGCCCTAAAACCACAGCCATAAAAGCAGCCCGCGTCACAGTTGACTGAACACGAGGGTTGGTCTAAGGCTGAAAAATTATGGATCTACTCCCCCTTTTCTAGATGTGACACACTACATTCCTGTGGCATTCAGTCATTGCGGCTCTGGGCCCCAAAGTGCGTTTGCCCTCATGTGATTAAGAGTAAGTGTCTGACATAGCTTAGGGGAGAACAAAGGCTGCTTGCTTTCTTTAAAGGGAATAGTTACATTACGAGGCTATTAGACCAACAAAACACATGAATAGTCAAGTTCGGATTAACGTTGCTTAAAGCAGCATCCTGGTACAACTGAGTCACACCACAAACTTTGCATTTCCTTTGAAATTGCAACAGGAGCTATGAGATCACCAGCTCCAACATCTCTTGCCAAGCCAGAGAAAGTGGATGAAGACCTGGAGTAATAGGTAGGAGCCTTTAAAAAGTCTCTCCAAACTTCTAGGCAGTCCAGGGGCTTAGGTTGAGCATTGTGGACAAAATAAGGAATGTTTGAAGCACTTTCAGAATCCCTGAGTACCTGCATGGATGAACATGAAGATCTTCCTTTCTTCTCTCCCAATATACCATCAGAGCAAATGGAAGAACTGATAGCAAAGAGAAGTGCCCATTGCAGCAGATTAATAAAATCCCTTGGAAATGAGGAATATTTTGACTATTAGACTAAACTATTCAGAGAAGTTTGCCTTTCAGGAAATTGTTTGGTAATTTTCTTAAGAAAAAAAAAATCCAGAGTTTTTATCTTTAAGGCAGTATTAAGGCAATAGGCCCTAAGCTTACAAATTAGGCTAGCTATAGACTTAGCACTTTAAACTCCCCCCATCACAGCAGACAGACACAAATGGACTAGTATCAGGCATCAATAACCATCTGCAGGGTTATTTTCTACATTAGAAATATCATTCTTCAAATAGACAAATATTTCTCAAGAATTAAAAAAAAGAGATTTTTTCTCCCATGAGAAACTCTTTAAGAAGCAAGACCCTGTTTCCCAGTAGTTTTCAGTGAAGTCACGCCAGAGAAGGAGCAGAGATCCTTCAGAAAACAGAAAAATAAAGTTTTTACCCAGGAATAAGCTTTTCCCCTTGCTCTTCCCTCAAGTAAAATGTTGAAGTTCTTCACTTGGTTTTCTTACTCTTAGTACCTCTGTCCCCCAGTTTACGGTGAGGAGCCAACAGAAGGGAAAAACCTAACAGCTCCAAGTGCCTCAATCCAGGGTAGGAAACAGAAGTGTCGACCTGAACAATTACTGTAGCTGCTTGTGAAAACACTACCCACTAAAGGTGCCTCGAAATGTTAACGTACGGGGGTGCCGTTCCGGAGAGGGCACCTCGCCGCTCCGCGCGTGCTGGGGCACCGCGGCCGCCTCCCGGCGCTGCCGCACCTCGCCTTGCTCAGCGCTCTCAGGCGAAACATCTGCGCCCTCCTCTTTGATGCACCACACCTGCAAAGGCAGCGCTGGAAAAAGCACCACGGCGGGTGGCAGGGCGAGTAATTACAGCTCAGGTGGTGCCCGAAAGGGATCCGCTCTGCAGCCGCGGGTCGCAGACGCGGTTTTGGGCTCTCGCTCCTGTTCCTGCGTGCGCTCAGCTCCTTTGATGCCCGTGCTGTGTTTACCTGGCTCCAACCAGCAAGGCGCAGCTCGTGGCAGGAGATCCGACCCTCTGCGGGTGCGAGTTGGCTGAATCACTGCACGTTACTCAGCGCCGTTTCGTGCCGCCGCTCACCGCCGGCCTGTAGCGACATGCCCACTAATCCCCTCTCCAACACCTAGATGGTAACTATCAACATTACAGTTTATAACTCCGCTTATTACACGCCGATTTCATTCCAATTGGCTTAATGGCCTGTCAGCAGTCCGAGCTTGCGTTCCCATAGAAAAATTAATAAATAAAAACAAAAAGCACAAGCTAATCCCATAATTGAGAAAAGACAAAATGCTGGCAGAGCATTTTGTTCGAGAGGAACATATTTGGGCAGGTTGGGATGAGGCTACCTCATATCCAAGACTTTGGGAAAGATGTGAAGAAACTTTTAATACATTAAAACCCCACTGCAGCGTCAGTCCCTGACAGTTTGCCTGATATCAAATGATGTTTCTTAATTAAGGAGAAAATCTACATGTACCATCTCACTAACCAGTCCCAGATACCAGGAGGCAATTCCTGGCTGCAAACCGCAATAGCTGTCTGCAGGTTCTCATTAGCTCCACAAAATCCCATCACTCAGGATGGATTTCATTAAAAAAACAAAAACACGCAGCTCTATAAAGGTGCCTGGTGTTTTGTTAAACCAAAATGTCCGTCAACAACTCAGAATCCTTGCTGCTTTAGGAATCCTAGCTTAATAAATCTTCCTATCTGGGCTTAGGTTTGCCTTCTCGTGCCATACAAACTCCTTTCAAAGTCTGGCGACCTCTTCAGTGCTTTTTCTGTAAGGAAAATGTATTAAATGAAAACAACCACAAGTCAGACCAGCTTTCAGCAAGTACCCTGCGCCTTTGGTGAGGGGCGTTTGTACTTGCACAAAAGGAGTGGTCCAAAGCTTATCCAAGCACATTATCAGAAGATGCCTCAGGTATAAAACTGATCTTTCATTTTTCCCCTTTGGTGTTTACCAGAGTACATTTAGGACTTGTAACTATGGTTAGCTGGAGCTTAAAGCGTGTTTAGTGTTGTTATGAATATTGCACAATTACACGTGGATGCTCCTAATGTGTCAGGTATCCGCGTTCCCTCTCTAAAGGAACGCCACCACGGCTGTTGCTTTTAAGTTGTTAGACTCCTGTGACACTAGGTGCAGCTTTTGTTTCAACGCCAGCGTGGCCAGGAACAAAACACAGCAACAGGCAGGTGATCTTTTAATGTGGTGCCAGTAACAGGCTCCAGCATCCTCCCAGGTGAACATCATCACAAGGCACCTTGATGCAATTTTCCAGCATCGTGAGTTCTTTCGGTCGCTCTTTTCACCAGGAATAGCTGTTGTTCAGAGGCCTGGGTGCTGTTACAAGCAGGACACAGCTCTAGAACAAGGCTGTAATATCCCACTTGCCTTTGTAACAGACCCTGTGTTTTAAGAGCAAGAAGAGCCCGAGCCTGAGCAGTGTTATGTGACCTGCATAATCCAGACCGTTGCCCGAGGTTCAAGGGTGCTAAATGCTCCTAGGTTTGGGAAATCAGATGCCGCAACGATGACTCTTAGCAAAGAGCCTGGGACTTTGCAAGGAGGATGTTTCTAGCTCGCAGCAAGCAACAGATGACTTCATTCAAGAGCGCTGCTGCTGCTGCTGTGTTAGAGCCAGGCCTTAATGGAACCAGGCGTTCACATTAAATTAATACATTTTACGTGGAGTCCATCAACTAACATTTAATTTCTTTCAATAAGAAGCTAGGGCACGTGACAGCGGAATGATCTGTCTTTGGGATAGACTAGAAGAGTTCCTGAAGAACAGGGTCTTAAAAATGGTCTCTTAAGAGGTAGCATTTGCAAATAAGCTAATTTCTTAATGCAATCTTATATCCAATTTTCTGCAAAGCTAATATTGGATAGGAAAAACGATCTATTAAGACTTGGTTAAGACTAAAATAAAGCTTTTACTGAACATCTTTAAAGTTGAGCAAAACCAAGTTCAGATAATCAACTTTATTACTTAACTTCGTTATTCAACTGCTCCCAATTCCAAAAGTTTGATTCAACTTGCACTCCAAACACAAGGGGGTTTCAGTTCTGACCTGGAAAAGTAAAATGCCATGCAAGGAATTGTTTTATTTCCCTCATGCTTATGGTATAGTCAAAATCCTCATTTTACGCCATTCCACAACGATGGATCCAGGACTTGTGTTAAGTAGATTTATAAATTCACTTCTTGGAAGTGAAGGAATGGAAAGAATGCTTTTGCACAGCTTCATTCTCAGGGTCCTGCCTGCTCCTGCCTCCTCTAAAACACAGCTCATATTCACCTAAAGAGAAAGATCAGGCCCAGCACAACACACCCCAAACCTGCTTAGCACTGACCAGGCTATTCTACGGCAAAAAGATAATTTTAAATATAATTTAAATGGGATGGCCGATATACAGCCTCCTGAAATGAACCCGACCAGTTCCTTTTTGCATTTGCTCATGGCTGATCCGCTCCTCCGGGTAAGGGCAGGCAGACGGAAAGCAGAACGCTTTGGAGCAGCTTTTGGACTGCAAGGAGCAAAACCACAAAAGGCCCCTGTCAGTATTTAGTATTTCAGTATTTATTTATGAAGTCTCCATACTCTAGAATCAGATGATAATTAAAAGCATGTCTCAACACTAGCGTTCCACTTCCTGTTCACAGGAATACAACCCTTTTCCACTGCAAACAGAAAAGGTCCCTGATAAGTTATAAACTGCTCTGGCTGATAAGATAACATCACACACACACCAGGAACAGAGATTAAGCATAATCCACGATAATGCATAAGGTAAACTAAACATTTCTCTGCATATCCTCCTCTGCTTGCCAGTGGGACAAGACAGCATTGCCAATCTGCACCCAACCTGTCCTACCAACAGCAGTAACAAGCACAAAAACAGCTCCCAGGGAAGGGGAGAGGGAGTTTGTGCAGCGACATGAGAGCAGGGATTCCTGCCGGCCTTTTTCCAGGAAGTTTAGCCGTAACTGGAGTTAGCCCTTTTCATCTGCGAACAAAAGGGCCTTGTGGAAAAGCAGCTCGGGGAAGCGCAAGGCCCGTGAGTTTGGCCTGTGGGCTCACTTTATTTGGGGGAGGAGGGGAACTTCAGCATTTAATCTGTGCAAGAAAGAAGTCAGGAGAGCAAGGTGAGGGTAAAGCTGCCAAGGGTAAAAGAAAATATAGTATCACTAGCTCAAGACGAGGCCAAGACTTAGAGTGTAGAGACATGGAATACATATAGAAGAGGAACTGCTCAAAAAACTACGTATAACAAGTTCCTTACCACAAAAGGGGAGAGTTACAATGAACTGAAAGCTTGCCGTTGCAGACAGCAGTCCTTAGTCATCTTAGAGAGCCGTGAAGCTACCAAAAACATCCACATATCGTGACATACGAGCGGCAAAGCCCCTATTAAATGGGCTAGGATATTAACCTGTTGCAAGCTGCTCCTGGCCACCAGGTAGAAGCTACTGCTTCCTATCCCAATGGGATGCTCCATTTCTACAACTGGCTTGCACTGAACTGCAGCTGGCTCCTGGATTCAGTAGCCCAGGCCCTTCCCGTGTGTCCAGGAGACCTGCAGCAACTTCTCTGTCTGAAAGGCAGAAATTGGACAGTTTACTGTGCAGGTCGGCACTGAATTCAGGAGCGCGACACAGCCCACACGTGGCATAAGCGTGATTAGGCCTAAATATCAAATATTTACTAACACTTACACCAAAACACCCAGTCGACACATCCATGCAGCATGACACTTTTGACAAGATGAGGATTGGAGCACTGCATTTTGGCTATTTTAAAAAAATATATATTTAAGCTTAGCTAAGCAGAGTGAAGTCATCCTTGTAAATATTTTATTGTAGCATATGTAGCCGTTATATAAGCACTCCTTGGACAATACTCAAATTCTCAGTTCTCCTTCCATTTTAACGACCTTTTTTAAGATATTTTCCACCTTTTGATGATTTAGCCACTTGTTCATACGTATACACATGCCACACACATACATACTCACAAACACAAGCATGTCTTCATATACTCCAAGCACAGCTGACAAGACATCCAAGGCAAAGAACACTGCATTTCTCCAAAACTGCTGTCATAACTGGGGAAGAAAAGTAATTATTCTGACTCCTTTCAAAACAGGTAACCATTCTGGTAATCTGAAAAGCATGAGACTACATTACTGCACACAGCTGCTAGCCACAGGTTAATTGCCAAATACTGAATTCCCATGCAAATAAACCTCTTGCAAAGATCCTAATTCCACGAATCCAAGCCCACTGCTCACCTATATAAATACATTTGACAACTCTGCCCATCAACAACCTGCTGTTTTTTTTGGTATTTGATATGTCGAACACTCAGGAACACTGTCCTGCTGCTTCGGCACTGGCATTTGTAGGAAATTACTGTGAACCTTCAGCCAAGTAACCACTGCTGCTGACTAACAGTCATTCTCATCAAAGGAAACGCTGCTGAGTGACAGTTGCTATAAAACTGATGCGAGGGACAAACAGAAGAGTCACCAAGAACCTGGACAAGCCCCATCTGACCTTTTAAGGTCTGTCCCTGCAAATGGCAAGAAAAGCTGTCCATTTATCTCTACCTTATCTGAGCAACTGCTAGTGCTTATTTACTTGCCGGAGGCAGGGCAGGTTGCTTTCATGCTTTCTTATTCACGGGGCTGCATAGATGCACATTTGGATCTTGGACTGAGGAGAATGTGGACCTCTTATAACAGCTCCTTTTCCCAATCCTGCAAGAGAAGGGTGGAAAACAGCAGCCCAGCTGACACTTTAAAATTCCACTGTGATTATTGCAGAGGCTGAAAAGATGCTTAATTAACACAGGGGAATAGTCTGCTACAAGTGTTAATGCAGGAGGCTGGGCCACCGCGCGATCCGGCCCCTCTCCAACAGCCGCAGCCTCCTGGAAGAGAGGGAGGCCGGAGCTGAATGGAACGGAGCGAGGAAACCAGCCTGCTCGCTGGAATACCGAGGTGGCTTGGAAGCGAGGGTGTTCAGAAGGGAGTCACCAAGAATCCTGCAAGGCTTTCAGCAGCGAAACTGCACGGTGGAAAGGGGTTATTATAACTGACTCATGGGATAACCACAGAAAATCCAGCCCCTGTTTAGGGAAACTTAGCAGTTGCTTCATGTTCTCAATTTAATCAAACGCATTTCAATGGCACAAGATAGGCACCAGCATGCCCGGCCCAGAGTCTGAAGCCGTGCTGGCAGAAAAAAAAATAAAAGGCAATAAACTGCTTTTGATGGGTTGTGTGTATCAACAGCCTTAAACCTGCACTGCATTTTAATAGCTCCTTTCTGAAGATCTAAGACGACCAGCACCAGTATTTTAGGATGAATCACTAGCAGTCGTGAACTGCACCCTTGGTTGTGTTAAGGCATTTTTTTTCTAACAAATAGAACTATCTGCAGCCCATCATTAACCATGATTTTTTTCAAGGCCTACCTACGTTAAAATGTAACTAATGACCTATATGTGACACGCTGGGCTTCAGAAGGCAGGAGGGCCCCATCCTGTTTCCCTTTCCCCTGGGGCACCGACTAAACTCTTAACCCTTTACCTGAACTTTAGCTCTCAGACTTAAGTACTTAAGTCTCCCAAGGAAACAAGGCCCAGACTCACATTCCTCATGTCCCAGTGGGAGCAATGACCATTAAAAATCAAATGCTCCTGGTACTAAACAGTAAATATTTCAGGATCTGTAGAAAACTTCTACAACTAGAGTGACCCTCAAAACCTCCAAAGACTCCTCCATATGGGATCCCAGTTCTGCCAGGTACAGCCAGTGCACCAGAATATGTTATTACCTTCACAGAAATCACTTGCTTGTACTGCTGGAAGACATAAAAGCACTTTAAAAAACATTAATACCAACACTAGCATTAGAGGGGGTATAAAACAGCATTATTCATGCCGTCAGGTTGGTAAAAGCATTACCAGCACAGCTGACTATGCCGCACTGTCGCATGACTTGTTTATGAAGCCAAACATCCCAAGACCTGCACATCACCCCAAATAAACCCAGCGCAGGAGCTTCGGCCGGTTTTCAGTTTGACAGCACAAGGAGAGTCCACATCTTGCACATGATAACTCCTTCTGCTCATTTTTTTCTTTTTTCTCCAGTTTTCATCCTTGTTTCCTTTTTCCTTTTTATCCTCAAGAATGCAGGAGACATTTGAAGAGTTGACAAAACTACTAGTACAGGGGAGAGCATTTCCAAAGAGGAAGAAATAGGAAGAAAAAGAAAGGAAATAGAGCATGCAATAGGGCCGATTTGAGACCCACTCAGGCACAAATGCTTATTGCAACTAAGGAGTATCCTTCTGTTTAGTTCTGGCCATCATAGCAACGTTCTGAAGGCATCATAGGAGCATGTTCTAACACACCATCACATTTTTAAAAATACATTTGCATTTTTATGGTACTCGGGACATTTTGCTTGTAATTTCTCGCCTCCAAGTGCTGCTGAGGACTTTGAGCAAAACACAGACACCTTGCCAAGAGCTGGCAGCCGAGGAGACAAGTAGTTACAGAAGAGATTTAATGCCATAATAAGGTCTAAGACTAAGCTGTCGGAAAGTACAGGCAAACTTCTGTGGCATGAATTTCCTCTCTCTTTTCTATAAACACCTCCTGAAAGTGTTGCTGAATGTCAGCTCGGAGGCTGCCACGTTAAAATAGCACATTATCTCAGCCCATGCACATGACTACACGGCAGGCTCGGACCATGGCTCCAAGAGAAGCCATCTAGCATGGCTCTGACTACAGGAAATTTTCCCATGTAGGGTGAGGATTTCTTCTTTTTCAGAACTGCCTTATGACTTCATGGCCATCTGTTACCAAGGGGAAAAGCTACCTAGATGGTTTGATGACTGCATTTACAATTTGGGTCTCTTGCTACCCAGGAGCAGGGATTTTCTGGCACTGTGAAACTCATTGGCCTTAAAACATGGCTTTAATGCGGGCTTAAAATCAATTCTATCAAATGGATTCCCAGGTACAACATCCCTGAAGAGGGTTTACACAGAAAGACTGCATGGAGCCCAACAGTCCACTGGAGAGTGAATGAAAGCTCCTCCTGCCTCAACTCCTAGTCAACAGCTAGAAGAATCCCATTAAAGCAAGAGAAAAGATTGCTTGCAGAAAGACATCAGAGTAAACAGCACGTGTGACACTTGGCTGGTAGGGAACCTTAAAAAAAGTCACCATCATCAGAGATAGTGCTTTATTCCAGACCTGCTGCAATGTACTAAAACACAGAACAGACATGAACATCATCTCTACTTGCAATATTCCCACCCATTCTGAGAAAACAGAGGCATTTCTGTTAAGAAATACCCAACTAAAACTAGCTAGAATGCAACCTGCTCTAACCTCAAGACATGGATATTTTAACACCCTCCTTCGTAACAGTCGAGGTGTTCAAGTCTCCCCTTTCACTGGTCACGCCGAAATCGCCGTGCCGTTATCAGCTCAGGCTACGTGCGCTCCGATACGGGAGGGCGATTGCTCTTCCATGGAAAGGAAGCGGAGATAGCGCTGGAATGCAACCTGTAACCCGCTGTGTGCAGGGATGCCAAGAAGTAGAGAGCTCCCTGCTCCACTTACCCTTTCTCCAGCATCATCTTTATCTCCTCGGCCTCTTCCACATCCGTCAGGAAGCAGCCTCAAAGCCAAGAGCCAGAAACCTGCCTCAATCCCTGCCCCAATGCTGAATGTCTTTAGTAGTTTGGATAAAGATTAAGGAGATCGTTTTTCAAAAAGAGATAGTGTTGATCACCCTTCAGGAGGGAGGAAGGCAGCTAAGATAAGCGGCTGGCGTGTAAAAAATAGTGCTCTGCTGCATCTGTTTTTATATCTTATCTATGTTTTGAGAATCAGATTATCTTTACAAAGTATACTTAAGTCTAGTTTCTACATTCAGTATTAGAGATACAAACAAAGTAAAAGTTACGTATATTTTAATATACAGATATACATACAAGTAATATTACTAAAAACAATAAAAATAGCTAAAAATCAGAAGTATTAGGAGATGGAAGGAAATCAACTGATCTCCAGAGACTCATACAAAACGTGAGGAAATACATAGCGCTCCTTACGTAGCCCGCCAAGAAATAACACTGAGTTCGAGCTGCTTTAACCACATCCAGCACAACGGGGTGATCAATAGGTTGGGTATTCCCAGTTAATTGTGGGGACTAGTTTTTACAGAGCTTCCATTGCATGAATGAAAGCGAAGCTCTGACATTGGGAAACAGAAGACTCCAGAGCAACCTTGGTGGGACACTGGACCAGCAGGGAATCATAGAATCACAGAATGCCCAAGGTTGGAAGGGACCTCTAGAGATCATCTAGTCCAACCCCCTGCACTCGCAGGGTCACCTAGAGCACGTGGCACAGGGCTGCGTCCAAGCGGGTTTGAAGATCTCCAGAGAAGGAGACTCCACAACCTCTCTGGGCAGCCTGTTCCAGTGCTCTGGCACCCTCACTGTTAAGAAATTTTTCCTTAAGTTCCTGTGGAACTTTGGGAAAGTGGAAGCAATCCCATCCAGCTGCTGGTCCTCCAGAGGAGGCTTCAAATGCTTGAAGTGCGCGTGCAGCTCAAGTTCAGTACGCAAGTTATGGAAAATCTCTGCCTAGTTTTAGTGACATGTTACCTACTTGCTGGGAAGGAGGTGAGGGAAACCGGCCATCGGAAGCACCGCAGCCAGCCTTGGTTTTCATGCAAGAGGCCAGGCCAAAGGAGCAGATGACTGAGGCCGTGACCTCGCTGCCCTGTCTCGGGGCTCCAGGCAGTTTCACAAGAACCAGGCTGAGTCACGCGCCCAAACGCCACCAAGTCGGAGCCCGTTCGGCAGGAGGGCCTGGAGGATCCCGGCTGCTCCGCGCGCCGGAGCCCAACCGGCAGCACCCGCAAACGCGGAGCCCACAGCACCTCTGCCGGGGCCCTGCCGGGCCGGGGCCTGCGCCCAGCTCCCACCGACAACGGGAAGCCCTCCACTGCGGCTAAGAACGCGGGTTAAGGGGAAAAAGCGCTTTCCTGGGTAATTAAAGCACTTTAAAGCACTTTACACTCCTTTTTCTCCCTTTCTTTAAACAAGTGTTTTTCCCAATCGCAGGGATGAAAGGAACATAGAACTTGGCATTGTTCACTTGGGAAGAAATTCAGTAAAGAATTAGGAGCAGAAAGCCCAAATTGCCCAATGCTACCAAACAGCCAAGGCTTTATTCAAAAGGTTAGAGAGGAAATAAGGAGATTTTAGCGGGTTTATATACTTGCAAGTGGGATTTTGGGACTTTTTTTTCCCCCCTCTGCACTGGTTTTAGTAACAGCAGCTATTTGAACCCTTGAGATATTCCAATTACAACACAGTATTAACAAATCCACGCTATTCTGCAGAATTATGTAAAAATTACATCACCACCTCGTATTTTTATTAACTAGATTTTACTGGTCAGGAAACAACTTCTTGGATTGAAAAGGAACGAGCCTGCTAAATTTGAAGGCTGTTCTTCCTGTCATACAAACGTTTCTGTTTCTTTTTTCTTCCAGAAGAGTGACCCCAATCTATTTTCCTCCTCAGAGCCAGGTAGCCCAATTTGAGCTGTAAAAATCCAGAGACAGGAAGGCATTTTCCATGGAAACCACGGATTTGGAATGAATACCAGGATCCCTTTGCTCTCCTTCATGCCTCAGTCACTGCATGGACTGAAAACATCCACTGCGTTCAAGGGTAAAGGGGAATCCCAGAGAATTACACATCACCCCCCTTTCCTTCCACATCTGGATTCTCTGTGTTAAAGAACCATTGTGATAATCTGCTACAAATTAACAAATTTGCAAGTTAGTTCTTCTCTGTATCATCTTCTCTGCACATCAAATGTACAACAATGAGTTGGGAAGAACATATATATTAGCAATCACCTTCAGTTCCTCCTGGCTAGCATTCCTCTTGTCAATGCAAGCTGTAATGTCTTTCATCAACTCTTAATTTTCACAATGCACACACAAAAACAAATTTGCAATGTTGTGGCGCGCCCGCTACTGATAGTCTGAAGTTGCTCATTGCCCAAATGACAGTTAAGTTTCTCTCTTTGCAAAAGCTTCACCATTTCGATTCAGATCTGTGACAATTTAATTTGGGGAAATCCAAATATTTAGCTTATCTATGGCATCAAGGGATTTGTGAAGTTAGGTGGAATTTAGGATGAGATGGAAATGCCAGATTTTGCTTTCAACTGTGTTTTTGTGCAAATTCGGAGTAAATCCGCTGAAATTAACATCAGATTGAAGATTAAACCTGGAACCCCATGACAAACAGCAGCAATGCGAGCCATGCGTTAAAGCACATGCATCTAAAGTGCATTCCCTTCAGCAAGGTGCACTGGAAGTTTCCAGGACAGAATCCACAAAATAAATGAATAAATAAAGAAATAAGGAACGTTTATCCAGTGCAATACATGCTAGAGTGCAAACCCCACGAGCCGACATTGAAATCCCACCTCAGCTACCTAGACATTATGCTTTCTTTCTACCTTATGCATGTTTTTGGGGGGTACAGCCAAAAAAGGGCTCCAGAATTGATCTAAAAGCACCGCGTGGATACCTGTGCCTGGTGCACTAAGCCAAATCCTTCTTGTTCTGTTTATTACCGCAATCAGTTCAGGGGTCTGGGAGCTACATAATCTTTTATTATGAACTAGAGAGCAGGCTGCAAAAGAGCTTTACATAAGTGCAACGGGGAATACCCATGGGGAGGGTTTTGAACAGTTTTTCCCACCCAATAGCAAGAAATGTCTTCTCTTCTTGTAGCAACATCCATGCACAAAAGTCCTCCCCCTGGTTAAACAGAGGCTGGACATAAACAAGGATGATGACTTAAGCCACAAAGGGCTTGAAAGATTTTCACGCTGGGAATACTCTCTCAGTTTAAAATATTTTAAAAAAATAAAATTGCAGAAAATAAACATGCAGGAAGCCAGGGAATCGCCAGGGACCTCAAGCCCAGGAAAGCGGCTGCCGAGGGGCGCGCGGGCCCGGTCCCCAGCGCGGCCGCGAGCCCCTGCGCACGAGGAGGAGCCCGAAACCTTCTGTTCCCAGGTTTGTCCTCCCCTCGGCCTTAAATTGCAAGGAGCTCCAGAGATTATTTGGCCTTCAGATCAGAAGTATTTGAGGATTCTGTTCCTCTCCCACGGACCCGCTCGCTTCTTAAGCTCCACTTTCCAAGTTGGCTTTTTTTCTTCCCCTCCGTGAGCCACAGCTGGAATCAAGGGGGAGATTCCAGATCTTTTACCCCACCAGAGCCATTTTAGTTTGTCCGTGGATTCATTATTTTAATGAAAATGTTGATTTAGCAGCAAAGATAAAGTTCAGCATAAGTAGTTCAGGAAACAGCCCCAAATCAGACTTGGCATCTTTGCCCTCTCCAGTTGCTCCCATCACAAGGCAGGTTAAGCAAAGCACCCGCCGAGTTTTATCTGCTTCAATATTTAACTATTGAATTATTGAATATTAGCGCCAATCCCATTGAGAACGTGGAGCACTATTAAAAAGCGGGATCAAAGGGAAGCAAGTTCCTCTCTTTCCAAAAGTTTTCCTCCTTTACTACATTCCAGAAATCCCAGAAATCTACTACTATTGAGACCAAAAATTTTTAAAAAGGGTCAAAGATTTATTGACATGCAAGACAGCATCTTTGTTGAAGAGAGAAAGGTTGCATGATTTAAGGAAAAAACGTGGCCAACACCTACATATTCTTCAGGTGCTTAATTTTCACAGCTCCATGGGATTCAACTATCCAACTATAAAGATTTGTTTTTATTATATGGACAAGTTTTTTTCACACTAGGCAATTTTCTTCATTCTTCACAAAGAAACTACAAGTAAATACCCGCTCAACACTGAATATCCCGTTTCAAGAGGGCCAACATTTAACATCAGACTTTACATCCCAATAAGGGGTAGCCAGGAGCTCCGGTGTCGGGATGCGTGACCGCTTTGGGAACAGGACTACTAAACAAGCCTGGGGAAAAGCCACACTGAAGCATAACTACGACTTTAGGAGGCAAAAAGTAGAAATAGCAGAATTAAAAGTATATGAGCATACACAGAGAGCGCATTCTTACCAACTCTGTAACCAATTGAAACGTGGACGGCAGGCTAGCACGCTGATTACATTCCTCTCTGCGCCTAGAAAAGTTGTTTTTTAGTGGGTCTGCGGGCAACATTTGCATCTAGTTAGCACTGATATTTTAGCTTTAACCGTTTTCAGACATTCCTCCAGGGTTTGTCTTAAGCACATTTTTATTAAGTCCCCTCTTTAAAAACCGAGGGCCGGTTAGTTTTGACGCGCGTCGCCTCTGACAATGACAATCTTTGTCCCGTCCAGCTGCAGCGAATTTAAGATAATCTCTTTTTCCAGAGGACTTTATTAATCTTCCAAATGAAATCCCATCCCGAGGTAACACAATTATTTCCAGTTCAACCGTTAGTAAGAGTTAAGACCCCAATGGAAAAAAAGGTGCCCAACATCTGGCAGACAGAGGATCCGGAGCAATTGAGCAGAGTTTTGACACCGTCGCGCGCCCAGCTCATTGCGGGGACGGCTGCAACCACATTGGAAAACCAGAAGCAACCACAGGCAGCACAACTGCACAAGCAAGACATCAGAATCAAGTAGGAAAAGGAGTTGAGGTTATACACCATTTTTCTAAATTAATATGGATTTTTTTAAGACTAAGTTTTGTTTAAAACTGCTGCTAGGCTCTTAGGGAGGCCTTTTCTCATCTACACTTCAGACGCAAGCAGAATGTGGTTAAAATATAATCCAAGTCTGGGAAAAACAATTTGCGAGGACAGAACAAAGAAGCTGAACATGTTTTCCTAACAGAGAAGCCATTTATAAGCACAAAAATGGCTTTAACCCAAGCGCAGATTTTTGGGAAAGAAAGAATATTGGTGACGACCCCCCAGCTCTCACTTGCTAAAAGCAGCAGCAAAGTCGCCTGCAGAAACGTCACGTCACCCCTCGCGAGCGCCGCGGCCGCTTCCCGCGCGCCGTGACGGAGCCGGCGTCCCCGTGGGACGCAGCCGCTCACGGGCCCACGTGTCAGGGCCACCCGAGGCACCCGCACGTCCACCCACGAGCCCGAGCGCAGGCGGGGAACCCAGGGGCCACCCGGGTTTTTGCAGGGTGCAAGACCCGCTGCGGCCGCTCCGGTTACGCCGAGCGCGGCGGGTCCTGCCGCGGCAGCGTGCGGAGCGCCCGGGGCCCCGCGCGGACACGGAGCCCAACCTGGGGCCTCTACATCATCAGCGAAGGGGGAACCGTCGCTCCAGTTACGTGGTAATGAACATAAAAGATACCGCTGATTTAGCAAAGAGACACCGCGGATACAGCCCTGGCACGATAAGCGTTATTATACGTTAACCAAGTCTTATCTCCAAGCACTAGGAGAAAACCTTTTTCTTGGAAAAGGAAGGGCTTTGACGACAAGCTTTTGTAGTCACTTATAGACATCCCCCACCGCCCAGTAAATCTGTTTGGGTTATACAATATCCACAACCATAACTGTGCAAGCAGCTACAGCTGAATAAGGATGCGAGACACAGGGTTTGCTGTACACAAAACAGCATTAACCACCCGCGAGTAGAAAAACCTGACCTCAGACCACCCTTTTGCTGCCTCTTATGTAAGGAGGAAAAAAAAAAAAAAGAGAGAAAAACCCTACAAAAGGGAGAAGTGTCACTAGCTTCTAGCACCAAAGCTCGCACGCAGGCCACATCTTCACCAGAGGAAATTGCTCTTGGTGATGCTTTTGATACCACTACGCCCGTCTCCTTGGTACTGCTACAAAAACACCACCTTGGTGTTTCCTGGATGTAAAACATCCTCCCTTTCACCCCCACGTCCAGGCACAGTCCTAAGCCTGGAAATGAGGGCATCCAGGCTTGAAGACGATGCGCTGGAAGCAGTACCTGACTGGTGAATAAATACACTGGAAAAAAGCTACTCGTACAGCACAAGTCTGTGCAGAAAACTTGCCTAAGCCAGGTGAATTCACAGGTTAGAAGCTGCAGATGCAGGGAACACACTGCAGCCCCGTGACGCCGGGCAGGAGAATCAAGACGCGCTTCGCAGGCCGCACGGCCAAGAAGCAAAGGCTGCCTCCAAGAAGAGGGGGAAAAAATAGGCGCATTAATTAATATTTTTTTCTGGAGAACAATAAACGAGGAACGGTGCTTTAGGAAGAGGGGGATAAAACCCGGAGCCGCCACGGGCAATGCGGGAGCGAAGCTCCCCAATCCCGCAGCCACCATCTCCATCACAGCCATGTCGGCCCGAGCGGAGCCTCAGCAACCGCTAGGGAAAGAGCAGTAGAAAGGGGAAAAATCCACCCGGGGCTACACAATAAGCTGAGAAAGAAACACAAGGTTAACGAGGTTTGCAGAAATTACTGTTCTGGGGGTGGGCTGGGTTTTGCTTGCGTTCTTGTTTGGGTTTTTTGATCTCGTAAACGCAAGGAAACCTCCTGGAAGGCGAACCTTCCCCCTGCAGTATTTGCAACCCAAATATTGCAGCACTGAGCTAATTCAGGAGCGCTGGCAACCAGAGCGGCTACCAGAGCCATCAGCTCAGGGAGGGGAGCAGCAAAAAAAACAGAGAACGAGCTAAATTTAGTGCAATATTAACAGATTAACTCTCTTCTGCCGAAAGGGAGTATTTTGTATTTTTAGTGTTTTAGCTGTTCTCAAGGCGAGCGGGCAGCGCGGCCGCGCAGGCCCCAGGGGCTCCCGGGGAAGCTCCGGGCGCCGCTCCCCGAGCAGGGGGTGCCCTGAGCCCCTTGGGGGATCCCCAAAAAGCGGGGGAAGGGGGCGAACACCCCCGGGGGGAGGGGGGAACCCCAGCTTTGGCTGGGGAGGGGGATGCGGCTTTCTCCTCCCAGGGCCCCACTCACTTTCTCTTGTACTCGTCGCGCTCCCGCTTCACTTTGGCGAGCACGTTGTAGAGCGCGCGGATCTCCGGCGTGATGGTGTCGATCTGGACGCCGACGCCGTCCGGGTGGAGCCAGGAGACGCCGGGGCCCTGCAGGGTCTCCAGGGCGCCGCCGCCCGTGCGCCGCACCTGCGTGTAGCTCCAGATGGTGCCGGGCAGGCGGCTGTAGTGCGGCGGCGGCGGCGGCAGCGCGGCGGCGCCGGGCCCCGCGCCGGGCCCGTCCGTCTGCACGGCCTGGTCGCGGCAGAAGGTCTTGTAGCGCAGGCGGCGGTCGCGCTCGCTCTGCTGCGCCGCGAGCTGCTTCTCCAGGAGGCGGTTGCGCCGCTCCAGCTCGTGCACCTTGGCCAGGAAGCAGCGGAACCGCACGTTGAGCCCCTTGAGCAAGTGGATGTTGGAGCCCAGGTCGTTGCGCAGCGCCGCCGTCACGGGGGGAGCCCCCGAAACCGCGGCCGGGCCCCCGGGGGAGCCGCCGCCGCCGCCGGGCGCCAGCGGGCAGGGCGCCCCCGCGGGGGCCGCGGCGCCCGCCGAGAAGGCGCGGGCCATCTCGCCGAAGAGCAGCGAGTTCATGGCGCCGCGCGGGCCCGGCCGGCCGCGACCGTTAACGGCCGGCGCGACCGTTGGGGGCCGCTAACGGCTGCGCGGGGAGGGGGAGGGGGCCGCCGCCTCGCGCTCCTGCGGCAGCCGCGGCCGCCACTGCCGCATCCGCCGCCGCCGCCGCGCACTGAGAGCCCGCGGAGCCCCGCCCGCCGTGGCCCCGCCCCCGCCGCGGGCCCCGCCCCGCGCGGACAAACCACGCCCACGCGCAGCGAAACCGCCGGCCGCGAAGCCACGCCCTCCCTCGTCACCACGCCCCCGCGCTGCTAAACCACGCCCCTTCGCGCCCCAGGCCACGCCCCTCGGCGCGGCAGCTGCCGGCAGCTCCACGTGGCCCTGCCGCTCGGCTGGAGCGTGTGCCAAAAATGAGAATAAATTGGGATAAAATTTAAAAATGACAAATTTAAGCTGCCCGGCAGGCCGGCAGGAGCAACTTTTTTTTTTTTTTTTTAGGAATAGTCGAATATCGGATAAATAATCATATTGAAAAAGTCATTAAAAAGTGAGGAAAAAATCATTAAAACTGGCTCATGCTTTTGTGTCCTCACCCGACGGGACTAAACGAGCGAGGGTGACACGTGGTGACGGGCACCTGGGCGCAGGTGCTACCTCAGCACCAAGCTTGCTCTGGGGCGGCAGCGCCCTGGGCGGAGGTGCCCCATTAAAGCTGAAAATGCAGGAAAACGCCTTTAATACCTGCCTGGGTAACCAACTGCTGCTGTTGGGCAACGCGGAGACGCTTTTCCCATCGGAGAACTCCGAGTCATCTCAGGCCATTCGTTTCCCAGCTTTTCCGCTTGGGACAAGGCAAGACTTTCCACCAGTGGGATTTGATAATAACCCCCTGTTCCCTGCTTTAATCTTCATCTTCACCACAGAGACAAGTCGCTTGGCCCAAAAGCAGCGTTTTTTCCATCAAAA
Organism: Tinamus guttatus; assembly: GCF_059628265.1. Lineage (NCBI taxonomy): Eukaryota > Metazoa > Chordata > Aves > Tinamiformes > Tinamidae > Tinamus > Tinamus guttatus. Next base: position 1,805,584 of record NW_028288866.1, on the reverse strand, counting down.
CTGAGCTGAGTGGAAACTGCATTACTACATTTGTGCGTAACTTTGGGTTTCCATCCCATCCACAGAGAGACCCCTGGATACCTGGTCAAACACTGCCATGGATTAATTTTAATTAGCAACTTCTGGAACATTTTTGTCTGTGGGTGGATTTTTCTTCTTTTCGAAGCCCGGAAAACCCTTAAGGTCAGCTTAAGAGCAGGGGAATATTCAGGACTTAGATGCTCCCACTAGGTCTTTAAGCCTGATATTGGGCCTTGAATACTAGTAACAATTAAAGGACTCACTGGGTTCATTAAAAAAATAAGATTACAAGGGGGCTTTGGGAAAGAGCAAGAATAGGGGGAAAAGGAAGAAAAAAACGACCTCCTCAGCGTGCCGAGGGCAGACAGGACAGTTTCACCCCACTGGCTGCTCATCTATGTGTCACTTAAGACCTTAAACATCAATGGAGAGGGCAAAATGCTCCCATGAAGCTCCTAAAGGAGCCTCTGCTCTCTTTTTTTTGTCTTTTTTTTTTGCATTTTTTTAATACAAGTGGGGAAAACAGCTGGAATTGCTCCAGGGTACCAGGAGGCTGTTGCAAGGCCAGAGCTCTGCATCAGCCGCGTGGGTTGGGAAGGAGGCAGCGCCAGCTCCCCTCGCCCTGCCAGGGGGATTCGCCCTCGGAACAGGCGGCAAAATTGATCCCAGGGCTCAACAGTGGCTTTTCTGCTACCCAGGGAAATTTGGGAGGTTAAAGCCCCCCTGCTCAATCCTAGCAGCGCTCAGCCGTAGGTCCCATGCCGAACACAGCGCTATCTCCCTGCAAAAAAGCTGATTAAACACTAGGAAGTTAACATTCTCTGGCAGAGCAGCACACACGAGGGCTTCCTCCGTTTCCAGAATACATGTGTAGACGTTCGCAAAACCCTTGCAGTGGTTTTGAGAGGCTTCGTGCCAACCACCCTTAGGGAAAGCGATTTATAGGACACTGGCCCCCTTTGGAGATCTTGATTTCTCGGGGCTGTAAAAGTGTCACGGAGCGAAAGAGAAGCCCGGCTCAGCTCCCCACGTGCTTAAGGATGCGTCAATGCAAGTGCATGGGTGGTGAAACGATGCAACAAGGGATGCTTTTGCTGCTATAAACTGCTAGCAGTAACAGCACAAGCTGCTTTGGCCAAAGGCCCGTGCCAGCATCCACAGGGTGATTCCTGGAATTGCATCTGCACGATAATCTCAGCAAAATGACGCAGTGGAAGGGCAGTGGGGTTTCAGTCTGCACTCTGGGTATGGGGAAGTGGAGCTACACATATACAGTACACGCACAAGTATACAATTACTGAGTCAAAAGGTCCTTGACTTTTGGAAGAAGAATTTTAGTAGTGTTGGGTGTTGTACATCTACCCCTAAATACGTTGCACAGGGGTGAAATCAGCAGCCACAGAGGCGGGAGGGGAAAACCTCGCGCGCCGTCGCCCACCTGCTCATCACCAGGTCACGGCGCGTGCAGGAGGCATCAAACAGGCGGCCGGGTTATTCAGCCGCGCTGCTAATTACTAGTTAGGGGGTTGATGAATGGGGCTGTGTGAGGATTGCGGAAACGGGAGTTCAAATGGAGAGGAGGAAGACGGCGAAGGCTTTACTGGAACGCGGGCGACGCTCGGAGAGCCTCCGCGGCCTGGAGCCGGGGGAGCTTCTACGCCCCAGGCACACGCTCTCCGTTCTCCATGCGCTTTGCTGAAGCCAAGGTGATTTACTGCATAAAGACGAGCGGTGAGCAGCATCCCTCTGCCCCTCTCGGGGTGACGCTGCCGTCGGTGCGCTACCGCGGCGCTCGCGGGCTTGGTGTAACCACGGCGGGAATAACGTCAGCGAAGCCACCGTGAGACACAGGGAGCCTCCAAGAGCCACGACGACGGTCTGCAGAGGGGACAGCTCCCCTGGGTGGGTTATGGAAGGCAGGGATGGAAACGTGGCCCTTGAGAGCCACGAAGGTCTCAGCCATCCGTCCCCCGTGAGGAAACAGGGTCAAACCCGCTCTCCTGCTCCCTGCAAGTCTCACCTCCCCCGTGCTCCTTGTCTGCGGCTGCTCTCAGCCCTAAGACAAGCAGTTCTGGAAGAAAAGACGGGAAAAGATCCTGGCTACTGAGTTGTTAAAACACTGGTCGAATCCATCGGACCCATTCGTTCGATTTATTTAACTTCAAAGATGTGCACGCTAAAGCATTAAGATTTTCTTGGTTTGGATTCCTCTCTGTACAAGTTCTTTCAACCAGCTTGAATACACAAAGCTTTACAGTTAGAAGCGCTGAAACATGGGATAAAACAAATCTAATTCCAAATCACTCCGAGAAAAAAAAAAGTATAAAATAAAATAATAAAAAAAAAAACGAACAAACTGCAGCACTCCTCGGGAAGGGACAGACTGCACAAGGAGGAACACGAAGGGATGGAAGGCAAGCTAGTGTCGTCCTCGCCCTTGGCCTCTCTGTGCCCGCAGCTCAGGGGATAGAGTTCAGAAGGTCCTTGAGAAAGCTCTCGGCGTCATTGATCTCAGATAAGAGGCCTTTGAACAACAAGAAAAAGATGATACGGACTCGTTAGCGCCCCAAAGCCGTTTCCCCTGCCCATAGGAGGAATCTGCGCGAGGGCCACCGTACCCTGAGTTGTTAATGACAGCTGCAACGTTATTTTAGGTAGGGACAAGACAAAGATAACCCCTCGCTGGACACGCGCAGAAGGCCCCAAGGCGCGTGGGGATTAAACGCACGCGACACCGATCCTCGTGCAAGAGCACTAGGGCAGGACGCTGCTCGCCGAGGGGCTGCCCAGGGCACTACTGACTCTGAGCAGTGGAAGTGACCTCTCTGCAGGTGAGTTCTCAGCATCTCTGTTTTGGGGATAGCAAATTTCCTCCTGCGGGACCAAACCGTGGTCTGCAGCACCCAGCCATGTTCCCAATCCACACCACAGTGGCCTTGAGGTCACGCGTCCCCCAAGCACCCAGGGCACGATGCAAGCTGGAGGGTTTTGCAGGAGCAGTTGAGAGAAATGCCCCCGTCTGGGGATGCTCAAGCAAGCCTGCCAGCTGTTATTGCAGGAGCTTGGGCAGCAGCACGAGCCCCGAGGACTCCTCCTTCCTCCGTCTCACACAAACAAAGCGCCGCGATGGTGCCTGGAATGCTCTTGTCTCAAGCCACTGGCAGTCACGAGTTGCATAAGGCGGCCTATAAAAGGTAAAAGCAAATGCTTACCAGCCACGTCCAGAAACTCGGAAAATGTTTCGACTGGCATAAACTCCTCCTGGAAGGTTTTCAGGGCCTTGTCTGCAGCTTCGTGTATTGGCATGTCGTTGTGTCGTATGAATTCGGCCAGAGAGTAGGACCAGCCTCCCTCCGTGTTACTGGTAGGCACCTTCTGGAGGGTGGAAATGGCACAGGTTAGTGCAAACTGGCCCACAGAAATTGGGAACAACAGCTCCCAACTTCTCTTGGCTACCTCCTCTACAGCTTCTTCATGTTTCCCCATAGAGTACATAAAAACGTTGTGGGCATTTCCTCATCCTAATGATTTAACCCACCAACTGCCTCATGCAGCTTTTCTGTCCGTATGAGCAGGTAAAATTTCAAGTTTGCAAGATGGCATTTCAGACACTGCCGTTATTAAAAGCACATGCACCCGTTCTCAGATTGGAAAGCTGACGGAGATTAACGCTAACGTTTCCTTACCTTGAACATGTTGTAAATGAGATCTACGAGGGCCCAGAAGAGAAGGCCAGAGCGGTAGGTTGCATATTCCTTCACTGCCTTATCCGCCAGCCTAGGAAAACAATGAAATCCATCTTTAAGTTATCACTGCTTTTGTCACCCATTGATGAAAAGCGTGAAAGCTGAAATGGCCCCAAAACCTACGATAATTCACACCAGGATATAGGTCTAAGTGAGCTTTGTCTTGGTTCCCCTCAATAGTTGGACAAATGGAGGAATTTCAATGCAATTTCTGCTCATTTTTTTCTATTGCCATGTAAGGGCTTTTCAAAGTCCACCGCCTAGTTGGAGAAATGCTATAAAAGGTGCTGAGCTGGGCTGGGATAACAGTTCCCACAATTTGCTGAAGGTTACAGGATTAATCACCAACAGGTTCTGGCAAGGTGGAACCTCCTGCCAGCGAGTCTAATGGCTTAGGAATTTTCTTGCCTTTATTCAGCAGGTACATCAGGCTTTAGCACATGCTGCCTCCTGTCTGGGATTCAAAGGCTTTGGGAAAAAGCAGCTTTTTTTTTTTTTTAAATAGATCTAGAGCTAGTTCTGCAGCTGCAGACTCAAGCCCACAAGACAGAAGGGCATCAGCTAACCATGCTCAGCCTGACCACACACCTGCGTTTTGCCAAGCTGATGCTTTGTGCGACTCCGAGCTCTTCCCTTCCCTTAAAGCAGCCAGCTTGGTGGGTGGCAGCCAGCTCGGCAGCCGGGCTTAATTATTTAAAGGAAAACCAATTAGTAAAGGTGACTAAATTTCCACGGGAAGAAGAGTAACTTAGAGCAGGGCTAATTCCAGCCTCCCAACTCCTGAAAGATGGGATTCCTTTTCATGCAAGCTTTTTTTTTTTTTTTGAGCTAATTGGACTCTATTGCTTTAATTGAAAACCCAAAGGCCCTTGTGGGTTAGGTCGACATGGCCACTGAATCCAGCAGCTTCATTGTAGAATAGCTGCTGCCTTTTCATTAATGTAAGCTGGTCTGACTGCTTCTGCCGTGCCTGGATTTCCAACTGAAAGTTAGATGTTAACATCTGGGAAGGCTCGCTGCTCTCATGAATATTTTAGGAAGGTCAGACAGGAGAAAAGGAAAAAAGAAAGCAAAAAAAAAATCAAGAGGACATCGTCTCCTCAGACTCCATGAAGCAGCTACACCGCACACGGCCTGCGAGGCGGTTCGAGCCTGAACTCCTGTGGTAGCCACGACAAGTAGATAAGCAGTAAAGTGACCCTTTTCTTTGGGGTTTGTAGGTGGCATTTGGAGACATTAAAACACACCAAATCAGGCCCTGTCCACACTGGTGGCTTCACCGTCGTGTTTCAATAGGAGTTGTTCCTAAAAACACTTGGATCTTGCGCATAACTGGCAACAGCTGCAATGCAGGGCCAGGATCCTGGAGAGGGACCAGCGCTGGGGCAGGCTCCGGCAGCGCATCCTACTCCTTTGCTACAGGCCGTGGTGTCACACTGCATCTTCTCCAGCAAGGCTTCCAGCCCATTTTTAGGACCACGAGTTGATCCTCAGCTGTTTCCCGATACAGCGATAGTTGCTATAGCAACTTCTCTCCAGCTTCCCTGGTAAAAGTGGGAGTGAATCCTTGTATCTCTGTAACCTTCAGCGCACACCACCCTGATGCGCTCTGTATGGCTGCACTGCATCTAATGCAGAAGGCTAAATTTCATCTTTTGTATGCAGGACCATCACTCCAGCGTTACAGATGTTGCTCAGTATTTGCAGATGTTACTGGATGTGGCTTAGGCTACAAATTCAAGGTGTTGGTACTTATCTGTAGAGCGCTTCAGCATCCATCTCCCTCTTCCTGCTTTACTGCAAGAGTAAATAAGCTAAGAGAATCAAGAATTCCCATATTTCTATTTCTGAAAGGCATAATCAGCAAAGGCTGCGTGTTCTCATAGTCTACAGGGTTAAAGAAAGCCCTCAGATAAACCTTGGCATAACTATTTCGCAGTGTTTTCCCCTGAAATCCCCTAGATGAGGCAGCTAGCGGGAAGTTTCTGGCTATTTCACTTCCGATATGCTTTTATTGCTCCACATGTTTAGAGATAACTCGGGAAAGAAACCGAAATTATTTGCAGAAGGGTTTTCCAAAAAACACCCAAAGCCCATAGCCACCCCCCAGGGCCTCTCCTTCACTAGGCTCTCTTTCAGGCCCCATGAAAGACGGCCTGTCCTTGCGCCTGGAAAAGCAGCCGTCCGGGATCGCATCTCCCGCGCCGGCCCTCCCAGAGCCGCGCCGGGATCAATACGGCGGCCCCCGTAAGGGCAGGGAAGCTCTCGTGCTCGTGATGCTCTCACAGCAGCGAGGCCTGCTGCGTGCTGTGCTGCCACAACGTAATGACTTTATCAAACATGTAATTATGCCACCACACGAAGAATGCCCTTTAAGGCGACTTAGAGTAATAATGAACCTATTCCTAATTATGACAGCTCTTTAAAATCATCCTTTCATAAACTGGAATTCCCCTTCCTTCCCTGGAAATATTTCCTTTTGTCAGGCAGTTGCTTATTCTTGTACTTCTCAAGTGCCTGACAGCTGCTATTGATTTTTCCTTTCTCTTTTTTTTGAAAAGCAACAGCATTTGATTTCTATTTCTATTTCTTTTTCTATTTAAGGAAGCTGTTGCGCTGATCACAAAGAGCAAAGAAACACTCTTGTTAGTCAAGGCAAGCACAGAGCCTGCTAAAACAGAAGAAATAGATAGATAAATAAAGAAGCGCTGATCTCCTGATACGTCCACTCCAGAAAGGACCCTGAATTGGCTTCTCCTGCTCGTAACGCTGCAAAGCTGCGTGCCAAGCTCAGGGGTTAAGCACGGGTTAGTGGCTGCTCTAACGCACGCAGGGTCCGCAGCTCCGCACAACCTGCTGCGGCAGCCGCGCGGCGCGGGGCCACCTGACCTGCTGGCACCGCCTGGTGACACCAGGCGCGCGTGGGAGGTGACCAGGAGCCTCTTGAGGATCTCCACGCGCATGGCCCTCCACTTCTCGGGCGACGAGATGTGCAGCGCCAGCACCGTGTAGTAGTGGGGCCCGTCCACCTCGTAGGCGCTCTCTACCCACTTCTCTTTGGGATGTTCCATGAAGCTCTGGAGGTTTTTCTCCTCCCTCGAGGTTGCTCGAGTTCTGAAATGAAACAGAAGCATCAGCAGCTGTTCTGACCCAGGGGCTCCTACAGGTCATTTGTTACTTTGCAGCAGCTTTGAAGCACTGCACTAGAGCAATTTTACCTAGGAAATAGAGTGGCGCTCACTTTGCACTGCCAGTTTCCCCCAGTTCATGCACTGGCCATCATTTGCTCACGGCGAGACATACAAACCTAGGTAAATCCCTCAATTTTGAAGTCAGGTCTGCCCTCCCTAACAGAAATACATAAAGCAGTATATCCCTAGCAAATAAAGCTCTGCCTATGTGCCAGCACCCCAGGAACTTCTCATTTGCTAAGTTACGCAGCTGGTAGCATAACTAACAGCTCTTCGTCCTCTACATTTAATATCAAACAAAGAAATTCTGGAAACTACGTAATGCATTTTCACACAACAGTGATCAAGTAGGTTCTGGGCTCTCTAGTGCCACCAAGCAGACTTATGAAATTAGATGAATAGTTTCATTCATTTGTCCCTCAAGGGAATCAGTAAACAATAGCGCAGGGATCTGGAGACAGATACTAAAAACAACACACAAATTGTGTAAGAGCCAAAATGCTGATTAGTTCCAGGATGGAAAGTGAGCTGAGATTTATTTAATTCCATCTGGAGGGATGATGGTTTAAGAGACATACATTTTCACACACTATATGTTGATTTAATTAATATTATTTTATCCCACTGTGTACATAAAAGGTTAATGGGCACTTGTTTTTGCACAGGATGCTGCATTATGAGAACTTGCTCAGGTATTCAAAACTATTCAGGCATCTATGCATTTATGCACTTACACATAGTGTGAAGCCAAGGTGTGACAGATATTTATGCTTTGTATAAATAAGTTCTTACACAAACAATTCAAGGGAAGTGTTGCTATGCTGCTGTTTCTTAGTAAAAACAAACTTAAAAATCGGAGTCTTAAGAACCTGAACACTACAGGAGAAATGTAGTAAGTCAAAACTTGAGGCTGACTGGGTTATTCTCATCTTGGGTAATAATATCAACCAACAGTGATTACTTCAGAGAAGTCTTTCTTCTGCTTTTCCAGAAGAAACTAAACTGATAATGTTCCTTTAATCTAATAATCTCATTGCTCAACCCAGAGGTAACATGTACAACTGAAAAAGGAGACACCTTCCAATCTGCTTCTGTTCAGTAGGTTCCCTGTTATCCTGCACGTTCACGGGCCACAAATGTTTCACTGTGACCAATTTAAGCCCATAACATTCTGCTTAAAACACGCAGTTTGGTTCCATCTGAAGCCTGGGAGGTTTCCCACTTTCCTGGCCACATGCATGTGCAAGTGCAGATGGCACCTGCTTTGAGACCACGTGAGGGAAGGACAGGCTGGTGGTAGGAGCGAGATACTGACGTGTTGAGGACGTAGAGCACCGTGTGGATTATGTATGGAATGAGGTGTATGTTGCTCTCCCTTCCTCCTCCTCCAGTGTCTACGCTGAATGATTGCTCCATTGCGAAGCGGAGAAATAGCAGCTTAATGTCATGGACATTGAGCTGGTAGGTGGGTTCCCGCTGCCCCGTGCACTCCTGGAGGTACGTGTTGTGTCTGAAAAACAGCAGAAAGCGTTACTTTATTAAGTACCATTTAAAAATGCTGATTAAATTTCTTCTTCTGCACTACAAATAACAGCTTTTCAAGCAACTTCCATGCCACTATGATAACATACTGTCTCACCTACCCCAACACAAAACAGTTGGAGAAGTAACTGGCTCTACCCACCTTGCCAAGCATGTAGCAAAGGCAGACTCTGGCACATGAGGCCCCCAGACTGGCAGGAGCCCGTTGCACTTTGTGTTGGCATTTTGCAGGGCTGCGCTCTCCCACTCTTCACGGCCACGAGCCAGCCTGCACGTAGAAAGAAAGCAACACCTCACAGCTTACCAGTAGGCAAAATTTGGCCAAAGAAGCCATCAGGAATTTGGCAATTCCAGAGCTTCTTTAACCTATGCAGCGGTTATTTCTAATGATAACAGATTTGACTTTTTGGTGGCCAGGCCTGGCTTCTGAGTGTGGTATTAACAAACCACAACAGAGAAGGTGGTGGCTGTCTCCAAGCTACCAAGTGACCAGCTCATGGGCAAATCTGTTTTGAGTGACAAGGCTGAGTCCCAAGCCCCCCAAACACCTTGAAATGTAGCCTCAAGCACTACTCCTCGCCTGCAATCGGAGCCTACCTCACAGCTGCAAGGTGACAGTCGTAATGGACGATGTTGAAATGAGAGACTGTGCTGTAGCCCTGCTGTTTTCGGGGCTTGTTCTCAAACTCCTCCAGTGCAACGCGCTTGGTGAACGTATAAATACCCAGGACCTTTGTTGGCTGCAATAACAACAGCTGTGTTAGAGTTTATTCACATCTCTGCACCGTTCACGCTTTATACTGGTTTGACTGACTCTTCAATGGTCTATTCAGGCCACTGAGCCAACAACCTTCCTACTTCAACCTGACACCAGCCATTTTTTTTTTCCAGTAGGAATGAGTAAAACACTGTTAGTTTCAAGGGGGGCACCAAAGAACTCAAATGAGCCTCTGAATATAACACTAGCCCCAAAGGCAATACCTGCAGTTAAGAACAAGCAAACATGTCAGAATGACCTGGCTATAATAAACTACAAAAAGAAATAGCAAAGCTTCTCTGATGCTTCTAGCATCCTAGAATTGCTCTGATTGCATTCTAGGGCTGAGGGGTGCTGAAAGAGCTCTACAAAGTTCAGCTGGTGCAGAAACCACTTCAAACGTCTTGTCCAGAGCCATGGGACAACATATAACAGGGTTCAATACACACTGATGAAGCCCTAAAAGATGAAGCTTTAATAAACATATATACCAAACCTGCTAATTCCTGCTCTCCCAGGGCCAAAGCACCAAGGCTTGCCCAGCTCTTGGCAAGTTGCCTCCCTAGATTAGAGGGCTTCACAGACCTATCTCACTTTACCTGAAACTTGTAGCCTTCCCGGCAGATGCAGCAAGTCAGACCCGGTTCTTCTATGAGCTCCTCCATCTGTTTAAGCAGTGCGGTCTTGGTCACTACCTGACCCTTCTCATTCGTCTGAAAAGGAGAACAAGTCAAGAAGGTTGAAAAGACCATAATGAAGAGCACCGTCCCCACCACTGTAACGGGAATGCCCAATCCACTTCCCAGACTGCTAGTAGCAACCATATTTACTCTCCCAGGGGTGCCAGGCACATCACAGGCTCCAGCTCTCCAGTATTTGTCAATAAATCATTTTATACAATTCCTCATGTGGCAGCTTTAGCGAGAGGGCAGTGAAAAGGTCATGAGATCACGAGTCTGCCGTCGGTGCAAACAGACATTACCGTCATGCCCAGAGTGCCCAAGGCCTTCTGCCTCATCGCCATAGCCATGCGCTTCTTCTCCGCACGTGTCTCCTTCCGGGCAGCGTCGATCTTCTTATTCACCTCTGGATGTTCCCTCAGCGCTTCCAGAAGATTCTCCGCTAGTGTCCCAATCCCTTCGTCGCTAGACACCTGCTCCAGCTTGTGCAGGTTTGTGATGGAGTCTGTACCTATTAGCACCTAGGAAAGAAGGAAACACAGCACCTTTTTCAAAAGAGAAAGAAAAAGGGATGTACACGACAGTATTCGTTTCCCTCTAAACCCACTCACAGCAGCTGCCTCAAAGTACTGCAGTGGTTTACTTTTTTCTCCAGCACTCCCACACTACGGACCCTGGACCCTGCATACAAGAGGGTGGCAATTTGCTTCTACACTGGATGTTGGGCCTTCTCTTCACAGAATACCCATGTTACCACCTCACACCACCCAGCATGAAGTATACTTAAGGCAAAATCTCAGTCTTTACCTGCCTAGCAGACTACATCTGAAGCCAGTATCTCTCTCCAAGCCCAACCAAAGCATCTGAGAATTAACTACTACTGAAATATCCGTCTAGCTACGACCAGAAAAAAACACAGCAACAAGCCAGTCCTGTCCTGCTCTGCTCCTAAGAGGGCCTCCTTACCTGCGTGGCAGGGTGCTGCGTGGCAAGTCCTCGGAGCAGGCGGAGGATAAAAGGCAGTGCAGGGCGAGATAGGAATTTCTTCCAGATGTCTGCATCCAAGCTGCGCAGGGAGCAAGAGGTGGCAGTTGAAGGACAGTCGGCTGCTCTGGGAAGGTGCTGGCAGCCAGCAGCACGGTGGCAGGACACAGGCTGCAGGCACAGCCAAGCATCCCCCTTTCCACACTCCTCCTCCGCCAATTAACGGAGTGACATTCACACACCCACTTCCATGGCGTGCACACTAACAGCCACAGTGCCAACTGCGCTGTGCCTTGGGATTTGTTCTGGATTTACGGGCTGGTCATCACCATCAGAAGCTCTGATACAGTATACAGAGGGTAGTGAAAGAAACACACAGATCACAGCATCCAGGAAACCAGCCCAGAAGGACGTCAGAGGGTCCTGGACTCTTATCCCATCCCAATAGCAGCAGCATCCTAGACCCTCTGTATCACAGCTGTACCAAGTACAGCTTCTAAATGTGGCCTTGTTAACAGCTTTCCTGGAAGAGAGCTTTATTGGATGGTGTTCAAATGAGACAGGGATGCTCAGGATTACCACACACACGAGGAAGCAACTCACTTTTTTGCACTAGGAATGTGCTTTTTCATGTAGTCAAGGGCATTCTGCGTGATCCCCTTCTGGAGGATCAGATCTTTCAGCTGATGGCCGTTGCTGTTATTCTTTATCCCAGCTGCTATTTTACAGAAGCAGTCTAGGAAAACTTTGTCATCTCCGCTGTGCTCCTCATCATACCTGAGTTAGGAGGAGAAACAGTCACTTGGAGGTTCCTCAAAGATCTGCCTGTATAATGATTCTTATTTTATTACCACTGAATGCAGAAACATGCTCTACCACCTCATAGCCTCAGAACACCCAATCCTGCCACTCAGGCCCATCATTGCAGAATATACTTCAAAGCCATATTTCCTGAGCTACAGTCATATATTTCTCCTAGAAATGGCTTAGAAGTGAAAAAATAAGCTGAAACTTTGGAATCCTGAAACTCTGCATTACACTGAAACGAGTATCAATGAGAAAAGGTATGAACTTCTCCATCCACCCCATTTTGCGTGATTTTAGTTGAGACCTGCCAACTTACTTATCAAAGCTACAGTACGGTTTGAATCGGTCAACAAGAATCTGCATTTTCTCCATTTCCCCGAAGGACAGGTAAGGAATGATGCGTAACAGGCCTTGCAAGACGCTGAGATTGGAGCGGACGAAAGTGCTGTTGATCTGATCGAGCAGCATCACCAGCTGATCCTTGTCACCAGTCAGGAGAAGGTTACCCTGCAAACAAAGAGCATGGTTTACGTTTGGGGATAGATCTACATCATCCAAGGAAACACTTGCTTTCCAGTAGCTGGTACTCTGGTCTTGATGAAACAGAGCTCTTGACCCTGATCAAACAGACTGATAAAGAACAAAAACTTCAAGTGTCCAGAGAAATGGCTGTTATCATCTAGTCTAGTGGACACTTGTCTTCTTTCATCTCCTGTTAAAGAATTCTCTAGTTGATTTTAGCCCCAAAGGAGGGCTTTTGGTTGAGGGCACTACCTCCAAGGCCTGCTAAGACCTTGCTGGCATATGTGAGACTTCCATTCAACACAGCTCTACAACTCCTGAAGCTCTGAATCCCTATAATAGCAGAGGTATCGGCTTTAAATCCCAGGCTACACTCCCGTTCAGCCCCTCACCTTGTCCTCGCTCAGAGGTTCCGCGTTGGATTCATCCAGTATGATCTCCATTATACTGAGCACTTGCTCTGCCACAGCTGCTCCTCCACTGTCCTTGCTTTCCTGCTCAGCCACGAGAGCCTGAAGAAGGTAACAGTACTCACAGCATCAACAGGAAAAGATTTAACTGAGCCACTTGATTCCCATTACTTGTAGATAGGGAATGCCCAACAGAAAATGTGCTGGGTTCATCCAGCAATATTTAAGATCTTTCACAGTTGTCATAAGGAAGCAGGACAATCTGAGGTACTCGAGTCCATGGCAAGTACTTTAAGGAAGTCCAAGCTCCCTTGTTGAATAGGACCCCTTTCATTAAATAACCAAGAATTTCAGCAACACAGGTAGAAATAAAACCCAGTTATCTAGAAATTCACAGTGCAAAGACCTGCAGATCACCCAAGACCCTGCTGAACTTCTGAGCAGTACATTAACCCAGCATCCATGTCTGTGAGGCCATCGAACAACAACAGTTTTGAAAATCACTTAACCAAACCACCGTTCAGCCAACATTACCAAATTCCTTCTGCTTAACAAAAGGCTCAATGCCCCTGTTATCCTTACCAAGTTAAGGGTTCCCAGCATGACATTCAAAGTGTTCATCTCAGGCTTGACCAGCTGCTGACGATTGATTTTCACCTTCACGCAGTAACTGAACAGTTTTAACAGCACCTACAAAATACAGAGAATGGATTCTCCACTGTACTCCAAACGAGTGTCAAAATATTACTGAAATTAAAAGCACCTGATCACAGAGCTACTTTCCAAACTTGGGGGGTAAATAACAAGTCAGGATTTTATGCTAATATTAACCTTGGACAGCTTTGTTTTGTCATTATAACCAAGGCAGAAAACAATCACTCCAGTAAGGTAGGTTTCAGTCCTATCAACAATTTGACTTCTCCATCTTTTTTTTTTTTGTATAAAACTGCTAACTAAAGAGATTGGGAGGGAGAAAGAAAGAACTCCTCAGGTTTTAACAAATGAGTGAAGTGCAACCTCTGCTCCAACACTTGAACTGAAACCTAAGACAGCAAAAGCGGAAATTTCACTCATGCCTGTTGTATTTTCTGCCGTGTATCTCTGAAGCCCAAAGCAGAGCAGCTCAGACTCACCGTCAAGAGGTGCCGGCCTTGTTTGAAGTCCTTAATTCCTGTCAATCTGTTCAGCATGCACTCCAGGCCACCACACTGGGCCATCACCCCAGCCATCTTGTACACTTCTTCCTCATCCTCCTCCTCATCTACAGGACAGACACAGGTTATGAAGAAAGGAAGAAGCCACAAAGACAAGGCACAACACAGAAGGCCATGTTTACAGGCAGCTGAAGTTATACCAGCTGTGTCAAATTGTCAAAAAAAAAAAAAAGGGATGAGCAGGAATATGAAGGAGCGCCACAGTGAACGGTCCCATGCCATACAAGCATTCAGCTTGAAAGCCCAGACATTAAACTCTTAAAATCAGCATCCACTGTAGGGGAAGCAGGTAACTGCAGCAAAAGAAACGTCAATCAACTTTAAGCCTGCTGCTGCAAGGATAAGAGTGTCATTGCTCTACAGCAAACCTCAGATTTCAAATCTAATCCCAGCTTTCAGGAGACAAGTGCATTACCAGTAGTGGAGTCTAGGGACTCGATGAATTCCTCCGTGGCATCTCCTAGTAACCCCCGCATGCGGTAAATGATCCTCATGGGCTCCCCCTGCGAGACAGAAGACTGTTACATTAACTCGCCCTATACAGACACACATACACAGGTGTGGTTTTCTTTAGGGCATGTAAAACACTTAAGTGTTCTTCTCCTCTGTGCTCTTTTCACAGGAGATGACACCAAGACATTTTTCACTCCCTCCTCCTTCCTTGGTTGTGATGAATTAAAAACAACTGCAAAGCCAGGACCTGCAAAAACGTTCAATAAATCATCAGTTGCTCTGTCCTGTTATGCCTCACATTGTCTATTAGAGGGATAACACAGTAATAAGCAGTCTTGCCCCCTCCCTTAGCACCAAGGAACAAGGAACTATCCAAGCACAACGCGCCCTCATCCATAGGCATCCATAGGGAAATGCATCAGCCTTCTCTTTCCAGTGGAGGCATCTTATATACCTGGGATATAGTCAGATAAGGCACAGCCCAATAAATGCAGTGGAGGAGGCTAATTGAAGCACTGCTTTCAAATACAGAAAAATGTGCAGCGATGGAAAATGAAACAGGAGGAGTAAAAGGCAATTTAATGAGCTTTTGCTAAGATGGTGTGTTATTATTGCAAGGAGAGAGCCTAAAATGGGAAAGGATTGCACTTTTACCATGGAAAGGGGGTGGCTTTCTAGATGTGTTTCCAGCTGGAAATACTGACTGCCTATCACTAAACTTTCCATTTTAATCCACAGGTCTAAATAAAAAGCAGAAAAGAAAAAAAATCCCAGATTTGGGAGCAAGAGACCTTGTGAGAGAAAAACCTGTCAGAAAGCGCACTAAGCCTAATGTGGAATAAGCAGTGCTTAATGTCATAGCAAATACATAAGCATCGGGAAAGCCCCGGGGGGAAGATCTGCTCAAAGGCCGCGCTAGAGACCAGCAATTAACACCGCAGGGGCCCTGGTAAAACGGCAGATGAACAAGGAAAAAAAAAAGCCACGGAGAGACAAGGGGAACAAAAAGGGTCCCGAGGCTGGCTTCTCGTGAGCCTATTTCCTAGGGAACGCGAGCGGCGCTCCAGGAGCGCGGTGCCGCAGCGCGCACAAAGGAAGCGGGATGAAAGCCGGAGCAGACTGTGCCCTTCCCGGCCGCTGCCGCCCCTGGGAGCGGAGCACGGCGGCTCCAGCGCCAGCAGTCCGGGAACGGCCGCGCTCGGAGCGGCTCTGCAGCGCCCACGAGTTGTTGTTATTCCCTTTGGGTAACACAGTTCGGGCTCGGATCAGATCCGAGAATCCCCTGTGTCACAATTCACCAAAACAGGCTTTACATCTGATTTCTTCCTATGTGCACGACCAACAAACAGGGGAAAGAACAAGAAGTGTTAGGTAAATCGGTCATCTTTTATAATCTCCATTATTGCTTATACTAGCAATAAGTCTAGAGAACATATTTGGAATGGGTAAGATTACAAAGAGAACGGCTTGTTCTGGGCTCTGCATCCGTCCCTGGAATGAGCTTGTTGTGACACTGTTGGGCCAGTCCCTCAAGACCTCTGTGTCCACTTCTTCATCTGGAGAACAGGCCATACCCGCTACTAATAGCAAATTAAATGGGCTGAGTACCTGAGCCACTACTATGCCCTTTTAAATCATTTTTGTTGCAGAATTGAGCAACAATGTATCCAATAGAGCACCCCAAAAAAGGGAAAAAAAGGTGCTGAGCAATTGTAGCTAGGAAATTATATGTCATGGAATAAATCCTGATTCCTGTGATTTCCATTGAAAACGAACAGACACATACCTCGTTCGTGGGACACCACACCTTCTTATAGACCTCGGCTACAGGCAAGTCCAAACTGATGATCTTATTATTCACCAAAAGCTGAAAGGAAAAGAAGCAGCGTTCTAGAACAGGTTCAAAGTATGTTAGCAACTAAAGCTGCTTAGAAATGAGTCCGCCTTTGTCAGGGCAAGAAATCCACACTTCAGCATCCTCACCTCCATTCCGCTGTCATCCTCCAGCAGAGCTACCAGGTCACAGTCCTGGCAGATTTTGTTCTTGATGTCCCTCATGAGCGGCCCGATGCCAGGCTCATTACTGCTGTAGGGATTGCCTGGCATTCTGCCCTGCAAGAAGTCTTCCTGCTGGGGATCTTTCTCCAGCGTTACAAAGAACTCAGTCACTTCATTCTCCTCCTAAAGAACAAGAGCAGAGGCCGAGTGACTTGTTTTTTTTCCACCCTAAACACGCTCCATTTCCCGCACTCGCATGTTAGTGATTTGCAGGGTGTCCCTCAGCCCCAAGCCCTTTCACTGCTGGTGTATCCTGCTCTACGTGGCCTCACGCAGACTTTAGTACTCACATTCTACAGCACAGAGTGACATTGCTACTGGTTGTCCTTGCGCAGAACAGGCTACAGTAAGGAATCTGAATACTAAAACTTCAAAATTGGATGGCACATTAGTACAGTTCTACACTGGCTAGTATTAAACCCTTATTGTCTAGGCTACTATTTTGTTTTGCTGAAATGTAAACTTTATTTAAGAAGTCTGATTTTATAAGAGAAGTTACAGCCATGGATATACTCACAGGATAGATAATACTGCAAAGTCTCTCGAAGATGAACACGGGTGTCCTGTAGTCATCAAGGCTGTAACGTTTTGCTGTCTCTATACACACTGCCATAAACGCCTTTGTTTCGGATTCTGTGCCTGCCAAGAAAAGGAAAAATTGAGACACACACACACCAGCTCCCAAGGGCTCCGTTTTAGCTCAATACGGACAACAAATCCCCATGCAGTAAATACCAATTCGGCGCCCTCTTCTTCCAAGGACAAGCTACCTAGTAAAGAGGCTGTTTATTGGTACAGTTACTAGAAAACTACTTTGCATGCTTGGGCTGCAGTAAAACAGTCCGGTAAGGAGGAGGCTTAAAGCCCTGGGAAAGAAGAGATGATTCCAGGAACATTGCTGACCTTTCCAGTGCCAAAAGGAAGTATTAGAAGGCCCAAGCCATTAAAACAAATAAAAACAAAACAACAAAAAAATCCCAATAGCTAGTCTGGGTTTCTGGTACTCCCGTGGTTTTACCTGTCGTCATGTCCTCCAGCATCTCCAGCAGCATGTCCTGGGTTTCATCGATCAGCTTTGTTCTCTGCACCACTAACTTCCTCAAACACAGGTAACCATTGAGGACTGTACCCACCAGGCGGCTTTTGAAGTGTCGTTTGATAGACTCTACCTCCACGAAGGAAGAGAGAAGACCTGGGCAGGAATGAGACATACAGGATGGAGGAAAGAGCTTCATTTTGTTACCTTCAAGTTTTCTGTGGCCAGCAAATATGAAATTATATCATAGAATGGAATATGAAAAAGAGTGACTGAACTGACACAATGTAATCTCATTTCAGACAAGTTTTTGAAAAAAGTCTACCATAGAAGGCAAAAACCAAAAACTGCCATTATAGAATAAAAGTAGAATAAAAGGACAAGGTGCTAAAACATTAATAACTAAGGCACAACAGGGAGGAATAAATTAGTAGCATTACAATGGTGCTGGGAACTATACTGTTCAACAAATGTAATCAAGACACGCAGAAGAACAGTGCTATGACAAAATTTGCTCATGACACAAAATTAGTTCAAGGTACTAAAAACTAAACCTGTTCAGAATGACCTATGGGAAAATCTATTTTCCCAATCTATCAGAGAGAAACTGATGGGTAAAAATCCAATGCTGATGATTGCAAAACATTGTACCACATCTGTTCAAAACTCTGCTACATGCTGTTCTGAAATAACAGTCACCCTGTCTCTAATCCTACAGTATGACTTGTGTGGATGCCAGCAAATACCTGTGAGACTCTTCAAGGCATATCCCTGCTGCAAATCAGTGCTGAGTGTTGCTTCCTCCAAGGCAAGTAAACGAGCTATTTCCTGAAAATAATTAACATGCCCATTAGGATAAACGACAGTGACAATAATGACTAGCTGGCCAGCGTCCAGCACAGTGAAAACCAACTGACCTGTGTGTGAGCACAGGGGGCAAAGGAGCATAGCAAAGAAACAGAGCCAACCACAGAGAAATGAGAACTGCAGCGTTGAAGTAGCAGGGAAGAAAAACTGACCCAAATTTTCTCCTGATCTTCTCCCTCTATGAATCCCATGACTATTCCCACCCATTCACTCGAGGGACCCACGAGACCAGCTCCCAGCGCCAGGCTCTGCTCCCTGTGCTCCTCATGCACTGGACTTAGGGTCACTGTTAAAGCAGACGGCATTATCTGCATCGGAACTGAGTTTTTCTCACCAGCAAACTGCTAAGCCCAGCTATCTGAGGATGGCAACTTAAATGTGCTCTTCCTTCAACAGGCTGTAATTTGCACCGGAGGAATGGTAGCACACCTAATCCTCCGTTGGCATTAAGGGCTTTTGGAGTCCAGGCTGGCAGCTAAGACTGCTTCCAGCCTGGACTCAATGCCAAGTCACAGCAGCAGTATTTACACCCCTTAGCAAAGCTGCCCAGAGAAAAGTTACCTGATATGAACTGGCCAGTTTGCACTGAGGCTGAATCCAGCGGGGTTTATTCTGTGCTTAGAGGTGACAGACAGTGCAAAGGGACAAACCTCCTAAACCAGGCATGGGCTATCAACATCTCTGAGTAAAGAGATGCAGATGACAAGGTGCTAAACGAGCTGGCTGCCAAGGCAGGGACAAGCTTCCTGCTGCTCTATAGCTCCTCCACAGAGATCCATACCTTAGTGATGAGACTGCCGATGTAGGGCAAGACCCCTCTCGCAGCCAGGTAGACCTTCCAGTGGGCAGGTTTGATGAGTTTCTGGTACAGGGCCAGGTACTCAGCAGCACACTCGCCAGCAACGCTCAGCTCGTCCAGGTAGCTTAGAGAAGAGCAAACACTGGTTGACAACTGCTTTGTGGCGTTATTGTGAACATATTCACAATATTCAATTAAGGATAACATGGAAAATAGTTCAAAAAATCCAGAAACTTATCCAGAAAACTCCCTATTTTTAGTGAGAAAAGTTCTCTTGGGAATCAGAGAAACATCATCTTGGAGCTGCCGGGTGTGGCATCCCAAGAAATACCTTGTAAGGAGATCAAGGACCTGCTGTTTACGGCTGGGGATGGTAGCCAGAGCTTCCACAATAGTGCACGCAGCCTGCCTTGCAGCTTGGGTAGCAGGAGTAAACAGCACCTAAGGGTAGAGCATAAAAAAATAAGATATTGTTCGATGTGCACATAAAAACTAATGGTTAACTCTGTCCTAAGCTGTTGCGTAGGCTGGTGCATCCCAGCCAAGTTTTCACTAGCACTTACCTGACGCAGCCAATTGTTGTGTCCCAGCTTGAGATCCAGTGGGCAAGTTCTCTTCCCACGGCGACTCATAAACTGTTTCCATTTCCAGACGTATTTTTCCGACAAGTAGAGCTGGTGAAGCTCAGCTTTGCTGGGAGCTTTCCCATTGGCATCTATACCTGCAAAATCGAAAACAGCTTAAGAGAACTGTCAACAGTTGGTAATTATTAACGCTACTGCATTTTATTTTGCATGCTGGACCACCTCCAACTCCAGCAGGAATTTTGAGAAGCTTCTCATTTCTTTTGGCTGCCATTTTCACTTCCAGTTGGGATCTTTCGCCTCTAGTCCATATGCAAATCCCTCAGCTTCTCAGTCCATGGCAGCTTCTCAGTGAATTCAGTTCTACATTTTAGTTGGCTGGTTTAATTTTCAGTAAAAAGTAAGTTTCATTTTTGATTATCCCCTGATATTCTTCAAGCACAGCACATTTTCTGCTCAGAGGCTGAGCCTCATAGACAAGAGATATCAGTGCTGCAAGGACTACAGTTAAAATGGCATCCAATGCCACAGGACAGAAGCTGACACCTCTACAAATATACATTTCTTATTAAACCTGAAGGACACGCATATTCTATCACAAAGTGAGCTAAACTACCCCAAGGTGAAAGCACAAGATTACCTCTGGCAGGGAGACACTTCTTCCATGCTTCATATGATGCTTTGGGGTCCCTCTTGAGCCACAGTTGAGCTTGCGCATGGATTTCATTGCTGTAAGGCTTCACAGTGGTGAGTGCATCCACAGGCACATCCTAACAATCAAAAAAAGATTTGGGGAAGTCACATTCTGCCCTGGGAAGAGTTACTCCTGTACAGGTAACCACTAGCTGCGCTGCCTCAGTGAATAGGTGAAGGCAGCTCTTGCCTAATAGCAGTACATACACACTTGTTACCCCTAGAGTGTAGTTATTTCCAATTTTGCTGTAAGTCAAGGACTCTCCTTTCCCACTTCTGAGTACAATGAACTGAGAGAGATACCTCAGTCTAAAAGAGACACCAATACTACTGAAATAGCAGTACACTCATCCTTGACACCAGTGTGTGATTATCACATAGCTCGGCCAGAGGAGACACATGCCCTCCCTTTGCAAATGTTACCCCAGCTTCAAAGAGAAGAGCAGCCAACCGATATCACATCAGAACTGCAGCTGTATATTTAAAAACCAGAGCCAAAGGAATTTGATTCTATGAAGTGGTGAAAGAACCAAGAGTTTGCCAAAAATATCTCTAGCATCCTCACAAAGCTGTTCCTTTTTAAAGGCTGGTGTGCCAGGCTTCAGTCAGCTCGCTTTCACATGCTCAGCATCTGTGCAAGGCAGTACCTTATTTTTCTTGCTGGTTGGAGCAGGTGGTTTGATCAGCTTTTGAAGAATGCGCAGGCACATGAGGGTGATGTTTTCCACAACCACGGGGGTCTTAATGTTCACTGCCATCAGAAAGAGGCTGAGAGCTGAAAGGAGGATATAAGGGTTCATATATAGGATCTGCAGGTGTACAGCACATCAGGAGTGCTTAGAATAAAGTAAGAGCTCACGTACTTGGCCAAAAGTATCACAGTGTCATGGAATTAAACATAAAAAAATATATTTTTTATTACAGATTAGAACCTTGCCATCCTTTCCTTCCAGTTTTACTCCTCCAACGTTTTTGTTTCTCAGCACTCACTGAATATCCCGAGATGAAGCTACCTGGTGCTAACTGCACTTTTAACCCAAATCACAAGCCAGGATCACTTCCCTTCTTTAAAAATCTTTGTTTTGTGCATGGATCTAGTCATAAAGTTTTAAAATAAAGATTTCACATTGGTCATCTGAACCCACCACAACGTAGTCGGAGCTCCCAGCAGCTGTCTTCCCGCGAGATGGAGTCTGTTAGCAGCAACATTTCATACTGGAGGCTGCTAGCCTGCAATACAGACACATATTCAAACTCTTAGGAAGCTGTGGTGATGCAGCAGCCATTTTTGCTTTTTGATATTTAAAAGTCCATTTTGATATAAAAATACAGACACTCCAATAAATATAATCCCATGCCTCTCTGGGATAATTAGTAACCTGCGAGAAGCCTGCAAGGTAAGCAGCAAGACACTGCTGCGACAGGCAGAACTGCCTGAGGAAACTTGTGTCTATCATTTTGTGCTTTGCTCTGATGCATATCTTAATTCCCACCAAAACAGAAATGCCATCCATATTACAAACAGGCCCTGATAATAGAGCAGATGTAATAATTACAGCACACCAGCAGTTCAGGAGGCCAGTAGAAAGAGATAGGAGAATACTGCAGTTTCTCACCAAGTCTGGGTTGGCCCAGTGTCCTTTCAGAGCTGCAGAAACCTTCCCAATGATCAAGTCATTCATTTGCTGTGTGGCCTCTGGATTGTCCCTAATTTCAGAAGAGAATATTATTAAGCTTTGTAGTTAGTATTATACATACTAGACACTCAAAGCTCCTGTGATTTCAGCTTAAATGAGGAAAACTATACAAGTGCATACAGCGAATGCCAGACATCCACCATATAAGCACGTGGCTCTCCAGATTTCCCTGGATTCAAACCCGGAATCAGAGCTAACCTGGTCAGAAGGCACATGAGCTGCCGGACCTCCTCCCGCATGGCGGCCGCGCCGCGGCGCAAGTTGTAGTCAAACAATTCTCGGATGAGGCCCTGGGACACAAGGATGTGCCTGATGGCCGAGTTGGTGGCCAAGGCCCGGAGCAGTGTTATGCAGTGCTCAGTGACAGCTGAGGCACAGCCGTAGCATTTAGTTGAAGACGTGTGACCACAGCCTAAAACAGACAAGGCACGATACTGGCTGGCAGTAAATGTGGGTTGGACGGTGGTTCGTGAGGACTTCGTTGCGGCCTCTCTCTGTTGCAGATCATATTCCAGAAGCTCCTTTCGAGAGGCAAACACTTTCTGCAACACAGAGAAGGAGAAATTAAAATTATGGAATTATGAAAGGGCACACAATTGATAATTCTATTCCGCAGCACTGTTGTTTTCATTTTCACTATATATTTTATGGAGGAGCCTTGCTAACCAAATATCTCAGAACTTGAGATCCTTCAAGCCAATGGCACACTTGGGAAATCCATTAAAAATCCCAGCTTAACTCCCAGTTATCTGCTCTATACAAAGACAGGCTTTCTGCATTGCAATTTCTGCACGCAATACAATACTGCAAATGTAACTAATTGTATACACAGTAAAGGCAACTTTTCCTGATCTTTCTTTTTTTTTTTCTTCCCTGAAACTTTGCAATTGAGCACCTACTGTTTGCTACATCACTGAACACAGAATGGCAGCATCTTACTTCCTGCCTCTGATGTGCACTGTAGCTAGTAAAATAGGGTAACAAATGGCTTAAACTCAAATCAAAGAGCATCTTACCTGGATGATTTTAGAAAGTTCGTCGAAAGAGTTCTTACAGTCACCACAGTACTCCTGGGCCAACTGGAGTATGTATCTATTCACACTAGCTGAGGTAGAGCTGATCCCTCCACTACTGCCAGACTCATCCTGGAACAGAGGGGAAAACAAAAGAAATCATACACAGAGACTGCACACAAGCGACAGCTGCAGAGCAGCACCTGGGACAAGGACTTTGTGCTTTTTTGGGCAGTGTCAACAGTTGGTGTCTCAAACATGTCTCCCCCATGGGTTCTGCACAACTTGCATCTAGCCCTGGTTACCTGGGGCTTTTCAGGAGCTGCCTCGTTCACTTTACACAGCAGGTTTTCCAGCTGCGGTCGGTGTCCCATTAGCTGGTGATACACTCTGTCGGCCTTGTCCAGGAGGGTGTTGATATTTGTTACTGCCTATAAATAAAAAGAAAGGGAAAGATCTTATGCCTTTGGGCTCCTGGAAGTCACGGTGGCCACATATTGAAGTCCAAGCATGGAAAGCCTAGCTACATTTCTGATGGAAAGCACAACATGGAAGCCAGAATCTTTGATACTTTGCTTCCACATGCCAGAGAAGCTCCTAGGGCTAATTGCAAAGCAAAGCTGCCATGAAGCTTCCTCCAAATTCATCCTCTTGCATAGGAAGATGGAGAGATGCTGTGCTAGATAGCTAGCTTGGGAGAAATAAGGCACTGAATAACATCATCTGAAGAATTATCTATTTGGTGGAGCAACTAGTAGCTAAGGGATTGTACTCCATGTCTCTCAGAAAAACAGAGATTGAGATTTTGTGAGACCACAGTAAATGAATCCACTCTTAGCCTCACCTTCTTTCGATCCTCTTCGTTCTCTATAGGATCCACTGCACAGCAGGGCTTGGCGTACAGCATGAAGTCAAAGCGAGCGTATTTACAGAAGCCACAAGCGTTGCAAAGGAAGGGATCCTTCTCATCGTAATTAATGGATCTGAAAGGCAAGCCAGAACGGTCACAAAAATGCTGCTAAGCTTCTAAAGATGACTAAGGGAATGACATAAGCGAGCTATGAGTGCGCTCAGCAAGTCAAAGAGAATGATGGCCCATAAAACGGCTCATCTTCCAAATTGCCCTGCGGAAGCATCACGAGCAAAAGACCCAAGATACACGTGAATCACAACCTGCAAACCAGGCACTCCAAATCCTTACAGAATACGTACTGTATTCTGGCCAGACACGTGTTTGTTCCTAACAATGCTACTTTAACTACACCATTTCCGCAGACCAGGGCACTCTGCCCTTCACATGCTTACACATAAAATGAATCTATTCTGTTTTTTAAAGTCTAGGCTTTGAAGAGCTTATACTCTGTGCATGCTGCTGTAGGACTGGCTGCAGCACACTTAGCATCTCCACATCCCTGTAACTGAACCCCAGCCTCACGTCCTCAAACAGGCCAGCCAAAAGTAACCTTAGGCTGGGAATCTTCTTCTGAAGACTTCTGATTCGAAAATTCTATGTTCTTTGAGCATTGTCATCTTGGGTTTCTTTTGCTCGCCTGCATTAATATTAAATCCCTGTAAGCCTGTTTTATACTTCTGAACTAATTTGATTGTGCAGTGGTATTAATCAGAAGCATGTTATTTAAATAGCAGAGCATTTTGCTGAGCATTCAACACGGCAACAGCACAAGGGCTGAAGAACCCTCCGGGGAGAAGGCACGAGGGGGACACACCTGCACTTGTGGCACTGGTACACGTTCTCGCCGCAGTTCCCACACACGCCCGGGTTGGCCGGCACGGACGCGCTGCACCGAGGGCACTGCAGGGTCTCTGTGGAAGCTTGGTAATTCTCGTAGAAATCAGCAAATTCGATCATCAGGTTGGAAGCCACAATGGGCAGCGGCAAATCAATCTTCACCTCTGTCTGGCCTGGGGTCAGCTGGACTTTTTTGGCTTTGTGCCAACGGGCCGGCCTGGGAAAGGAAGACAGTGATAAGCCTTTTGGCGGGAAAGGGACACCAAGCACAACGGCCCGGCCACAAAATCTACTTTAAGAGGGATGACTGGAGAGCAGGCCTAGGTCCGTTTCCTTGGCTCCTGCCTTGACGTGATATGCAGCTAGAAATACATTTTAAGCCTTTATCTGCTTCGGAGCGGAGTTGAGGATTAAAGAGCTGTTGAGGCCTCATGGAAAAAACTTCAATTCTGCAGACATCTCGGAGGGATTTTCACCTCCGTGTTTCCTGCCCACCATTAGGGAAGACATTTTCATGAAAATGGGCTCTTTGCTTCCCAAGATCTCCGTGGCTCCCCCTGCTCGCTCCAAATTTGGAAGCGGACAGCCTCACTTTGTGATGTCATAACCCTCTCTCTGTGACATCACAGGGGGCCCGAGCCCTCTGTGACATCACAGGGGATGCTCTGTGTGACATCACCCGGATCTGAGCACCCTGAGTGATGTCACCAGGGACCCCTGAGCCCCTGCGTGATGTCATGGGGAATCTGAGCCCTCTGTAACCGCCTGGGGACCTGGGCGCCCCACGTGACATCACCGACAACCCAGAGCCCCTGTGTGACATCACTGGGAACCCCAAGCCCCTTGAGCGACATCACCGGGGAGTTAAACCATCAAATAAGCACAAACTGCAGGCACAGATTAATTTCCTAAGCTAGAGGGATCTGCTCCTGATGGGAACGGCTGGGGAAGGAGCATTTTTCACGGCTAAAGCAGTAGAGAAGAGTCAGGTCACCCAACTTGCAATTTCACTTCTACTATTGACTCGTTACATAGTTGAAACCATTAAATTAACAGTTTTGGCACTTCTGGACACACTGCAAGATGAATTTCAAGAATCAAATTCCCCTGGTTGTGGTTCTGGCACTGATATTGGTCTCCGAACAATTATGTTAGGTGCTTAATTTTTTTTTCCATGGATTGGAAGACAAAACTAAATGCCGTGTCTTGGGAAAAAGCCGCATCAATACTAGGAATCTATCAACATTATAGTAAATTTGTGTTCTTCCACCTCCCCAAATTCTCCTGCCCTGCATCAAATGCAGGGATGAACATACTTGTTCTTCAGCTCCACTATGGCTTGCACCGTCCGGTTGTTGTAATAGAGGTTGATGGTTCGGACCATTTTGGTGCGTTTCAGGTCTCCTATCTTCACGGTCACCTTGCTGATGGTGTGGCTGCCGATGAGCTTCACCACTTGCTGGGTGGTGGTGTACCGCGTGTCCACTTTAATGGAGGACAGCTTGATGTACTGGGAAGACAAAAACAAGGACACACTGCCACTGTGATCATATTCCCAAAAAGCAGAAGAGTTGCCAACTGTGCTGGGATCCTTGTGGGCCCCCACAGGGTTAGGGAGTTCCAGTTACTTACGCAGAAGGGCACCTCCGGATTGTTGCAGACCAGGCAAGGATCACTCTCCAGATAATAGCCATCAAATTCCACCAGTCCAGAGAGAGTGCTGGAGTGAGGGAAGAAAACATACGTTATTTGGCAGTCAGTGTTGTAATCATGAATCATTCAGGCAAGCAGAATAGTTTTAGTTTAGCTGCGGTCGCACCCTGTCCCTCACCCCAGGCCCAAATTTCATAAGAGTGTTGCAATGTAACTTGAAGAAATAAGTTTCCATCTATCTTTGCCACATAGAAAAGTGTTATTCTTCACTGAGCAGCATTTTAATATAACTATTAGATTTATTTTTTCCTGCCATACTCTAAAGGGCAGCTGCAACAAGCAGAAAATCTCAGTATGAGGCCTTCATCCACCACAACCTCATTAGAAGAAATACCCACAACCTCCCTCTGGATCACAGCTCATATTCTGAAAAGTTCCTTTAATAAAATGGATCAGAGTCAGAAGTAACTCACTTGTAAATATTGGAGTTGGGGTGATTGGTAAGAATGTGGTTTTGAGTCCGGAGAATCTCCACAGCCTTTTGGGAATATTCCTTCAACTGAAAAACAATTAGGAAAACATCATCTCTTCTACACTTTTTTTTTTTTTAATGGCAACAGAGATTTCCCCTCTTCTGGTATTCTATGTCTCCCAGATGATGCATACACTATACCCACAGGAATTTATGTGGTTAAATCATTACCCAGAAACATAATTGATCCTAAAATTAGATCTTTACTACAGTAATGACTATTAGCCAGACACTGACTGCAGATTCCTCACAAGCTTTTGCATAGCATTCCCTACTCTTTGCACATAACACATGCAATTACCAATGCATCTAATATATTTGTTCTCAGCCCACTGGTCCCTAGAGAAATCCTACCACTTCCTTTGTGCAAAAGTAATGGTTATAAAAACTTCTAGGAATTGAAATATCCCCCAAAAAAATCTATAAGTCAGACTTGGAAGAAAAATGTATTTTCTCACAGAGTCTTCTTGTGGGAACAGGAAATATTTTTGCTAAAACACCACCACAACTCCCCCAAATCCCCCATACTAAATGTTAACAATTTAATTCCAAGAAGCATTCCTCTAAGGAGTCCACAAGTTTTAACACTCAGATTTTGGGAATGAAAACATTTCTCCCAGAAGACAATTTTTCCTGTCAAAACTGACCAGCTCCATCATAAGCAGAATTCAGAAGCAGCATTTGGGAGGCTGCTCCTCCTTTGCAGGGTGCCACTCTACCTTTTTCTCCGTCTGCTGCGTTTTCAGAGAGAAGTATCCCAAGAGATCTACAAACTGGGCAGCCTTTCTTCCGTAGGCTGGAAGTTCTGGCCAGATTGACCACATGAGATCCAAGAGTAACTCTTGCTGGGACTTGTTAGAGTTCCTGTAGGACAGGTTGCATATTCATTCAGCTTGTGAAAACAGCTACATAGACTGCTTGATATGCAGGCTTGTTTCAAAAGGAAAATACACATGCTACAGTTAACCAAAACTTCTACAGATAGGCAACTATTATCTTTCCACATATCCAAATTCCCACAGCTAAACCTCATCTCTTCTTGCCACTTGCAACTATGGAACAGCCCCTGAAGGAGCTCAGCACCCTGCGCTCTGCATTCCCCTATGTAATCTCCACTCCCACCTTTTTGTGTCAGTCTGAGCCTGACTGAAAGAAATCCACTCTTCCCCAAACTACCTATTCCTGAAGGCGTAATGAGGCAGAAATAAAATCCTGCTTTCAGATGATCACTGAGTGGATCAGTAATGAGCAATGCCCCAGAAGATGCCATCTATCTGCAAGCCTCAGCACCCTGCAGGGGAGAGGCTCAAGTGCTAACTCTTCAGGACAGAGCTCGTTGGAGCTGAGACTGACTGGCCAATGCTCTCTGGAGACACCTGACAGAGAGCTAGAGTCATTAGGTTTGCACCTTCACCCAGGGTAGATGTTCACCCACGAGCCAGCCCGGGCCTCCTCCGCGCTCACCTGTAGATGTGCAGCGCGAGGCAGTGCGCCTGCCACCTCACCGAGGACGAGTTGGACTCCAGCAAGAAGCAGCGCAGGAACTGGATGAGGGTTTCCTTATCTGCAAACTTGTTCAGCTGGTTCACCAGAGCAGTGCACAGCTGGTCCTCCTGACTGCCTGAGCTCTCACCTAGGGGACAGCGGGTGGCACAAGAAAGATAGATGAACCTCACCAGAAGGCCACTTTTCTGCTTTACAGAACATTCACCAAGGATAAACGTGCATAAAGGACTGTGGTTTAGTCCATGTGCTGTAAATGTTCACAAGCGACAAACAAGTTCAATGCCAATAGAGTACTCAAGCCCAAGATTTGTAGAGGAAAGCTTAATTACTTTCCCAAAGTTTGAACATCTATTAAGAAGCGGCCCTGGCTCCAACATGGCTTAAAAATTGGGCAGAAGCAGCAAGTCTGAACACAGTCATTGAAAAGAACAGTTAACTAGGTGTACTTGTTTTAATCCCCAGGAGCCTTTCAGCCTCCTACAATGCAGGCCAGAGAGCTTACATGGAAAATACTTTGTCACCAGTAAAGGTAATTTTCATTACACAACCTTAAACTCGGGTGAATTAATAGATCCTCACAGTGGGCTTGGGATAGATCAGCACCTAATCTGAGCTCCAGTTTAAGTGCATACTGCTTATCTTTGACCCACTCCAGTCTATCTGCAGTAAAATTGCCCTTCTGTCCTAACGAATGCTAAATTCTGCAAGTGTTCTTGCCAAGAGCCCATTTCGCAGCAGGAGTTGTTAAAGCACAGCAACTGCTTTTATATAGGGACATGAAAAGATGAGAGAAGCAGGCCATAACCCTAAAAGCACCACAGAACTGGGCAAGCCAAGCTCACCCTCTCGCTCCTTTTCCTTTTCTTCTTTCTTGCTCTTCTTAGTGGAGGATTTGCTCTGTGTCGCTGGCTGCCCGGAGCCTGATGCTGCAGGAGCAGAGGCGGAAGAGGTGCTGGACGATCCCGAAGATGAAGTCACAGACAGCACTTTACTGCCACACAGAGCACAGGACAGCAGCTGCAGGAGAACTGGTGACACTCCTTCATCTACCAGGAAGCTGACTTGAAGGAGGAAATAAAGAACCGCTGCAGGGGGAAAGAAAAAAAAAAAAAAAGGCTCTGAAATCAAGAATTCCAAATCTGAATTAAGATCAGAACACGACAAAGACAACTCCACAAACTCTCCATTTCTACTTTAGGAAAGCCCAAAGTTTGGGTACACCAAGATAAAGCGTTTCATCCCAAATTGCACGTTGGCACAACAGCAGAATGCACATCTCATATCTCTTATTGCAAGTTATCCAGTACATAATAATGCCCATAACTGCAGCCTAGGTGTTCTTTAGCTAAGGAACAGGTGCAGTTAGAGCACTGCGATAATTAGTGTTAGAAACAAGTCAGTCCTACTCAAAATCTTTTTCTCTCTGTTGGATTTCCTTATGTGAGAAGACACGAATCAAACCGAGACATAAAAAACAAGCCCCTTGCGCTATGAAATGCTCTAAGAGAAACAACTCACAGTCATCTTTAATGCAGAATTTTTGCCAGTTTACTGTTCGCTGTGTGGCGATCTCTGCGCAAGCCTTTAAATGTTCCATCTGAAAGGCAAAATTAAACATCACATCAGTATTTCCACTACTGATACCTTACACAAGTGCAACAACCTTTTCTTCCTTGGTACAATCACACGGTTTTCCTTACCAGGCTGATCAATGTATCATACTGCAGGGCAGAGCCTGAACTTGCTGTGACTACACTGGCCCGAAGGAAAATGCCTTGCTCTTCTAGCAGCTTTTTAATTCCCCGAACATGAGAGTCCAAGGTGTGAAGGTCTCGGAGCTGCCGGTATTTCTCCTTCGATCCACAGATAAAAAGCAAAAGCTTGCGGACTTGGCGGCGCACAAATGGAGTCTGCTGGATCATCAGGTACTAGACAAGGAATGTAAGGCTACAACATTAGTACTGTGAGCTCGCCCACAGGCCACCTGCAGCACTAAAATATGCTTTCAAATACACTTTCATACAGATTCTTGTTCAAGAGGGATAAAACAATGTCAAGAGTTGACTTTTCAAGGAGCGGGGAATGAAAGAAGGATCTGAAATAGTCCTACAGAAGCTCATTTCTCCCACGAAGCAACAATATTACTGATAGTTTTCAGGTAAAACCTGCAGGACTGGCACATGCTCACCTACCTCAGACAAAAAGTAGAACCAGGAGTGATCGAAGATGGGGGGTGGGATGCGGGAGTTTGTGTCTGCAATCTTCTTGATTTGATAGGGCAGCCGCAGGACCATCTCGGTCAGAAGCTGAGTGTAGGCCTCAAAAACATCTGCAGCATGACCCTGGAAGCAAGAAAACTCCATCAGCCCCTAGCACACAGCACTCCCGCTGTGTGGTCCTGAAAACTATAGGGTGCATTTGTTCGTTCTCTAAAAACAAAGCTCTTCTGCACCTTTGTGGCCATGAGAAACGTTCCTGACTGATCAACGAGTGCAAGGCCAACAAATCCATGCCTGGACTTCAAGTGTTGGGATGCAGTAAGCTTCTCTATAGCTCTAAGGCATTTTAATATACTAGCCTTCAACTTAGGAGACATCCTCACCTCTAACTAGGCTTATTTCACTGCACCTGTGCATATATCAAAGCCTCCCTCGACATCAGTGAAATCTTAAAATAAAGGCACCATGGTGGCTGAACAAGCCTGGGATTTAGTATGGAAATCCCCATCAGCTGCTAGGCTGCCTTGCCGCAATAAGTAGCAGTGGTTCAGAAATTCTGCCTGCCAAGCAAAAGGAGTCGCACGACGAAGCAGCTTCTCTTCAGGAAGATTAACATTTCAGCCAGAAACAATGACAGCAGCTCCGCAGAACTGCCTGGTTCAGGAGTGCATCAATGGATCCAGCAAGCAGGGCTACTCTGTCAGGGAACTCAAAGCAATCCTAGCTGTAACGAGGCTGCAAGAGAAGGGATTTTACTTGCACAACTGCAGGGCAGATGCCAGTTGACAGCACAGCACTCCTGCAAAGACGCTGGCGTTCGTATCTGCAAGCAGAGCTTCCAGGCGCGTTGCCCAAACGCTAATAGCGCGGGGCAGGGCTCACCTTGACGTACTGGCGGAGGAAAAAAGGGCTCATGTCAGGTGGAGAAGAAGTAGTGTGAGGTTTCAGGAGCTGGCTGGAGGCTACAGGCTCCTCGTCGTTCTGCTGGCTTTTCCAGTACTCGAGCAGGGACTTCAGCACATGAAGGCAGTAGTCAACGGCACCAGAGCTCAGCAACGCGGCAGCGGTGGCACTAGAGATGAGGGAAGAAGACTGAGACAAAGAGGAGATGATTACTAGAGCACCTAAGAACAAATTCCAGAAGAGCAAGGGAAGCCAAGAGCGTCAGATGCCATTTGCTGACAGCACAGATAAAAGAGCAGGTTCTTAGGAAACTTTACAGGCAGCTTTTAAGTTTGGGGTTTGTTTGAGGTTGGGTTTTTCTTATTTTTTTTTGTGCGTGTGTTTCAGAAAAGCAACTCAAATATTTACAGAGACTCTTTTGAACAAGCGCTTAGTAAAGGAAAACAAATAAAATCTCCTCTTAAGTCTAATCTCCCCTCGACACATGTGCCAGAGGCCACTGTGCTATGGATTAGACGACTAGGGTGCTTTTTTTTTTTTTTGCCCTTTTTTTTTTTTTTCCTTAAGTTGGGATTTCTATTTGTTTATCTGGGATTTGGCCAGCTGGGGGTGAATTCCGGTACAGAAAGAGTCCCTGTTTGCAGATGCCGCTCAGAGGCTCTGCTCCACCCAGGTATTGCTCCACCTGCATTCTGCAAGACGAGGAGCTTTGATTTCTGTGGGAAGCTCAAGTGAGTAACAAAGGCTGCAGAAAAAGCTACTGTAAATAAAACTATTAAAGCAGCCCTGTAAATCCAAACAAACCCCACAGCTCATAAGCTCATTAAAATTTGATGCAGTTCAGACTAAATTTTTTAACCTCTATGCTTTTTTTATTAATCTCCTTCCCACCACACATACTGCTTTTTATGCCTTATTACTGTACCTTTTAGCAACAAATATCTAAGGAATCCTCTTAGCGACTTTTACGTTGACACAGCAGCATATTGCTTTCCAATAATCACATTACAAATCCCCTTTAACTCTTTCAGCACCAGTACGATTCAATGGAAAAAAATCTGTCGAGCCATTTTAAAAAACATTATTTATGTGCTGCCTTGAGACCAGTTACAAAGTGCTGGCAAAACTAGGGAATCCAGTCATCTTTTCCTACTGGTTTTCTCCATCCTGAGTTTAAGCTGAAACTTTTTCACAATAGTTGAGTAATGGCAACATAGCAGATTCCTCACAAATTATTCCAAAGCATATTTAGCTTTATTTTATTTTTATTTTTTTTAACTCTTAGGCTAAAGAGTAAGTAACTAGAGTTACTGCTTTTTAGACTATCTTTGATGAACAATAGTTCCCCAACCCCATCACCTCCTGAATAGGCGGTTTGAAGAATGTACCTCACAAATGGAAGACTTGGATCCTGACTTTGTTCTTGACATGAACACACTGAGCAGTCTCATCACCACCAAATGGACTTCGTTCACAGGAGAACGCTCATTTTTCTTAGACACATCCTGCAGGGAAAGAGCTTTCTCACTTACAGACCTGAGCATAATGTCTTAGACATCAAAATTTCAGTGCTCTGATCCCCAAGAAAGATTTCTAAACGAAGCTCAAGTAATAATAAAAAGAGAACACCATAAATTCCTCAATAGAAGGGTATAACAGTAGCCTGAACCCCAGAAAAGAGAGTTACAAAAATGAAAAAGGTATGTATGTATGCATCCTTGATCCTCCTGAATTGAGGGAAACAAGTTTTCACAAGAACCAGGTCATTTTTCTACCTCATATGCAAAAGAAATAAACTCTGTAAGTACACTGGTACAGCAATCTATTTGTATGACTCCCTTGCACCTAATTCCTAAGAGTAGCAAATTCAGAGTGTGTACTCACTGAATAACTTACCTTTTTGTCCATGCACAGTTCTGCAATGAGCTGAGACAGAAGGTTATCCAAAGCTCCCTTGTCTTTCTCATCATCTCCATCTAGGTCTGTCGTGAGCATCAGAATAACCTGAAAACAGAGGTCAGAGCAGAAATAAAAGCCAGGTTCCACATTTGAGACAGATGCAGATTATTACCTGTAAAAATCCAGCAGATTTTTACTTTAGATATATGCTCTTTCCCAAATTCTGCCAGCACCATCACATCCTAATATGACCATTTAGTATAAATTAAACTTTTCTAGTAGTAATTAACTCCTTGATTAAGCCCTAACTCCTGAGCGTTCCTCAGGTACCTGCATGTAAGGAATGGCACGGACTCCTCCAACGTTCCTCAACTGGGGCAAGTTTTGCAGCAGCCTCTCCAGTAGCATCAGCCGGACCATGTGCAGCCTGGTAAATCAGAAACCAGGAATTAGACACAGAATCATAGAATCTTATAATAAATGGGACGCAGCAGGATCATCAGCAGAGCACTGGAATTTAGCACAAAAGAGCAAGAAGAAATCCTAAGACGATCAAGTTAGTAAGGACAGGAGAGGACTCTGTGAGAGCCAAGAGATGCCAAAGATGCAGAGCAATCCTGAGAAGGACACGGACGCTTCTTCACTTTAGAATGCTGCTGCTGAGTGCAATTACCTGCAGAATTAACTCTCCAGACATAAGTCAGTTCCGAACCACAGTGTAAAAATGCCTGAGCATGTTCCAATGCAATAAGAAATTGCAGACTTCTACCAAGGTGCTCAGCAAATATCATTTTTTTCCCTGGCACCACATTTTACTATCTCCCAAGTTTTTTTAACAAGCTTTAACAGACTCATGCAGGGCTTTTTCCTTACCTTTGTACCTGCTTAAGTTATATGAGATTCACATCAGGCAGGTGGCAATATGTTATACTGCTGAATGCACAGATGGAGTCACTTTGTCTCTACAATTTGCTCTAGACTGTTTCAGACACCTGCCAAACTCAGTTTTGACTTCTCTTTTCCAAAGCTGCTCATCATTTTCATTGCAATTAAGCACCTATGGTGCAGCACAAACAATGATGCTGCAGAATGTAGGTTCTGTTCCCGGAAGAGGAAAACAAAGTCTCTTGCCTGTTGCTGGTGTGGACATCTCCTTCAGCCTCGCCTTCTCCTTCTGATCCATCTCCTTCTTGCTGGCCTGTAGTAGTGCTTATAGCACCTGTGCTCGAGCTGACACTGCCTGGTCCAGCAGGGTGGCCCTCAGCTGTTGTGTCCCCATAGGCACTGCTACGGCCAGACACTGGAAAAGATCAAAGGAAAAAGGAGAAAAGAAAAAAAAGAAAAAGGGGAAAGATAATATCAGCAAAATGGAGCTTCATGGCAACCCACAAAGTTGAACTATCCAAAGTATGGCTATAACGAGATGGGGTCTGCAGTTATCTTCAAACTTAAAATCTCAAGTGTCACTTCCACAGATGCTATTCAACACCCCTAGCAATGTCCCCTTTGCCAACCTCATCTTTACAGCACAAACTCAACGGTTCCACAGCAGCAAGTATAAACTCACACAGAGCTGAAAGAGGGATGTCACATACAACAGGGACATATTTTTTGCAGAAGCCTGTGATTACTGATGACCTTTAAACTCTATCCCATCAAAACACATCCAGCAAGTTAGCGAATTCTTTCCAGGGATCATCCTCTCCCTCCCACACTGCAAAGTTGTGGCAGGAACCTGGTGTGCAGACACCAGTGCAGGCAGAGGGGCTCACCACTGTGCTCGCCAGCCACCGAGTCCACGGCGCTGCCGCCGCTCTCGGAGCCCACGCTGCCGCCGTGCTCGGCCGGGGACGTGCGAAGGGTTGAGCCGTCCGTCGCCGCCGTGCTGCCTTCATCGTCGGACGCTGGAGCTAAAAGAATAACGAGAGCTGTTACAAGTAAAAACAATGTCTTGGTATAGCTCCAGAAGAAGCACACACTATGAAAGAAAAGCCACAAGGATCCACAGAATCACAGAATGCTTAAGGTTGGAAGGGACCTCTAGAGATCATCTAGATTTGGTTTTGGTTTCTCGGTCAATTTTCAACTAAGAATCAGAAGAACTTGGAATTGTCATTGGTACATTTAAGCCTGCTAAAAAGCAGTGGAGGGAAATACTTTGCAAAGGAAGCCTTCTCAAAGAGACAGTTACATGGTTGACATGAAGCCAATAGTAACAACTGATCCTTCCAAACCTTATTTACCAGCAAATTTTAAGTCATCATTTAGATTAGAATTCATAGATGAGACTAAAAGAGAGTTGAGTAATAATCATAAATACAAGTGAAAACCACATGCTGTTAGCACCTGCTGGTATCAATAGCTAACACATGCACACAACATTCTGCTCGCACAGAAATGTCATAAATGTTTGCCCTGGGCCTGGAAATAGCCAAGCAAGTTGAGAGAACAGTGTTGTGTTTATTTTTAAATCTTCCTGCATTTATTTAATATTAGCAAAATCTAATGATTTAAAGAGCTAGCACACTGTCAAAACTGGCACCTGGACTCAACTTCGATCCTATCCACATGCAAGATCAAAAATTCAACCCAGACACTTTTCCTTATTTAAGTGCATTACAGCCACATAAGCACAGGAAAAGCAGAAACAGCCTTTAAGTCACAAATATCTAGAGGCATAGCTCATTTTATGGCAACGAGCAAAACAGCAGCCAGCTGAAGTGCTTTTTCAAAATCATTTTGAAAAAATTAAGCACTGCAAAAGACAGTACAGCACAAACAGGATAGCTGTATATTTCTTAAATGAGTTTAAGCAGTTTGATTCTTTGCAGTGAACAGTTACCTGATGCTGTAGTATCAGAGAGCGTCCCGGCATCAAGAGAAGAAGAGCTGGGTGCTTGGCCAGACAGTCCTAAGCTCTGAAGTCCAAGGGCACTACTGCTGCTCCCTGCAAGAGGAGGACAAATGATGAAGATTAGGACAAGAAAAAGCTTTCAGGAAGAGAGTTCTCTCTGGCCTTTCAGTACATTAAATTCTATTATTTCTGTTTTGTTGGTGTCAGATCAATAGTTTCTGCTCCATTTCTTTCTCAACATCCTGATATCCTGTTTGCCTTTTTGACTACCAATAATGCACACATCCTACCTTGCTGATCTTGTTGCAGGCTCAAGGCAATAGCCAGTTCCACCATCGTTTCATCATCTGCATCTGGAGGAATGTCCAGCATTGGTGGGAAACCCTCTGCTCCAGCCAGAAGAGCCTCCAGGGGTGAAGGGTTTCCATTATTCACATTTTCAGAAGTCTCCAGCACCATGGATTCAGACTAGGGAGAAGGAACACAGGGAGAGCTGTTGCCAAACTACTACTAGCCAAAGGAGCTCCACAGGTTGATCCATCATAACTAAATTCAATCCAAGCAAATAACAGACTTGAAAAGCTCCAAAGAGAAGCCCCCTGGACTTACCACCATCTCAAAGTCCCCGTGATCAACCTCGCTTTGTTCCTGGCTCTCTTGTCGGATATGCTCGCCATTTGCAATTCCAGAACTCTGCAGCTTGTCTTCGGCATCGTCGTCGTCGTCATCATCTTTATCTCCTGAAATTACGAAAGACTAAATCAACACACTCTTTCCCATCTCAAGAACTAGGCCACTGACACCATGAGCACCAACAGCACACCAGCTCTGTAACAGTGGGTTTCAACGTTGCTGCGTAGACCACCTCAGTATTAGTTTTTTAATCCCACTTCTACCTGTTGCAGGAATTGGAAGCTTTTGTGAGGCTGAAACTTTAATACCTCCAAGCCTGCAAGTCTCCCTAAGAGTATAGGATAAGCTGGTTGGGAAAAAAACTAAGCTGTCCTTCATTTATTCACAGGCTTTAACAGCTTCCATGACAACTACAATTCACATAAATGCTAAAACACAACTCTGGATGGAAATCTGATGTACTAATTCTAGTCTGCACACATTTTCAAATTGATTTATAAGGACTTGAGAGTATGCACAAAAATACTACAGTTGTCTGAACTAGTACACTCCTAGAGCAAACAGCTAGAGGTTCCTACCACTGAATCAGGCCTGTCTTAGATCTTGAATTTGAAACTTGTAGCATCAAGGGAGGGGTGAATGTTGAAAGAATATAGACTTCAGGGGACAAGAGAGAAGAAAGAAAGGAAAAGAAGGCAGAAAGATAGTTTTTGTTCCATTTAAAAGACTAGGGTTACAGTAAAAAGTGAGCCCCATATTGCCTTATATGATGACCTACAAAGAACGTGGCTCATGCTTGTTTACAGACAAAGACAAGTGGATCTTACACACCCATGGGAGTATTGCTCCGAGGGGAAGATGGCAGAGTCACGTGTCTCCGCTTGTTCCTTGGCCTCAGCACTCTGATCAAAGCTTGTTTGCAAGAAAAGCTCACTGCAGGATCCTATGGGATTAACAGTTAATTGTTAAACTTCAAGTTTTTACTGCTCCTTTGCTGTATGTGGAAACACAGCTAAAGACACACATGTGCAGAGCATGACAAACACTACTAAAACACAGGCAGAGGGAATTCTCATTCGTTTGCTTGTCTCCCAGCTGTGTGTTTTTGGCTGCACACTTTCATTTTACATGACCTTCTTAGCTGTCTGCACATTACCAGTGCTACAGGACAATGCAGAGCAGAGCAAGTCTACGTACAGGGCAAAGTAACATCTGCATGTAGATCTTGGATGCCGTGTGGATACAGTCCAGTTCACATGTGCAGTATCCATGAATAATATCCACCAAAGCGTTGACCGTGGCCTCAACATGAGTCAGACCTGAAGAGGAACGAAAGTAGAACTGTAACCTTCTATCTGGAATGACACACTTGCATGAAGTGTGTTTTGGTTCCAGTACAAAACGAGTTTATACATCAGCCTTGCCAGCCTAAGACAGCACATGTCACATGCCAGTGCCGCTGAATATCTTCTAACACCAAAATAACCATCCATAAAATCAAATACAAATAAACCATCAGTCATCGGTCCCCTAATATTTAACAAAAGCATTAGAGCAGAATTTGCAGGTGTATTCAGAATGCATACACGGCATCAAGATCTTAAGCCTAATTTGGAACAAGATTTTTTTTTTTCTATTTACAAGCTTAAAATAGGTTTCTGCAAAATATACAAGCCTGACAACAGCAGAGGAAGAGTTAGCACACCTGGCAAGCAGGCAGGAGCAAGGAAGGCATTTTTGGGTTTTGATGCATGTAGTTTCCAGAAGTGGTTGACCAGCTGGGTAATAAAAGTGCACCCTTCTCCTTCAGCTTGTTTCTGGGTCTCTTGTCCTTCTTCACTCTCTGTACAGATCAAAGAAGAGCTGTCAATTTGCACAGGCAAAAACATCAATCAGTAGAATAACACTAAGTTTACTTGAAACGGCTTCTGTGAGAGGCTCTGATACCCTCATTACAAGGACTATTTCATACCAAACACGTCAAGTCCTGTTTATACTTTAAAAACTGGGATTGCTCAAGAGACACATGTATTATTAACAGTCCTCTGCATCTTCTGCCAAAGCGTTTTTGTGAGAACCTTTATTTCCTTCCAGTAGCAATTGATTCCTTTTAATATCTTCGCTCTGAATCCATGCTAAGCATGCTCCCTTTCTGCCTTATTGCCTAAACTATGGCATTTTTTAGATTTAAATAGCGTAAATTCTGCAAAGATTGTGGAACAGTAGCCCTTTAAAGAAGAGAGGTGAAAGAGTCTGTGAACGTTCACAGTGTCTTGACCAATTTTAAGCTCTCCAGAACAAACTATTTATGATCACTCTAATGCTGAACCATGCACCGCATGACATCTTCAGTTATCACATGAGAAAACTGAATGAAAATCCAGACTCATCTACCTGATTCCAACTGCGGCAGCTTTGACTCCGTATAATGAACGAGATTGTTGGGTCTCATAATAGCAATGGATCGAGCAGTGATGACCAACCTCTGGAACACCTCAGGATCAAGATCCTTCCCTTCTTTAGTTGAGGAGCTCAAGTACTGAATGGCTTTACTGAGCAATGCTTGATCCTGTAAAGAAAAAGGCACTGTAGGCAAAGGAACAGGAGAGGCGGCGGCATCAAAACAACTGAAACACAGTTGCACAGGGAAATTCAGCACTTACTGCATTAACTCTTTGTCAGTATCATTCAGGTAGGACAACTGATATTAAAAAATCAACCAGTAGCAAGGAAAGAGTCTGGCCAAATAATTCATTTTCATGTTTTTTCTTCTCCACACACTTAGATGTGAATGGAAAGGTCAGTGTATAAATGTAGCCTTTGCTTGCCAACTGGCAAGGAAAGAGTTCTCAACAAGAATCTACATATTTATCTATGTTACGTTATTGTATAGACTAATCATCATTTACCCTTACGTTTTCCCACCACACCAAATCAGATGCCTGCAGAAATGGGAAGCAGATCTAATGGACACATCTGGCAAACAAACTTCACATGCTTAAAGACAAGGATTTCTCTAGATTAACTGGTACCACCTCCCACCAAAGTCTTCCAAAAGTATTTTAAGTAGCTAAGTTCTGGCGAAACACTGCCAGAAAGCCAGGCAGCAGAACCTAAAGGAAATTCACCCAGCAGGTATAAACCTGCATGGAAGAAGCACTTTCCAGGGGCAGGCTGCACCTCAGCCACGAGATGACAAGTGACAGGATGCGCTGAATCCCTCCTTGGGGTTACCTTGTGGTTATGGTACGCTGAGCGGCTGGTGTGCAAGCTAGCCAAGAGGCTCTTGGTTTGCTGCTGGACACTGGAAGGAGCTGGCATGGACAGCAGCATGGTAGCCAGTTCCTGAGCTGCCACCTTATTCTTCTCCTGTTTCCCAAAACAGACAAAAACCATTCCTCAGTACATTTACCATGAAGGTAACACAAAAGAATCTGATTTCCCAATGAACCTGAGGCTCCCCTCCTCACTTTGCTCTCCCCCCCACTGAGAAGGCAGGTTTCTACCTCCATTCAGCATAGTTTTGATATCCCAATTCAATTTATTAGTTGACATTTAAAGGACATTTCACATATCTGCACAAAAAAAGTGTTTCTGAGATCTGTGGGCTGCCACCCCGCTGTTTTTGCAAACGAGGTCACTCTACAGCGCACAAAAAAAAAAGGAAAAAAAAAAAAAAAAAAACCACCAGCAATAAATGCAAATGCCACTGTCACTCGAAACTAGTTTCAAATGCTTTTCGCTAAGTCAACTTCCAGATCGGCGCTCGGAGCCAAACGGATGCGGCTCTCGTGTGGTATCAGGCCCCCAGGGCTGCAGGAGGTGCTGCTGATCTTGCCCCTCCTCTCCCTGCTCGCAAAGCTCAAGCCTGTATTCACAAAGTTACTTGCCTTCTCGTTGACTGGTCCTACAGCAAAGCAGCTTTCCAGCGCTTCTAAAGAACTCACTACTAGCCTGGAGGGAGAAAGAAAAGCAGGCTTGAGTACAGCAACCCTTCTCTCTCCTTAGCACTTTGCTTTATGCAGGCTACAGTCACGAGTAGCTCAGAGACAGCTAACGAATGCCAAGTACAAAATCAAAGCATGATAAAACCTGCCACAGGCACCATGCATATCATTTCATTGTGTTACAGACCAGAGTTAAACCTGGCTCACGCTCACAGACAAACTTAGGACTGCTTTAATAATCCACAGCTGAAAGACAGGGGCTTTTCTCTACCAAAGAGGATAAAACATTTCCTTACGCAGCCTGCAGCAGGGATAACTTGGATTGTCTTGACAGTACCAATTCACCATGGCCCACAGACGTACATATGACTGCAGATCAAGGGTTGGCATGACACATGGGAAAAAGCGGAACCGACTTTTCTAAGGGAGCAAGATTCTACCCGCTTGCTATTTCCACACAGGTTGCTCCTTCCAATTTGGAGTTTCAGCCCAAAAGATTCTGGAGGAAAATTAACTCTGAGCACCGGGTATGACCCAAGCAAGGGATGCTGAAGTGCAAACAGCCTGTGCTGGGCTGCTTTTCACAGCAGGTTAGGGCAGGGTCGTCAAATACTTGCCCCAAGGGGAAACTTTATTCCCAGCTTGAAGCTGAACTGCCTCTGTGGAGCAGCGACCTGAAACGCCACCGGCCAGAGCAGAAGGGAGCAGTGTGAGAGCACAGATCACGGGGGAAGAGAGAGCATTAACGGGGGACATAACAACGAAGGAGCGATGCCAAGTAGAAGGAACAACACGAGGAGGCAGCAAATTCTCTGGTCTGGTGTGATAAGTAGCAGGACATTCCCCTACTCTCAGCCACTCTCCATAGAGCTAGCAGGGAAATAAGTGGGAGAAAAAGACATAAGGAAGGACGAAAGCCAGAAGAGTCTGTCAAACAAGCAACAGATCCAACGCTGGATCCAGCGGCAATCGGCAAACTTGCCTCCTCTTTACATTTTGCTAAATCATCTGCCATGCAATGACCAGAATGTAAAGAAGCAAATGGCACTTAAAAAAAAAGGAACAAAACAAAATAAAAAAGCAGAAAACAGTCAACAAAAGCCACAGCATGTGTTCGGGCTCTCTGACACACACTCATTCGTGCAGAGAAAAGGATGGCATACTAACCGGTCCAGGGTGGTTAGGGACTCAGTTTCTGAACTTTGGGGGAGCAAAGAAAAAGGAAAAAAATATATATATGTGTGTAAAGCTCACAGAAAAACTCCCTAGAACATATTCTAAGCAAAAGGCAAATTAAATGGGGGAAATAACGAAGCTGGCAGAGCAATATATACAGTAAAACTAAGCATGACTCTTTCTACCTGGCTAATAGCAAAAGAAAATTAAAGGAGATCCAGACCATCTAGTAGAGAGAAGCCAAGCGCACTGCTTAAAGCATCACTAAAGTTCAAATTCAAAGATGCAGACATCAAACTTCTGACAGGAAAGCTGCCTCTTGCCTGCTATTAATTGCTCCTGCTTAATAGGCCTGTTAGAAGGGAATGGCATTTTGTAACACCTAAGGAAAAAGAACTATTCTGGGGGTTCTGGGTTTTGAGGAAATAATGTCGCTGCTTCAGAAAAAAAAACACAACAGAAAGCATGTCTGTGCAGAGAGAGACCTCTTGTGGATATGTCACAGCAGAAGAGAGAAGAGCAATTACGTACAGGAAAAAAAATCCACGGACTCTTATATAAAATACTACAGGACAGCAATGGATGCTGAAAGCCTTCACCTGGATGCAACTGCCACTTTAAGCATGGCAGTTTGACTAAGACAAAAATCAATCGTCATTTACTCCACTTAGGTCAAGCAGGGTACACCTTAAAATCCTCATTCCTCCACAGCGCTGGTTCTTCTCGGACCCGTTTTCCCTCCTGTTCCTGCCAGCTTGCAGCTTTTCCCTGACCCTTACGGCACAGACAGAATGGGCTCCCGGAAGGGAAGTAGGATGGATGCTGAAGTTCTCTTTCTTTCGCCAGATACATGCACAACTCAGCCCCATAAAATACTGCCTCTGAGGTGAGTTGTTGGGAACCGCTCATCTAGGGCAAGGCCCAAGGCTGTCGCACACAGCATCCTCCTCCAAACTGAACCCAAGTTCAGAGAGGCCCAAGCTTTGCTGGGGACTGAAAAAGGGTGAACTCGAAATGAGAAAATGGCCCAAAGCAGCAGCAATCTCCTCTAGCTCATCAAGACAGCCGTAACCAGTGAACGTAGCCGCACGAAGCACGAACACAGAACTCTCCTCTGCTCCATCAGATACTCCAAGAGTTAAGTGGGAAGCCCTCTTGGCAGGAAAATCACTGAACTTTGCAGATGCTGTTTTGTGGCAGCGAGAAGGCTTCACTAACCCTATACGTTCTCCCAGTTAAGGGCACACAAGCGCATCTAGAGCAACTAGCTGTTTTTCAAAGGCAAATAAAAGCAAGAGCACAGAGATACCTCTCCAGAACGGTGCCGCTGGCCGCAGCGGGGGCAGTTGTCTCCGTCTCTCCAGTACCGTTCCCTTGGTTCAGGTTTGGGGGACAAACATTGCTCACGGAAGCAGATGGAAAATCCTCAGGGGGCTCGTCAGGCCACCCAAACTGCTCTTTGGTTTTGCCGTAAATCTTTACGGAATCAATCATGGTGACTCCAGCTGGATCCACAGAAGCCCCAACTGCAGCAACAAGAGAGGTTTCTTAGACACACACAAAATACTTTCTCCTGAATATCAACCAGAACAGCTTCAGGTCAGGATAATAATTACACCATCATATACATCCACTCACAGCTTCCCCTCCTTTTCCAGGCCACTTTGCTTCTGCATTACCTCAACACAAAATTCTCAAGTTGAAGTACGGCACATTTATTCACTATAACAGAAAACTAGGCCCTCAAGAAACACTGCACGTGCAGGGTCTGCACCTCAACCCTTTCCTGTGCTCAGGTCACAAAGCTTGTGGAAATCCACTCCGGTACCACACAAAGCCCAGCAGCTCCAGCAAGCTCGGCCAACCGCGAGTCCAAGCGAGCGCTGCACAGACTTACTGAAGACAGTGAGCTTCTTGTCAGCCTGCAGGGCTTCCTCCCGAGTGAAGGGGAAGTCAAACCAGCGAGCCCTGGTCAAGTTGAGCTGCATGGTGCGCCCAAATATCTCCAGGTACGAGGGCGCGCGCTCGATGGCCTGCGTGCCGATCTGGATGCGCATGCCCGTCATCACCATCGTGCTGTTGTTGTTGGTCACTTCGATGGCGAAGCCCCCCGGCTGCAGGAAACAAGCCACAGCTCAGAAAGCAATGCTTT
Source organism: Tinamus guttatus (assembly GCF_059628265.1). Taxonomy (NCBI): domain Eukaryota; kingdom Metazoa; phylum Chordata; class Aves; order Tinamiformes; family Tinamidae; genus Tinamus; species Tinamus guttatus. The sequence goes on along the minus strand of NW_028288866.1, from coordinate 1,761,286 downwards.
TTGCTCTGCCCTAAGCACAAACCTAAATGACATCATCTCCCTGCAAGACCATTTTGCACCATGGCACAGTGAGCTGTTCCCTGAGAATTATCATACACTTTCCATGGTGTTCTTTTTAGGAGCAAATGCCTTGTTGGCAGTCCTGTGTGTGAAAGTGGACACACAGTTTGTTCTGTAGAGCCTTCCTATAGTGGAGGATTAATCCTCGAAAGCAGAAGATTGGCTGTAATTTGCATGCTGAGCTGACTGTTCAGATGTCTATATACGAGCATACAACGGAAATCTGTACACAAGTGCCTCCAGTATTTAACAGCATTACTGCTTTTGCAGGATCATTTAGAAAACAACGCAGACTTCTGAGAAAAGACACATCCATCCACCCTGCCAGTAATGTCACCCAGAAGCCTAACAGGGCCCCCCAAGTCGCCACATTTACCTTGGTGTTGGCCACATACATGCCAGTGGAATTGAGCCGGTGCTTTATCTGCTGAGCATTGTAAACCTGCAGCAGGTCATTGCCCCCGAACTCCACGTCCGTGAGCTGCTGGTTGTGCTCAAAGAAGTCAATAGGGAAGTTCACTTGGCTGGACGTACGAGTTGCTAAAAGAAGAGAGACAAGCAATTTTTGCTTTTTACAAGCAATTAATAGGTGAAGCTAAGGTACAAAAGCTGCAGAATGAGCTCACTTCTTCTGGAAATGCCTGTGGCTGCCAGGTATTCATTTATCATATATATCTATAAACACATCCCACCATGACTGCCTGTCCTGAGGTAAACTAGGAATTGTCAGAAATGAATGTCTGAAGTTTCTATGGGATGATGAGCGATTTTCACATCTGGATTTGCCACTGGTACCTTGAACAAGACACACATGAGCAGAAAGGCCTTACTAATGGCAGCTGCCTTGCGCTTGCGCACTGGCTTCATGATGCTGATGACACTGCTGGGCTGGAGTGAGGGCTGGAGCCAGTAGGAGGTATTTTCCACGTTGGCCATGTAGATCCGCAGGCTGCCGTCCTCGCACAGCAGGATCATAGTGGTCCTCTGCTGCTCGTTACAGGCGGTGTGGCGGATGGCCACCATGTCCTGGATCTGGAAAGGCAGCCCATGGAAGTCAAGGGAAGGAACTGACAACGGCTGCTTGCAGCCACAAACTCTTTGCATGAAAGAGGCCACAAAGATCAAATATAAGAAGCTTGAAGATGATAATAACTAGAGCAAAATGTTTGGAGGCAGGGGTAAAAATACATTCTGAACGCTTTAATAACACAGATCAGTCAAAAAGCTTGCAAAACAAAATAGTTGTTCCCAACAGCAGTTAAAAGCCATCAGGAGTGGGAATTTTCTTGAGGACGCTGCAAGAAAAGCTTGCATTAAAAAAACCTAAGCACAAAAGAACCCAAGAGAGCTTGTTTGAAGGGCCAGAAATGCTGGGAGGCACAACTGACCTTCGCTTTGGCTGGCAGCGTTTTAATCTCCTGGATGAGAAAGGTGTCTGGCTTCACCATGACCACGAGTGGCACCCCCGTGGTTTGCTGGACACAGCACACCAGGCCAGGGTGGTTCATCACCTCGGACCACTGGCACAGCGCCGGTGAGGTCTTACTGCCACCGTTGGAACTGCAAGAGACCAAGGGAGAATCTGCATGGTTCTGCTCCTTGAAACACAAAGCTGCAAAAAAGACTAGACCAGACTTGACCGGGGGTGAGAGAGTTCTGGAAACCTGAAACTTTTACAAATATTTATTCAAGACAGTAGCTTTGTTTTAAGCTAGTGAGAGCGCAGTAGACTGTCAGTGGCCCAAGTGCCCAGCTCTGGTTTTCAGAACGGAGCCTTTTTCTTGACATTTTCATAACACAAGAGATAGGTCTCCCTCAGGGAAGGCTGAAAATGAGCCTTAATATGCACAAGGTCCACTGCACAAACAGAAAAGAAACAAAGGCTTCCTGCTCTGCATCCTCCACGTGGGTGGCTAATCCCATCAGTTCCAGCTGCTGCAGCAGCAGCAGCTCCGTGCAGAGCAGCAAGGATGCTCTGAAGCCACCTTTGTGCCGTGAAATCCTAGCGAGCACAAGAAATGCACTCATGCCCCCCTGCCCACACTGCCAGCTTTGGTTTCAAACCATCTTGCAATTAGGGCAGAAACTACATGGAGAACAACATGAAATCATCGTCCAAGAACAGGAACTTCACAGCACAAGCTTTAGCCACAAGGAGCTGAGTTGTTGAGAATAATTCATACGAAACGAACTGCCGGAGTCTCCAGCTGAGCCTCACCTCTTTATGTTAATTGGGAAGAGCCGCTGGACCTCCAGATTGGCTCGGCTGATGGTGGCCGCAAAGGACTTGCCTTGACAGTAACTGAAGAAGAGCATCTGCAGGACATGGGAGTAATACACAGACACACCACCTCCTGCTACCTGGCCGTTGCTGTCCTGCAGAACCAGGGAAAAACAACAGCATTAAACACACACCTTTCAAAATACTCCCAAGCAGGCAGGCTTTCCAATTTCTCAAGTGACAGAATTATTTCCAAAGCCTCTTCCCCTCTCCCCAGCTCCCCCCACCACCCTAAACACAGCCCTAAATGACAATTTTATAAGCCGAGCTCCTTGGTGAACTCATCCATCAGATACTTCAAAGGCTTTTGAGTGGGATCCCGAGATTGCCTACCCGGAGGCTGCAGGAAACGCGCTCGGCTACAGTGCCTGCACGCTCCAGCGCCGCACGACAATCCCACATGGAGCCCTCCCCACGTTCTCAGCTCATAAAAGAGCTTTCCTGCCGGCCCTCTCATCTATCTCCCTGTTTAGGAGCCATCTGAGGGAAAAGCACCATAAAAATTTGGACAGATTTTAAAAGGCACCTGCATGTGTAGTGTGCACCAAGAGCACTACAGAGCTGCTGCCCACCAGAAACAGGCTCACAGCATCTGTGCAGCACCAGCAACGGCTGATAACCTCATCCATCCTGGTTCCTGCACCTTTTGAGTGCCTCGCTTTGCAAACAGCCCTGCTCTGAAACCATCTCCCTGCTGAGAGATCCTGCTGGGCATAACTTCAGACCCAACCATGGAAAACACAATCCGTTTTCTAGATGAAAGGATCAAGGGGTTTAATTTTCACCCCCACCCCCTTCCACTGCAAGGATATTTTCTCTCCTTAGAGGAACAGCAACCAAGCTGATCTAGATCAGAAAATTTTAAAAAAGAAAAAAGGAAAAAAAAAAAAAGAAGAGAAGAGAGAAAAAATTCTGCTTTTGACTCTCAGATGTACATGAAAGAAAACCACTGCAGCTCATACTGTAAGAAAGCGAAGTCGTCATTACCTTGAGGTCTTCATGGTTCACTTCAAGCACATTGGTGACGTAGAACGGTCCATGCTGGGCACTGCTCGCCTCCTCCATGAGCTGTGTATAAATGTACCCAGCAGAGGACATGATCACTATTATGTTCTTCCCCTCTTCGTTGAAGAGGAATGTGACATCCCTGATTTTGGAGCTTGGCAGCAGGAAATAGAACGTCGGGCTCAAGGCATCTACAGAAAGATCATAGATCTGTGGGAGAAGCAGGAAAAGTTAACGGTTAAGCAAGAAAACTGCCCTTTTTGATGATGCAAAGGGACACAAGTTGAGACAAAGGAATGTCTACTAGATGTTACGAAAAGAATCTTAAAAATGCAGTACATTTGTAACATTTCAAATTAATTTCTATCTAAGAAAACTGTAACTCAGCACTGAGATCCAGGCTCTAATGTTTGAAACAAGACAATGAAATATCACCCAGAGCTCACGACTAACTATACCTTCACAAAGTCTGCAGTCACGATAGCCAGCTCGGTTTGAGATCCTGGCAGCCACACAGCTTTAATGATGAAATTTCCAGTGGCTAGTTGGGGATGAAGCACCAAGTGATCAGAGACCGATCCAGAGCTGCTGAACGTTAACACATGGCAGTCCTAGAGCAATGACAAACATGAGACAAATATTAGAAACACTTTTTAAGCCAAGAACAGAGATAAAAGCCAGCGATCCTGTTGGCTCCAATGATTCACACAGTAAAAATCTAAACTTCTACATTTCTACAAACTATATTAAATAAATCCAAGTCCAATTGTTTCTCAGCTGAAGAATAGATTATGCCAACTGAACTGTAAAGGCTGAATCCAAGTTTTAGAGAATACGGAGAAGGGCCCTTGCTACAAAACACCAGAGTTGTCACAGATTAGTTCTAACGCATTTTAAGTTTCACACAGCTAGATCTTGGCTCCCTTTTTAATGTAAAAATGCACTAAACAGAAGAAATACTTCATCTGGGGAATTGTCCAATGTATTCAATTATTCATATGTAAATGAAGTAGTATCTACAGAGTGATTTGGGAGCTAAAATTAGTGACAGACCTTGGGAGCTTTTATTACTCAACTCCTCAGAAGTCAGACATGCTGGTTGGAGATGACAGCACCGGCTGTCTAGAAAAGGGCTTGTCAGACTCTTACTTTTAGTCCACACACTGCCAGGTAGTCTTCCTTGCAGGGGTTTCCCGTCAGGCTCAGGACGGTAAATGGAACTGGTGCAGATGCCAGGCGAGTAAGGGTCAATTTTCTTTTGCTGGAGTCTGCTTGTTTCAGCAGTGCAGAGAGCTGGAGAACTGTAATCTACAAAATGAATCAAACTTGAGATATCCAGCTTCAGCATCAGGGCAGCGGGAAAACACACTGCAATTTCAATTCAATGGTTACAACCCCCCGTCATGGGGTTTTCACTGTCTGCTGCAAGAACACTTTTCTCTGAAGAGCTTCCCCTCAGTTATCTAATACTTTACAGAAGACCCAGATTTGCTGACAGAGAGCCCAAATCTTTTGCCTTTTGTTGTTTAGTGCTTTAAGGCTGTTTCATTTTTCACAACCCAACCTCGACCTCTTTCACAGGGCTGGAGGCGCCCGTCCCGGCAGCACCCACCTTGCCCTTCTCGTGGCTCACGGCCAGGTGCTGCCGCCGCCCGTGCGGGGAGGACAGCACGCACATGGCCACACGCCGCAGCACGTGCGCGCTGATCAGCTGCCGGATCGTCTGGCCCTGGTCCCCGCTGTAGTTCATGCGGACGTTCTCAAAAGCCCCTTCTTGAGAGCCGAGAGTTGGGACCTTCATTAGGAACGAAGAGCACACAGGAAAGTCCATGACAAACTTTTCTGCTCAAGCAACCCCCTGCTCATACTCTAAATACTCTTAACACCTTTAGTATCGTACCATTAGCTGATCGGTCATTTCGACTGTTTTGTCCAAAGTGTGTAGCTCGTTGAGAGCCTGCTGTGCACGACTGCTGCTGCCCATGGCTGAAGCTTGCTGGAAGTTGATCTGAATGGCATCCATTAAGAAATTGAGCATCTCCAGCACCAGAGGAGCAAAGGAGAAGTTGGCCTACAAGAAACAGACACAGTCAGGCACAAAATAGTCCTGCTGGGAGTCTTCACAAGTGCTGCGTTTCAGTTATTCTTCAAAAGCTAATGCTGCTTTTATGATTCCTACTAGCATAATGAAAAGCACACACAAAAAAAGGGCAACTTAGCTGATAACCAAAGTGTGCTTACGATCCAACCCTCACTGAGCTGAACTGCTAGTGACAGTACTCGGATACAGAAATTAAAATTAACCCTCACCGCAGATAGCCTTCCCAGCTAGCAGATAATCATACCTGGGACTGCAATTCCTCCCGACAGCCCTCAACATTTCTACACAGGCTGCTTTTCTTGGGTTTTTCCTCGTCGGGACCCTTCCCCTCACTGATGGTGACCTTGGCTTTCTCTGCAGGAGACGTGCTGGAATGGCGAATGACGCTCTCGGGCACCCTGGGCTCACTCTGGAACGCGGACTCTTTCATGGTAGAGCTCATGCCGCTACTGGGAGTTCTCTTCACCAAAGCCTGAGAAGGAAACAGCAATACTGAAAGTCCAAAACAGACTCATTTTTTAACCACTGACAAAATAAATACAGGTTGTAATAGCAGCAGTAATAACATAATTTCGAAGACAGAATGCAATTGTAATGTAGCAAGAACAACCGTCCTGTATCCTCCATGTCGCTCTCCACCCAATCTTAGAAAAATCATTTCATATTGTTAATTAACTTAGTCACTTCTAGTGGAAAGCATGGGAAGAGCTGGTATCTGACAGCTGGACAGTTTAAGCCAACTTGTGAATTCTAGAGAAAGAAGGATTCCCATTTACCATCAGTAGAGACACTTGTCAACGCATTTATTATTTGGTGAAAAGTCACCAGACAAGCTGTAAATTAGGAGGAGGAGGTAAAGTTCATTGTAAAGCCAAGGCCTTCAAGTCTCTACTCTTATGCATTTGTATTGTGACATAAAAGTCCTGCAGAACAGAAAACTCCTCAGAAGTCCTTAAAAAACACAAAAAATCACTTTTGGGGGACCAAATTGCTTCAATTTTGATAAAAAGACAGTTTACCAGGCAACTGCCATCCTCTTTGGCTCCACAGTCACAGAAGAATGATCCATATTTGGCATAAGAAATTTCATGATCCTTGTGACAAACTTTAGCACAAACCGTACAAACACCAACCCCATCAACCATCTTGCAAGTGTGACAATGATACCTGCACAAAATAAACCACAAGAGTTAAAAATTACAGTGCCTCTGTAGAAAGACTCTACAGACTTCATTTTCCTCTTCCTCAACAGCCAGAAATATCAGGCTGCAATTCTGACCAGAAAGTCTTGAAAGATTCTTACCAATGTTGGTTCATGAATTCTTTCTGCGTGATGGTGAAGGTACAGAGCTTATTGCAAAGAGAATCTTCATCCTACAGGAGAAGAAAGGTGTTTTAGAACGGCGGTACAACTGCATAGACACAGTAACAGCACACGATACGATACGGAATGGGTTTCTCTTTTACTAAACGTGCATTTCAAAAGTGAGTTTTAGCACCACCTAGCCGAAAGAAGGCAGCTGGAATCAAGCCACACTCGAGAGAGGATGGGGCCTCACTTTACAGTAACCAGAAAGAATGAAACAATAAAGAGGGAATAGTAAAAAAACATTATTTTGAAATGACAAATTTTAAAGAATGAGTTAATAACAGCTTGCTTGTCACCCAGCAGTGAAAAGCTTACTCAAAGTTGCTCATCAATGTAAAAGCTAGTAATTGATAGCAATTAGATAAAAAAGATGTCCTATTCCTGCTCTATTCTTCTTCTCTTTTTCTAAGAAAAGTTTTTGCCTTTTCTTGACACTACAAAAGCAAAAGATTTATGCAAGAACAACACATATTCCCTTGCAAATCTGACAACTAAGGCTCTTCACTCAACTTCACATTAGGGAACAGACAAAAATATTTTAATTTATAACCTGAACCACTCTGTTTGGGAAGCTGCAACAGAAATGCTCATCTCATTTGCAGCATTAATTGTAATTATCACTTACTGAATCTTCAGCCTGAGAGTCTTCCTCCTCCACAGCCAACTCTTCTACCCAGTCTGAATCCACCTCAATAGCCCGTTCTTCTCCATCAACAGAAAGATGACTCGGCCCTTGGCCACTGCTCTGGCTCAGCGCGTTCGTGACATCAGCCAGGTAGGAGACGATATGGCACGTACACTCCAGGATAGTAACGTGCTATAAGCAAAGAGCAGCAAAAATGAGAATCAACACCGACACGTCGCTATCTCACAGTAGCTGCTATAAGGCAGGAAAACATAATGCACACAAACACACAGACCAGTCACACTCATTTCAACTCCCACCATCAGAGCAGGCCAGCCAACAAATCTCAGGAATGAGCTGTACTTCCACAAACCGAGTAACAGATATGAGTCTCACCTTCCCCTGCATGACGTTGGCATTCATTTTTTCTATCACATTCTTTTGAGACAAGTATTTCTTGCTGTAACAGGAGAGAGAAAAAAGCAATTATAAATAACAATCTTTGGGCAGTATAAACTCAATATAAACCACAATACCATCAAGCACTTAGTTTGCTTTCCATGAGCAATAGGAATGTATCAATGCAGTAATTGCTTAAATTATCAAGAGTGGAGAAGAGTTTGCTCTTACCATCTGCCTAGCCAATCAACAGCAGCACCGTGAAGCTGCAGATGTCCCGCTCCTTGTCCTGCGCTGGCCAGAGTGGCCATCACCACCATGAGCTCCGGAAAGCCGGCCCCGTCACCGTTGGCCAACATTTCGGTTGCCATCGGGATGAGAGTGCTCAGCAGGACGGTGCACACACCTTCTCCGACTTGGCTGGTCAAGAAGAAAGTTGCAGATGTGTCACCCACTCAAGTAAAACTAAACCCTACACTGTGAGAGGCACTTAAACAGCCACACAATTATTACTCCATTGGAAAGCAACTCATAATTAATTTGCCTATCTACAGAGCAAACCAAATTAACAGTGCACCAGTGACAAAGGCTGTGCTTCATACCTGTTTTCCCGAACAATGTAAGTTGTCAAGAGCTGCAGCAGCTGCCTGTTCTCTTGAACAACGTCCAGTTGATCCGAGTCTTTGGGTGGTGACATGGTCATGCGCGTTAGCCAGGCCTGCAGGCGCACAGGTTCCACACAAGCCAACTGAGCCAAAGAGCCACAAAGTCGCAACAGGCTGGGGTTGGGACTCTTCTCAGCTAAGGAAAAAAAATCACCAGTGAGAGACAGCAAAGGTCTAATAGGATGTTTTCAAAAATGGCTTTCCCTCTGTTCCTGATCTCACTCAGACACAAAATGCTTCATTCGGACTTGTACCCAGTGCAAAACAGGATAGACTCCACATGTTCACACAGAGAGCATAAAGCTAAGGGCTGCTCAGAAAGTCAGCCTCAATTTTGCTCCTTTGCTAGCTTCTCTCAAACTCCCGCCCTTGCTGTGATAAATCATCAGCTATGAAGAGCCTAAGGCATTTCTCCAAGATGTAACTATTTCTACACAAGCACTGTGAGCACAAAAAGCCCATCGATCTTCTCCCAGAGCTAAACTACACGGACAAAGAAAGAAAAAAGTGCAGCTGAGTAGAAAAGAGCAAAACACAAACACAACAGGAGAAAGTGTGAAGCTGTCACTTCCTTTCAGAGCTTCTCTCTCTCTAGAACCTTCCTATTGCAAACTCTCTAGCACAAGAACAACATCAAGTGGACAGAGGCACGATGCAGATAGTGAGTGCAAACACTTACTTAGCTGGAAGAGTTTGGTGAAGAATTTCAGCACCCTGTTACAAAACTTGGCTGAGAGGTTCTCATTGGCTGTCGCCATCATGATCTGGACCAATTCTCCACTGTTGGAAGGGGGAAATAAAATGTCACTAAAATGTCACACAAAAAAGTGCCCTGTCCTTACAGAACTCTGTATTTTCCTGTATCAAGGCTGTAACCTAAGTGTCAAGGATGAAAGCTAAGAGGAAAAAAAAAGAGATATAAAGTCCTTGGCCTACAACTTGCAGGATGGCCTTACCTTTCTGAAAAGAATTCCTCCATGGCTTTTCGGGCCTGGCTGCTCTCCAGCTGTTTCTCCAGATGCTGCAAACATTCCTCCAAGATGGTCTCATCCAGGCCACTGAGGAACAAAAATGCCTATTAACTAGGAGTCTATAAGCAAAATCTCAACATTTTCAACAATCCTGACAGCTGAGAAATGACCAAGATTCTAAACAAAACAAAATTCTAAATAAGCCCTCTGCTAGCTGAAAGCAATTCTCCTTCCGAGAGGCAGGAGACAAAAACCTAATCAACTACCATGATACAAATACCAACAAATCCACCAAATGATCAGAGAAAAAAAAAAAACAGTGGATGATGCTGTAGGAAAGATACACAGTCGGAATCCTGTAATAATCTAGACCTCTCAGACGTGTTGCATTACAAATTCCTCTAACTGGTGGCTCTTTTTACACTCAAGTCTCTTTTAGCTTTACTCCTCTGTTCATCCGCACTCCACAATACAACCCACAAGTAAAATCCAATTATGTTTACATTCTCTGCCACAAGGCATGGTAGAACTCCTGAATACCAGCTATCCAGAGGGGATCAGTGTTAACAAGATGCAGTATCATCACATCTAAGAGCGTTACAGTCCAGACTGGCGGATTCAACATCTGTGCATCAAGTTTATTCTCTCTATACACACAGCAAGCAAGGGGAGGGAAGAAGGAATCTGTCTAGTTTGCCATTATACAGAGGGATTAGGCACCCAAATAAGGGCAAGAGAGAGACAAAGGACTACGAAGCAAGCCAGGTTGACATCTCCAGCTCTGATTTTGCACTTCTATTTCCATAATTTTCTATTTGCTTACATCAAAAAGTATCCTGATCATGTGATCCATTCAGAGTTACAACAAATGCCTAAAATCCATACTGCCCAAATCGAAACTTGGATCAGCAAGTACAGTAGTCTTTCAAGAGATGAAAATAAGCTGTTTTTGACAGCTTATTTGTGCTGTTGTGCTGCTTTAGAAACTATAGTGGTACTTTAAAATATTGTAGTAATTCTCTTTGCAGCTTTGTATGCAGCTTGGTTGAAAGAGGACTACTTACTACCTGTTCGGGTCTGAGTGACTGGCCAGTATGTTATAGCAGCCTGTGATCAGTTTTTCATAAACACGTGCAAGGAATTCATCCGATTCTGCAGGGCCCAAGATCCTTTCCAGGGAGTTGCTGCTTATCTCTGCCACGCTCTCTGTGCTGCTCTCCAAAAGAAGGGGCAGTAGAGAATGAATCACCTGTGGTGGGTTCAAATCATCTGACCACCTTGAAAACACAAACAAAACAACCAAAGATAAGAATCTACATGATACAGCAAAGAAGTTTCATTACTGAATAAAAGTCACACAAGTATGACAAGTCCAGACGGAAGCCTAAATTAAAAGCCCTTTTCAAAAAGCAGGGGTAAATATAGTGTCAACCATTTTTCCCTTTTTTTTTTTTTTGTATATATACAGCTTCAACATTCTCCTAGGCATCCTATCCTAGTCCTATAGCTTTCAGGTATGTCTGCGTTGTCAGTACCCAGTTTATTTAAAAATATCTTAAAATTAGTCACGGGAAAATAAATGCTTTCATTTCATTTCTTCTCCATGCTTTGAAAACGTCACACAGCTGAGCAGTAAAAAAATACAAATTAATTAGATTGGTATCGTCACAGTTGATATTTCAGTTTTTTGTGTGCTGCTTCTGCAAGAGACACTACAGATTTCTCTCAGCATGTTCACTATCTGATAGAGACAGCATAGCTATTTTTCATTCATTTTTGAATTTAGAACTTTACAATGAAAATATTTCAACTAAAGGCTTTGTTCAAAATACACATCCCAGTTCAGGCAGTGCTCTATCAAGAGAGTCAGATGAAGACAGAAATTCAGAAGAGAAAAATAACTCGAATAAACCTAAAAAGAGTCGCTTACACGATGAGATCCCCGGTGAGCCTGACCAGGGAGAGGAGGGTGTGTTTGAGGGAGGCTGCAAGAGGCAGACTCTGACTGCACAGCGTGCCGAGGTGCGCGGCCTGCACCGCGCTGATGTAGCTCTCTGCGGGGATCGTGTCGTTTGCAAAGGCATTGCGCTAGGAATGGAGACAAAAACAACAAGAAGAACACCAGAAGTAGGTATCTTTAAACTGAAAAGCACATACCCCGCCCCGCAGCCCCTTGGGGAGTTGGGATTAGGTCGGATCTATCCACACAGTAGGACTCACCCACGAGCCAATGTTGGGAAACTCGTTTGTATGGATGTTGGTCCATGATTCACATAAAGTCTGCACGGCTGATGGCAAATTCTGAACGAGTGTTGGACCTGTAGTCAACACAGGCACATAAGTCATTGAGTAGTTTCATGGATATTCATGAAAAACTGGAATGCTGCAAAGACACTGTTTGAAACTGGATCCCAACTTGAGTTAGTCATAACTGTCTTGATCATAGAGAAATAGTGAAGTTTCTTTGAGCTCTAATTCTGCTGAAGGCTAGTTTCACGCTTTCCTACAAGTCAAAATTACCACTAAAGGTTGTGTGAGCTTTGCAGCTTCTTTTGCCTTAAGAGGGCAACAGTAAACAAGAAAAAAGCATTAATTCACAACAGTCTTGGGCATATGAGTATTTCAGAATTCTCTATATTATGTCACACTTTGCTGCTGGAGCATTGACATGGCTCTAAAAGCATTTGGAAGACAGATAATCCCACAAGATAGTTAGTCTTTCAAGGTCTCCTCTCTTTTACAGCTGCTACCATACTGAAAGGAAAAGACACCCGGTCGGCTGCTAACAGGGTGACACACTGATTTGAGGCAAGGGGTTGAGAAAGAGAAAGCATGAGGCAGCGCACAGCTTTGAAGTCAACGTTGGCAAGACTGCAGAAAGCCTCAGCCGTGTACAAAAGGACATCTAAACTACTCTCACCCAGGGTATTGGACTTGCAGCGGCTGGATCCGATCGCCAGGACAGCAGCATAACCTCGCAGCTTCTCTTCAGAAGGTTTGTTCTCAGGGGAGCCCTCTTCAGAGAGGCTCCGCAGCAAGTAGGATCTGCATTCAGCATGAAAGGGATTCATTTCAGGAGACAGCATTTCAAAACCAGGCGTGCCGACGCGGGGATAAATCGGAAAGCAAACTTCAGACGTCTGCTCCCTGCTTCATGGGATATCACTAAGGGCTTTTATCTCCTCTCAGCCACTCACCAGGAGCAGCTGCCCAAAAGAAAAAATGATTTACTTTTGTGTTTTACTACGTCGGAGCCAAAGAGAGTTTAGAAGACCTCAGACTCTCACTTTTAGAATTAACACTCCTTGGCAACCCTCCTTGGCAAAATGAGATGAAGAAAAGCTGTTTTTTGCAAGCTTGCAAGAAAGCCCTCAAAAATCAGGCAAGTAGATTACTGAGAAATAACAACTACACATATGTGCTTGAGAAGCTACTGTTGTTTTTGGTTTTTGTTTGTTTTAATATTCAATATTATAGACAACATAAGTTAGAATAAATATACTGGATTGTAAATAAGGCACCCACCTCTAAAAAACAGAGCCCTGTGCACAGAAGGAAGCCATAATCTAACCAGAGGTGCTAAGGGCAATACCTGGTAAATGTAGCGTAAGTGTCAATAAGCTGCAGTGTAGCAGGCAAGAGGTTCTTGGTTATTTCCGAAGATTTTTGTGGATCCGTTTCTGCAGCTAGCTTGGAAAAGTGCTCATCTAGAGAAACCTGGATCTTGGAAATTGCAGCATCGAGGGTGTAAATGGACTGTAAACTGGGAACTTCATGCAGCTGAAGAATAGTGGTGCAGTCCACGCCACAGAAAGAGGATATCTTAAAATACAAAGTGATGGAAGTGTGAGTGCAAGTCATAGCACAAAAAAAAGATGCTCCAGGTAGCAGCATTCACACCAGCCTACCTGCCGAGCAAAATACTCCTCTGCTATTTCCACATCATACTTCACTGAGCTGCACTTGCCTGAGGCCAATTCAGTGAGAGATGCAGCATGTTCTGCCTTCATTCCCTGCTTGGTAAGGTGATCCTACACATGTTGAAAAAGATTCAGCACACTCAACAATTTAGAAGAGCTATACAATTAAAGAACTACGCAATTAACCACTCTAGCAACTACCAAGCTAGAATGCTTTAGAAAATGCAGACCCAAGATCCCATTTCTTGTCACGAAACCCACATAGTTCCCATACACAGCCAGTGTAAATACCAGATTTGCAGATGCAATGCTGCAAAACAGCCCTATACACAAGACTGTACCTTGATCCACGCGACATAGGATGCGATGCGCAGACGGGAAGACCAGCGCAACGTGTGTAAAATGTCACATTCGCTCATTTCTGGCGTGTTCGTGGCCAGCTGATTCATGTAGTTTTTGGATGGAGGCAGAATCCCTAGTATCCGCCACAGAATCAAGAAGTAGTACTGAAGCGCACAGGCCTCCTAAAGGGAAGCACAGTTGAGTATATTAGTAAAGAAAAATTGCTAATGCAGGTGCTACAGCCACTGTAATGTTATCTCATCAAGACTCCTTGGACTTCCACGGATGTGCCAAATCAGAGGACACATGCTGGACTGAGTTTCTGACACACTGATGATCTCTGGAGGTCCCTTCCAACCTTAACCATTCTGTGATTCTGTAAAATTTAATTAAAAAGGGGAGGAGGGCACGGAGCAGGAGCAGATTCGGCAGAATTACCTCACTGACTAAAGACGAGTGAGGAAAAATAAAGTTACACAAACATATTTTGCCTCATCATATTTCAGTCAAACTTCTTGAAATCCTCAGGGACATACAGCAAGTCCAAATCATGTTGTGAATTAAAAATTCACAGAAAACTTACTGCTGCCAAAAGCATTACTGTTAGACATAAGATTTTTAATTTATTCATTCCTCCAACCACTGTCTAGACTAGCTTTTATAGAAGACAACCTCTGTTTTCTCCACGCCCACAACATTACAGCAGCACACAGAGCCTCACCAGTGCAGTGACATTTTTGTTCTCTTTCCTCCTCAGTGTATCAAACTGTGAGCCAGCTGCAAGGAGCGAGGTCAGGGCTGTGTAAAGCTCATCGTACTTCATAGTCCTAGCGAAAAGGACGTCGCAAACCTGCAAGAGATGCCAAGTTGGAATCGTTACCTTGCAGCTGCATCAGGGACCATTTTATACAGTCAAACCTTCCTGTTTCACTGCCTAGTGAGAGTGTCAGTGCAGTGTTAATACATGCTGCACGTTAATGACAACAAAACCCAGGAAAAACACAGAGCAAAAGGAAGGTAAAGCAGCTTCACTGCTTGGTGTCTTTGCCTTCAGCAGCACTGAAAACCAGTACTGATGCAATAGGGCCTTTGGTCATAGCACACTCGCATGGAATTGTGCTACAAATCAACAGAAAACCTTCTGTTGCCTCTTCAGCTAATCTTTATTTCAGTACAATCCAGGCAGCCTTGATTTTTCTCAAATAAGCTACCAAGACATCGGGACTAGATGAGCGAGGACTGCTTCACCCAAAAGCTTTTAAGTTTGTCTCTGCTTAGGTCTTTCAACAACATTCCCCCCCAAAAAAAAAGAATTGAAAAGAATTCCAATACCGAGCTATCTAGACGGTTCAAGTCATCTTCAGAAGCTTCTAGAGATAGGATGCAGTAGAACCTGGGCTGTGGAACTGCATCTGGAACAGGAGCAGAGAAAATAACATTCAAAGTGACAGATTTTGCCCTCTCCCTTCCATTTCCCCGAATTCTTTCATATTCTAAAGACTTAAATAGGTCTCTAACTTTTCCCTCCCTGACCTGATGAGCAGTGTTTGGTCCAGTTTTCTTCCACTTCTTTAAATCCATGATAGAGTGGGACAGAGCTTCGTCTGCTGCTCTCTGGGGATCCACTCACCCAGCCAATGGGTGGAGTCAGCAAATTATACTGCACCTAAGTGAAAAACAGCAAACCAAACCAAAAAAAAAAAAAAAGGCATCCTCATTATTAAGGCAGGGGATAGAATCCCGTAAATCCCAAACCACTCCACTACTAAAATGCAAACTTTCCCCAGCCTCGGAGGGAAGCCCTGGGCCAAACCTGGTAGCTTTTATTTTAGAGTAAGCAGTTTAAATCAACGGTCACGATTCCAACAATTAAAAAAGCCAAACACTAGCAACCCCTTTGATAAGCAGAGTGCCAAACAAATCCAACAGGGAAAAGCTAAAGTGACGACTGTGCACAAGGCATTCATGAAACAGTGCCTAAACACCCCAAATACTCATGCCTTTGAGGATAAGGTGGGCTTTCAACTTGCCCGTTGCCCTTGCTTTTGTGTTTTTTAGGACAGCAGTTATATCAGGAATTTACACTGTACATGGATCTACTACTAGGGAATTAGCAGCTGCAATTATTCACTCTTTACTAGTCCAAAGACTGTTAATAAAATCAAAACTGAGTTACTTTCAACGGCCTCAAAGAGACCACAACACGTCAGATGATTATCTGACAGATTTCTGCTGAACAACCAAATAAATACTCCAAACACGACCACAAAATCTTACCTGTTCAAACAGATACATAGGGGCTTTGGAATACTGATGGAGCAGGTAGTCAAACACCAAGAGCAGACGAGCCACAATAAGTGGTACAAAACACAGCTGCGTATCCATGTTCACTGTCAGCTCCAGGATTGTCTGGATACAGAGCGTCAAGATGGATCTGCGCCCCCGCTCTGAGAAATTGTGAAAAATCAGCAGCAGCAGCTGCAGATGTTCAACATTCAGGTCTTCTGTGTCACTGGGAAGAGTCCCCTGCAAGGCATTCTGCTTCAGTGTGCCCACAAACCTGGCAATAAGGAGGAGGGACATGTATTTCTCCTTGTTTAGACCCCTTCTTAAAGTCGCTTCAACTAGACATTCAAGAAACATTTGAATGATCATTTTCCACTTATACTTCTAAATAACATGGGCAATGTCACAAATAATTCATCACTGTAAGTCGGCTAAACCCCACTTGAGGCTCTCACATCCAGGTAAGGAGAGAGCGGGAAAAGGCTTGGGACCATCACCGGAGCCATGCCGAAATAAGACGTTCGCTTTTCCTTTCTAAAATCAGCACTGCTGTACTTTTTCCAGCTTCCACCCACCTAAATTCTAATTCCAGTGACTGATTTCATTTCCTATACAGCAGAAAAATAATTCCAGCAACACAGAATAGTGCTGAGCTCCTCTGAGTATTGCATAGCTATTACTGTTCAGAGAAGACATATCCAATAAGCTGGTCCAGGAGAATTGTCATTTAACAGAACATCAGGGAGATGAGAGAGGACTGCCTTTCAGTTTAACATAAAATTATCTCACCTTTCCCAAACTTTAAGGCACTCTGGGACATCGGGATCTCCCTGTGCACTGGCTTTGTGCTGCCAAATGAGGAGAAGTCGAGATAGCACCGATAAACTTTGAGGATGGATGTAGAGAGGCCATGGGCCTTCCGAGAAAGGAGCAACTCCCAGCTGCTGAAGCAGTGTGTTCTGGAACAAAACAAGAGGTCGTTGCAGAGGCAAGTCCTACCAGCTGCCTAAGTGCTCAGCATCCTTTGGATATACATGTTCAAAGATGGCAATAAACAGTAGAGATGTCAGTAGGACTCTCAGGGGTTATAAAGGGTTAATACATCACTATTTCTCCCATCTAGAGTATCTGGCATAGGTATTGAGAGATTTTATGTTTTCAGTTTACCACCTAAAATATAACCACCTTTCAATTACATTGCAAATGCAGGAAAAATTAAAAGTGGTATTAATGAGTTTTATTCATTTACAGTAAAATTCTAGCAGAAGAGATTATGCCTTGCAGGGTCTGCATTTACTCGTACTACAACTAAGCATTCTTCGAGTTGTAAAACATCACAACAGATCAGCAATGGCACTGGAGGATATAGTATTTCTCCAATGGTGACAATAAGAAACAAAGAGCTTAGGAAAGGAAAACACTTCACTAGACCCCCAAAAAAGAGAATTAAAAACAGTCCAGGCTTTTCATTCAGTGCCCTTTAAAACTGCCAGAGAAAATGTTGTTTGTATTTATCTCAGCATCAAATGAGAAAAATACTATGTTTAAAATCTAAGAATTTGGAAGACGACCCCTTTTTCTGATCATGCTGATGACTGCATCTTTTCAGATACACCACAAATGCAAGATTCTACCTTGAGAGTCTGACTGCTTAAAAAAGTATTTTAAATACAGTAGAAAAGAGTCATCAGAAAGATAAAGGGATTGAATTCACTGATTGGTAAGCAGATTTACAACTCCTACTTAATTTGTTAAGCCAGGTCAGCACATGACCTAGCAAAGAAACCTAGAGGCTACAAAGTTAGCACATGAAAGCAAAGGGATTAATTTGATTCTCTCCTGAGAAAACTCCAAGGCCTTTTGGTATCAGCTGTGATAACCAAGCAAGAAATGTCTCTTGGTAAAGGCATGGGTAGAGGCAACTCTGCAAAACAAAACCCACAAATCCATTTCCTTTTCAGTTTTCATCACCTTCAAAGTCCAGTGGGCATAAAGTTTACACTCTGCAGCATGTTTTGTACTGGATGACTGCAAAACTCACCCAACTTCCTGCATTCAAAATATCACAAGTTCTCTTTTCAAAAGAATATGCTGGGACCAAATGGAGTCACTGACAGACTATTCTAGGTGCAGATAGTCCACATGGAGCCACTAATCTACACCGAGTCTTTGTTTTATTTACACATCCATCACAGACTAACCTGCAAGGCAGGGGACTGAAGATCTGAGGTCACCAAGGAGTGGTTAAAGTGATACAGTGCAGCAGCAAACTCCTCATCTGATGTGCCTGAGACACAGAGATCAAGTCATTTACTACTGCTGTGATTAAAACTGTCACACAGAACAAAGAAAATAAATGTCTGTACATGCTGATCTCACTCACTCACCCTTCAGCCCATCTTTATCCACCTCCTTGATGATGCTTGCCAGGGTAGCCATGTGCTGCTCCGAAAGAGACACGCTCAGGTAGTTGCGAATGAAGTTATTCCTGGAGTTCAGCATAGAAGAAGTAATAAAGTTCAAAATGTTTGAAGCTAGGCTCAGAAACTGAAAAGAGAGAGAGAAATGCACTATAGAAGCAACAAAAACAGAAGGTGTGCAAGCAAGCATTTAAACAAAACCAAAACTGTCCCTAAAGCAGCAAAATAAACCAAAGGCCCTAACTACACCCTGGCAGGGGAATGCAGATTAGTTTTACTCACCACAATCCAGCTCATTGCACTCTTACTGTGTTCTTTATCAGACCTGATTTTACAATTCTCTGTAAAGTCTGCAAGCCCCTTATCTGCAGCATTAGGTTTCAGCTTTACTTGCTTTTAACAACTCCATTGGGTATCTTATTTATAGTTCCCTCTATAACGCAAATGGATACCGTCTCTCCCTGGCAATAACAAACACTAGGATATTTCTCCAGAGAGAAAAGTCCAGTCACCAATTCTGTATCACGTTTATCACAGTGTGATAAAATCGAGATGCTTTAAGTACATTATCTGTCAATGCAGCTGGTCACTGACGGGTACACAGTGCTAGGAAACACTGGTTATTTCACGATCTGTGAAGTTCTCCCCTACCAGCTCGGGATCTTTGCGGCTGGCCAGGATGTTCCCGTTCTCTCCGGCAGTCTGTTTGCTGGGGCTCTTCACGCGAGGGGAGCTCTCCAGCGGCGGCGGAGGCGGCGGCGGTGGGGGAGCCACCTTCTCCTTGCTCGGGGAGATGGTCTCTTCAAACCACTGCCCAAGGATGGGCTCGCTGTCATCATCTAACACAGGAGGCAGGGAAAACAAAGCACTGGTATTTTAGGCAACTTAACGTATTGTAAGCAACTACCTTCTACAAACTACTCAGCTTAGTAAAAGCCTGGCAAAGAGTTTCAGTAAGCAGACTTAAGGCTGCTGTTATCTTCATTTTTCCCTTCTAGTCACAAGGCCAAGCACTTTTACAGCAATCCAGCAGGAATTTACAAGCAGAAATTCTTCCAAATCTCCTCCTGAGCATTACTGCCAAATCCCATAGACTCTGGCTTCAGTTTACATAAAAGAATATACTCAGCATTACTTCTGCCAAACAGATCTGACAAACTGCTTCACATTTTCTGCACTCCATTTCATTCCAGCCCATGAAGGCGAAAGCCCAATAGCCAGGTTTCCACTAAGCCTGAAAGCATAAAATCCTGAGCTAAGTTGCTTGCTGCAAACTCTATTACCTTGGCTGCTGTCCTCCTCAGTGCTGCTAAAATCATCCTCGTAGTAGGTATTTGAATCAGTGGAGGCACTTGCATCACTGCTCATGGAGCCTTTCCTCTGACGCTGCAGGACACAAGCCTTAAAAGAAAAACAGAACAAGCGAAATTTTAGGAATATAAAGGACACGATTTTGAAAATATGACTATCTTCCTAATGCAGTTTTAATTTTCTTCTAGTGAAATTCTGCTCAGTTATTAACATTTTTTCAAGGCTCCTCCCTCTTAATATGTATCAAGATATATAGAATAGTTGAAAACAAGTAATCTATATCAAGTGTTGTAAGCAACATTCCAAATTGAAAGCATCTGTGTTGAATACAGCCTTTTCATCTTCTCCCTAAATTCACAAATATTGCTGAGCTTACAAAAAAATGTTTTAGAACAGGTTTATCAAATCTACAGTCTCCTAGAAGAGAGACCCCAGCTGACAGCTTGATTCTAAATTCAATGCAACATATTCATAGTTTGCAATGAGAGAATTTTTCCTGCAGCTGACACGTCATCAGAGCAGTTCAGCTCCAGAATTTCTGGAGCAGAATGCCAGTCCCTACCTTTCTGTAGGAAGTAGAGAGCAAAGTCAGCAACAAATTAGTGAGCGGTACAGAATCTATCAGCCGCTGGATTCTCTGAATCGATGTGCTTTGTGCCATGATATCCAGCACTGCGGGGGGACCGTCACTCTCCCAGCCCTGCATGACAGCATTGAAAGGGAATGTAAAGTGTGTATCAGTGCAGAAAGCAGCATTTCACAAGAACATATATACTGCCTACACACCTTGTGTAATGCCTCCACTTGCAGATCCTGAAAGAGTGATGATAACAGTTTGATGGCATGATTTGCTAGCACCACTGAGAGAACACCAAACCCTTGATGTCTACAGAAAAATAAAAGAAAAAATGTAATCTCAAAGAAGACTAAATTGAGCAAACAGACTAAGGAGGTGCTTTGCTAAACTGAAAAAGAACAGGGCAATAAAGAATCAAGATTTGAATTACAAATGCATAGAAAAAAATTATAGCAAGACTCTGAAGCACTTGCCTGCTGTGCCTCCTTACAAACACGGGAAATGATTTCCTCACAGAGATACCAACATACCCTTTCCCAGGTCCTAGTTTGGGAGACCCAACTCCCTCCTTAGTGCGAGCAATAATGTCTCTGACACGTAAAGCTGCCAGTGGATCTTTCTCCTTTCCCTTATCAGCCAAGGCCGTGGGGCTGAGGTTCAAGATGAGGAAGAGGCTGTTTAGCAAACACCAAGCCCCAAGCAGCTGGAAGTTCTGATAATGCTATCATCCCACAGGGGGAAAAAGGAGAGAGGAGGAAAAAAAAAAAGAAAGTATAAATCGAACTGCCAAAATACACCAGCACAAAAACAGTGAAAAAGCTTCCTGAAGAAAGCAATCTTACCTCACCGCCTGCACGGCGTGAATTGCTGATGGCTTGTCCAATCATTTCGTAGATTTCAAGCTGCAAATAAATTAAAAACCTCTGGTTAAGAACTTGACTTAAGAACTTGAAACTTAAGAATGTTTAAGAACTCTACTGGGCAGTAAGTAAACCACTCCAAGCACTTTTAAAACCCCGGTGTCTCAAGGAAGAATTTATTTCGCCCTCTACAGTTAACAACGCCATTGATATACCAGCAAGCCTAATGCCTAGCAGCAACAGAGATGGACAGCAGTCCAAATAAACACAAATTCTAGACATTTCACATGTCAAGAAATGAAAAACAACATTCTCTTCCTCGCCTACTTACACATTTCTGTACAATAGTGGCAGCATCATTTTCATAATCTTCCTCTTTGGAACTTGTTGACCCAGTTCGTACCTGCTGAGTACTACCCACGTGCAGGATGGCCATGCAGGTTGCCACGCTCACACCTGACAGTGGGTAAGTGAAGGCAACATTCTAATTAAGAAATGAACGTGGGACTACGCGTTCTTATTTAGTACACTAGAACCCGCAGTATTAAACATGTACATAAACCTAGGGGAGTTGAGAATACTCAGTATTACAACTGACAGACTAGAAAAATCTTTCCAAAGCACACCCAAAAGAGTAAAGTTTTGTCCAATAAATATGACATAACAATTGAACAAGCAGATGTTTCACTATTTAAATCCACACCGGTTTAAGGCAATATTCATACTCAATTGCTGTATCTCTTTAAAGCCTTACCTGTACCAATTAGACACTTCGGATCCCAGAGTACTTAAAGCACTCACAGAATTATTAAGGTTTCCCGCTTCTGGGAAACAGGTTGGTTTTGGGGCTAACACTAATTAAGCTAAAGTTATAAGCATCACAAAAGTATATTATGCTCTGAACATCACACCAAAGTGGCAGTCACAGGCTGATAAGGTGGTGATGAATCACTGAACTGTTTTTCTCTCAAATGTTGACAGAATCTTTATAGAATATATTAGGTTATCGGTGTCACTAGAACAATTTTCAAATTGTCTCACACTATACAGTCAGCTTTCAAGTCCCTTGGAAAATAAAGGGTATTTGTGGGTAAACCCTTTAAATATATAGGTAACAAAGCAGAGAAGAAGCAAGAGCTGCTTAAAGCTCTGGAGACAAGAAGGAAAATGCACTCACCTGCATAGAGACAGCTAAGAGCAAGAACAGTCACATCTTGGAGACGTGTGGGTGTCAGGGGCTCCAGTACAGGCAGAGACAGGGTATCCAGTGCCATGGTCACATCTATCACCAGCGAATGAAATCTACAGTAACAACCCACGGGAAAGTTCAGAAACGCAACGTACGCTCGGAAAAGGGCTTCTGCACCCCCAGCTCCCAGGAGCTGCACAGCAACTGAGACTGCATCGCTGGTCCACTTCTGTCCTGACCCCAGAGAACAGCGACTGCAGAACCTTACCCGTTGCGAACGGCGGTGGCATCTGCCACCGTGGCTGGCATAATGAAAAACGAGTTGGCCGACACGGCATCTTGGAAGCGATTGATGTATCGCAGGAAGTACGGCAGGTTCAGGCACACTCTCAGAAGCTTTTCAGAGCCACCTACAAACAAAAACAACAGGGTGCTACTTTTGCTGCTCCATGGGAGAGCTTTTAGCTCGAACAGATGAGCCACAGGCTAACTTCAATAAGCCCAGGCTTTCTCCCGTTGTCTCACGTCTACCATCCGTTTCACCTAACCTTCACTAATAATTCACTTAATTATACCTTGTGGTGAGAAAATACCATCACAGATGAGGCAACAGGATAAAGAGCCAAACCTAGTTCACAGGGCACAACCAGAGCGACGCTTTCAGCCCAACAGTAACGGTGTCAGGAGGCTCTGTGTGTGTACTGCAGGGCAAAGCAGCTCTGATTCCAGCAGCAAGCTCCCCCTTCCTCCCACACTTGCTCATTAACCCATCCCGTAATGCTGCTTAATACTGTCCACATTTTCCCTCTCAGAACACAGCTACTGTATATAAATATATTGCGCTCGTTTCTTCTGCGATGAAGATGAGGCCACATTAAAGTCACACCTCCCTTGGCAGTGACCGCATACAACATGATGACTGAGCAACCACTTCAGGTCAGACACTTTCCTCCTGCTCAAAGTCAGGACGGATGTTTCCTCTAGCACTTTTTTCCCCTTAACCTATCTGATTCTCACCAAGTTCTTGCAGGCTGGCTACATTCTGAGCGATGAAGATGCTTTTTGTCTTTGCAGCAGAGGTTTGATCAGTGGAAGCCTGGTCTTCATTTTCTCCTTCCACCTAAAGACAAGCACGTACTAAGTACACCATGGAAGCATTTAAAGTATATAGGATTGCACTGAGTCTCTGTGCAGGAGAGAGGACCGGCAGCAGTACAACCCAAGAGCTACAACTGTCACTGAATATCAGCTTCCATCAGCCATTAGAACAACCACCACCAGTACAATGCATATTGCATTGTCTGCTACTTCGTTCCTCAACAGGCAAGTAGATTTAAGCAGTAAAGACAGGTTTTACTTATACACATGTATTAAAAAAGCACCACCTACTGCCCACTGTCCTTCTCTGTGTAAGCATTATTAACACTAAAAAACAGAGCTGTTTGTTCTGTTCCAGGGCTATTTGTTCACCTGTGTCTCCGGCGTGGCTGACGACGACGACGACACTCTGGGATTAAACACTGATGTCAGCTGATTCAGGAAGTTCATCTGCACTTCCTTCTGTCTTAGCTCCGGGCTCACCGGCGAGGCCAGCTCCTTCTGGTCCTCTACTGCAGGGGAAGCAGCAAAACATCGTTTCATCATCGTTACTTTCTACGTTTAACCCCATTGCCACAACGAAATAATCACAAATGGAAACACCTACCATCAGAGAGGGTTTTGACGGTCTGAGGCAGCTTGGCTGATTTCATCATTGCTGTGAAAGTAATGATTTCGGTCCGATCCAGACGGCTGCAGCCTGTGCACAACCCCTTTATCAACAGAATCAGGTGTTTCTGCAGAGACAGACATCAAGTAAAACTGACCATGAAGGCTTAGTGATTGCAGCTGACTCAGCTAACGCTGTCCCATGGAACAGCGCCTGAAAAAGCTCTTTCTTACCCAGGCCTAAAGCAGGGCCTATCAGAAGCTACAGTGTCTAAAGAGATTTAATTAACAACGTAACACGCTTTTCCCCTTAAGGTCTTTTTAGATTGAAGCTCTTTTGAGAAGACTAAAATACAGCTGGAGAAGAACCAGTCCTGAAAGACTGAAGGCCTGGCAATAAGCTCTGCCCAACGCTGCCACATAAAAACAAAACAGACTACAGGAAATGGCATCAGAAACTCTTGAATCAGGCGAGGTTACTGAAGCAGTTTGTTTAAGCTTCAGGCCACACTGATTTCAGTGCTTGCAAGCTGAAATTCTGAGGAGAGAGCGAGCAGGGAAGAGGCAGCACCTACCAAAGTGCCAGATCACCAGTTTTTAGAACTTCTGTAGTTTTGCTTTATCCAACACAGAGGCAAATACGCAGCGATAAGGGGCTTTTTGCTCACACAGACAAGATCTGTGCTCACCTGCGAAACAGCACATGCTTCGTCCGGGTTCTCGAGCCGCAGCAGGGAGAATTCAATGAGAACTTTACACGCAGCTGCCACTGACTGCAGCTGGTTTCTTGGTACTGCAAAAAAGCAGATGCTTGAATCAGTCAGCAGGAGCTTTTAAATAGTAAGTAATAAATTCTTCATGCTTTCAGTATAACAGAATGCTATAGCATACACGGGCACACACAACCTATCACGCCTAAGACGCAGGTACAATATAAATTCAGTCTCATAAATCAGTCCCAAAAGAAACAAAACAAAAGAAACATCTGTAACATAAAAGCAATATCTACTGCACGGAGGCAGAGAGTAAAGCAAAATAGATGCAATGGTTTCTCTAGGAACATTTATGACTTAATACCAAACTCACAAGAAAACACAGAAGAACATAAAACAGATCAGCTCTTTCACAGAAATTATCAAGTTTATCTGGATAAAATAAGCTAAAACTTTTTTAATCGAAATGTTTTGATCATTAAGTCTAATGTGGTAAAATAACTTTAATTTGGTGTGCTAATGAAGGATTTTAAAGTACTGAAAATGCATTCAAGTGCTTCATTTGACCAAAAATAAGTGAAGTCAGGCCAACAAATGAAACACCAACTATTTGAGGCCCAACACTGATGTCCATGAACGTCCCTTTCCACCTGAATACACATTCTGCCAGAACAAAAGCCCACAGCACCAGCCTGATGCAGTTGCATTAACATCTGACACAGAAACAGAATCTGAGACAGGGAAACAATTCCAGTGAACTTATACCCTCGTCACGAGACAGGGCCAAAAGAAATCAAGGCAGGGTGAGCACTTACTGAGACCGCACACAGTCGTGATGTAATGCGTAGAAAGGGCAACGAAGGAAGAGTAAAAGGGCTCGTATTGTTTGTCGTGGTGCAGGATTTCAGATTCGCTGCGATAAGAGAACAGAAGACACGGCAATTAGATGCGAGAGTGGAACATGATATGTCTACAACGTACACAAGTAAGAGCGTCAAAATCACCCTTTCCAAATCCACAACTGGAGAAGAAAACAGTATTTCCAGACCAGGACAGGAGCCTCTGCCCTGGGTCCATCTCCCGCATCCTCAGGGCCGACCCCTCTGGCAGCAGGTAGATCTAGGCACCTGACTCACCCTCCACATAGGAAGTTTAAGGAAATAATTTTGGTGCTTGCAAGTATTTGTTATTTACACTGCCAACAGGTCAGTGTCCTTAAGCAACGGCTCTCCCGGTAGTCAGGGATCTTTGGGTTGCTCTAAATTCATCTGTGAAGTTTGCACAGTTTTTCTAGATGGCATTTGCCAGGGCTGGAATTACAGGCATTCGTGTCCCACCACGGCACATTGACAACTAAAGTTTATGCAATTCTGCAAAACCAGCAGATCAAACCAGCCAGTAATTGGGTAGTAACAACAAATACACAACATACCAACAAGCAAGCGGTAAGGCATAAACCACAGCAGAGAAAAACACCCACAAGGCAGGTTACAGTGAATAATACAGAGACTTTCAGCCTCTGAAACCTGCATCATTTTGCTATTCCCCTCACAGAAACTAACACAAACTGTGGAGTGAGTCGGAATTTAAGTAAATCATTAAGCAAAAGCATTAAGCAAAAATTATAAGGCAAAATAATTAACCAATACAGGCTTTTCAGGGAGGCTTCCTAGCCAAGGTGGGGGACATCTATTTACATGCAGAAAAGAGGCACTAAAGGCATCGCCTGCGGAAGACGGAGCTTCCCACCACATCCCACTGCAAGGGAAACCCCAAGGGAAGCAGGAACACAGCTCTGACTCGGGGGTTTTACTGTGATCACTCCAAGTAATGCAGACACTTGCCCATAAAGTGACTATATTCAATCCTTTCACTTTTCCAGACGACAGCAACTTTTATTCAGTGACACAAAGGGGCAAGTTCATCGCACTACTCAGCTTCGCCAACCTTTCCTCCTCAACACAGACCTCTCATCTTCAGTAACGGGCCCCTTTTTTAACCTTCTGGAGGGGAGGCTGAACGGAGATTTCTCAAGGTTTTAGCATCCTGCCCTGGCAGCTACGCTCATCGGGCAGAGGAGAGGAGGCACCATTCCCCACTCACCTCGATGTGGCCTATTTATGCCCAGGCACCTTCCCTTGCTCCGTCTTAAATCACCACTTCCTTCCTAAGAGAGAACGTTACTGAAACGGAACAAACCACTGGGTTTCTTTTCTCCCACAGAAAAAAAAAGTCAGAAATAATACAGCATGGAAGACCTTGGCAGCTCCTCTGTTCCACTGCACAGGTCAAGCTGAGCAACGTGTGAAACCCACAGGCTAGAGAAACACGAAAGCACCAAAACTTCCACAACAACTTGAAAACACGAGGTTTAATTCTACACAAATAAGTCAAGAGTATCTTATGGTAGTAAAGCAACCTTTAAAAGCGGAAGGTGACTGTCAACTAATAGTCATCATTGAGTCTTGGCAAGTAATCCATGATGTGCTGGAGTAATTTTTTTTCATATAATGAAATTTATTAATAACTTAAGCTTTGTATAGCGAGAGTTGCTTAAATATCTGCTTCACATAAAAAATACTTATGCTAACTCAGAAGCCTCCACACCAGTATTAAATATAATATGTCAGCAACAAATACCATCTCCTTTATCAGCTCTGCTTCCAAGCTCTAAATGGGCCAAAACTAGAGCCTTTATGTAAAGCAGCAGACACAAAAGCAGCGAGTGCCAGAGCGCTCTCACTACTGAAGATCCTCTCTTGAAAAATCAGTCTATTTGACTGCCCAAGACGTTGCAAACTGACCACATCAAGTCAACTGTGTCTTTCCAAGTTGGTATTGCCATAATTTATGTGAAAGAAGAGTCCAAGGCCTTCTAATTCCTGAATGTGCCTGTGAGGAGGAAAATTCCAGTGACCAGCTGGTGCTTCAGCTCAGAAGCGAAGCGTGCCACTTGTGAGGAAAACACATAAAGTTACGTATTTCAAGAAAAATCACGTTACTGACTGTGCTGCCATTACAACACACCGATTTTCTGAGGGTTACTTTGTGGATTATACCAACCCATGGCCTCATCGAAACCCCTAACAACTCTCTTCTGAAAATGAGCTGAACGGACACAGTCTTTTCTATTAAAAAAAAAATAAGTTACTTGTTGAGAACATAAAGAGCCTGGAGACACTACTCTTATCCTCTGCAATCTGCCACCTGGGTGCAAGATCCCCTTCCCCAGCCGCCACAGGCTTGGGATTTCCACGGATTGCGACGTGTTTGGGACACAGTCGGCATCAGGCACCGATCCGAACCCCGCTGAGAAAAGCACGACTCGCACAGAAACGTCGTGTTCACACAGGGGGAGCCAGGCCTGTCCGTGAGGCAGTTTAGGGATAGCTCAGTGACGCTATCGCGCTGAAGCGACCCAAGGAACGACAAGCAGAGTGGCAGTAGATGTGAGGGGGTCCGGAAAGCAGGGACTGGCCTGGATAGCGAACCCTTCGGCACCCAGGGAGGACAGAGCAAGGCCTGCACACGGGGCACCCCGGCCTGGCGTGTTGGGCCCTTCCCGTGGCCCAAAACAGCTGGTTTTGCCCAGGCCCAGAGGACCACCCAGACTCAGGGCGCTGGGCCCTTCCCATTGCCAAAAATAGCCGGTTTTGCCCAGGCCCAGAGGGACGCCCCGGCCTGGTGCATTGGGGCCCTTCCCGTCGCCCAAAACACCCGGGTCCCCCCCGTTTCACGACCCCTCGAGTGCGGCCTTTACTTCTCCCTAACGTGCAGGTGTGGTGGAGCCAAGGACCTTGGGGAACGAACGCAGGGCCGGGACGCGCCCCCCTCGCGGCTCAGGCCACAAGAACAAGACGTAAAACGCACTAAACGGCTCCAGGCACTGGGAGAAACCCTGCCCCCGGGCCGGCTCCCTCCCCGCCGCGGGGCCCGGGAGAGCGCCCGCCCCTCCTCACCCCTCGATAACCGAGGCGAGCAGCTGCGGCAGCTCCTTCATCTCGAAGGCCGAGTAGGAGGCGGAGAGCAGCGGCCGCACGGCCACCTCCCAGCCCGGCCCGGCCGCGGCCCCGGCGCCGCCGCCCGCCGCCATCTTGCCGCGCCGCTCGGGGGCGGGGGGCGGCGCGGCCGCGGCGCCTGCGCACTCCATGAGTCAGCAACTTTCCACTGTGGCGCATGCGCGATGGGCGCGCGCGGGCGCATGCGCAGGGACTCCTGCGCACACGCCCCCGCCTCCGCCCTTGTGTGACCCGGAGGGGACAAATGGCCAAAGCGCCGCGGCCCGCCCCAAAACGGGGCCGCGGAGCCCCGAAACGGAGCAGCTGAGCCTGGAAAGGGAGCCACAAAGCCTCAAAAGGAGGCAACTCAGCCCCAAAACAGAGCCCCGGAGCCCCAAAAGCAGGGCACTGAGCCCCCAAAAGGGCTGAGCCCCAAAACAGAGCCATGGAGCCCTGAAAGGGAGACTCTGAGCCCCAAAACGGAGCCCAGGAATGGAGCCACTGAGCCTCAAAATGGACTGAGTCCCAAAACGGAGCCCTTGAGCCCCAAAAGGGGGGCACAGAGAGCTGCAGAAGGTGTTTAGGACCATCTAAAGCCAGTCGGGCACTAAAACACACAATAAAAGTGAAGCGCAGGATGGGAGGGTGCAGGGGGAAAAGGAGCAGCGGCTGTTTTCCATTTCAAGGCCATTCACACCTCACCTTTTGGGCCCCCATTCTTTATTCTCTTTCACAAATGACATCAGAAGCAGCCACATAAACGATCCTGACACTGTAGAAGAAAGCTGGGATTTTTTTTCCAAACAAGGAAGAAACAGGTGCTGTAATAAATAAAAGACCACGCGAGACCTGACATGGAAACTCCTTCCCCCACCACCCCACACCCTTAACTGCCCCATGCCTCTATTTCCCACGACACTCAGGCACCGGCTCCTGCTCCTCTGCGGATGGGCTCGGCCGCTCCTCTTCCTCTCAGATGTCTCACAGCAGCTCCCACATTTTCCAAGTCCACAGCAGCCACCAGCAGCCGCCTGCGCTCGCCGAGACGTGAGGAAGGGCTGGCTGAAGAGGAGGGCAGCATTCCTGGACACTCATCCTAGCATGTCAGCACAGATCTTCATGAAAAGTGGGGGATTGCTTTGGGATGATAATGGGAGCATCAGATTCTAGGGCAGGGGAACTATAGACCTTTTGTTTGAAGGGTTGGGGAGTGTTGTTGTTGTTGGTTTTTTTCTTCCCAGTCACAGCAGACCCATGTCTCTCCCCCATCTCATTCCATCTCTCCTCGCAGGGAGGCATGCAGGCAGCACACTCCTGTGCCTCCTTGCAAAACATCTCCCCCCACAAATGCTCTGTCACAGGCAGGCCCAAAGAACTTCGAATCGAACCCAGCAGCGACAGCAGGTCGCAGATCAGCAGCCAGACGGGGTCTTGGGACCTTCCTCAGCAGCGTGGGCGCCGCTCGCGGCGTTACCGCCACGCGCGGTTCAGCAGCTTCACCTGAGCGAGTCTCTTGGTGATCATAGTGGCAAAAACCAAGCCGAAGAGGACGCTGCTTATCAGCACGTAGTCGTAGTCGTCTTTGAGGACATCGAACTGCTTCGAGGGGTATACTCGGGTCTGATAGATGTCCAGGCCATATGCAACAACCTAAGGAGAGCAGAACACGAGCAGAAAGGCAGGGAAATCAGAAAAATGAAACAAGAAATGACAAAGCAGGGAGCAACCACAGAAGCAGAAGCAACAAGCGCCCTGTCACCGAGCACTCACCAAGCACGTGGACTCCAGGCCGGAGGGCGCTGTGTAAATCCCCCTCATTTGTGATACGGTTTGATTGTAGTTGATGAACCTCTCAGCATGGATCTGCACATCAGGAGAATATGGAATCAAGTTCTCTTCTCTGAAAGGAATTGAGAGAGAAATCAAAACAGCGTGCAAGGGACATTTTCACCTACATTTTGTTGCCTACGAATCATAAGTCTGATTGTTCTGAACTAGTGACCTAAAGCATCAAATTTAGCAGCTTTTCCCAGTGCAGATTTATTTTTGCAACAAGCAGAAAACACACGTCAGCTAGGTCACCCCGTACTGCAGCAGGCTCCTCTTAGAGGTCTCAAGCTTTAAAAATAATCGAGTGTCATTCTAGAAACTTCAGTTACATAGACTCCGATTTCTAAAATAGAAGACTTTTTTTTTTCTATATTACATGCTGTATTACAGCTGCATTACAGACAATTGTTCCCTGTCATCATGAACGGGCAATGAATCAGCTCCACTAATGGTCAGGCAAGAATTGCCCTGAATCTATCCATGAAAAGTTGCTCTACTACAGCACATAACACACAAACTCATCACTCTAAAGGGGTCCATCAACAGTGGTAACTGAGTGTTCCTTACCTGCTTTGTTCTGTAGGAATTTCAGGACGGCGAGGATCCAGCAAAGCCTTTGGAAGGGAGAGGATGGCCCCAGAGGGAAGCCCAACTGCACATTAGAAAAAGAGAGGTGCATCTTAAAAAACAGTCTTCTGACAGCATTTTCTAACAACTAATAAAAATGCCCTCCTCATGCATGTCCTTGCATCTGACAAGAGACCAGTGCTGCCCAACAGCAGGCAGGATCTTGGGCAAAAAAAATGCCTGCGGCTGAGTTTGGAGCACGTTGCCTGGCTCGTGCAGGGAGCAGCAACCTCCAAGCACAGTGGGCAGAGCAGCGCGCACTTACTGAGCAAGTGGCGGCTGGTGATGCCTCGCTCGGTGATGGTGGCCTCCATGGCACTGATGGCAGACGGGAAGATGTAAGATTGCTGGAGGACCTGGGGCAGAAGCGGGCGGTCGAGGGAGCTGAAGGCCGTGGCGTTGTACTGCTCCGTGCCCTCGTACAGCTCCAGCACAGTGAACTCGTTCCGACGTGCCTTCGTATTCCAGTACTGGTACTGGAACAAGAGAGGAAAACGTCCTTCAGGACAGGATGAGCCAAGTTTGCAGCACAGAGGTAGCAACAAACCACGGAGAAATGCCGGAAAGTATTTTGCATGCAGCCTCAGTACCTGCCCCCACCTCCTAAAATTAAAAGACAGGCTGACAGGAGTTCTTACCACCACCCAGTTCTCCGAATGGACAATGTGGACAGGTCCCTTCGCTTTCTTCTGCACTGAGGAGTGGATGATCCTGCCCGTGACCCCATCGATGAGATATATTCCAATGAAAGTGCGTTCCGGATGGGTATCGGCGCTCTCCGTCACCACCGCAAGCAGGTTTGGATTCAAAGACTGTAGCAACACACAAAGTGAAAAGCAGCTGAGACCCCCACTTCAGTGTCAGAGGGACCGTTGGTATTTGCATTTTATCTTGGACCAGAGACATGATGAACAAAATATCTTTCTAATACAGATCATCTGGAGAAATCAAGCAGCAGTCCCTCCCAGCCTCCGCAGTTTGACTGGCTTTCAAACGCTGCATGAAAATATTTTGTATAAAAAAGTCTGCCATAAATTAACATCTTCCAGTGAAGATTCTGATTTTCTCAGGTTAGGGACAGTGATGACGGCATAGAAAAAAAATGACCTCACAGGGAAAAGATTTAACACCAACAGTGCTCAAATAAGGTAGAGGGATCTTGCAGTAACCTAATATACCAGCAAAAGAGTTCCCAGGGCACCTTGTAGAGAACGCTGCGATCACCCATCACGCGGCCCTGTGAGTGCACGTGCTCACTGGATCTCTTCCCTTTTACTGTCACTATCCTCTGCACTTCCACAGGAATGATCACATTCCAACTCTCCTCCGTTGTCAGGTCCTGCAAGAAACACAGGACATAGGAGAAGGTTTTACCTGGTCCTCTGAAGAGGGTCTCCACTCCCTCCATTAAATCCCAGGGAGATTCCTGTGCTTGGTGTTTTGAAAGCTTTTCAGGGATGTTTTGAGCCTCAGAAGTCTAAAGCCAGCTGAAATATTCACACTTCAAGCAAAACTCCGTATGACAAGTGCAAAGATCTACTATTATCTATAGAACATATACAAAAATATCAATTGTACTGTAATGCTTCTTCCATACCTTTTTCAGCCTGAACCCAGAAAGTTTTCCCTGATCAGCATCCACTAGATAAAAAAAGATAGAGTGGGCTATTTCCTCTAACTGGCGAAGAACATTCTTAGTCGCTGGGAAAGCTGTAACCTAGAAAAGAAGAATTGGCACACACATTAAAGATGAACTGACAAACAAGAAAACAACAACAACAACAACAAACTGGTAAAGACACTTATTATGAAGTTTTATCAGAATAACTTTTTTCTGAAGTGTAATTTTTTTTTTAAACTTGTTCTGAAAAGGGGAGAGTAATTAACCTGAATATGAAGAATGCTGCCTGGGGGCAAAGCAATTTACCTTGTACTCATCATCAATCAGGAGCAGCACTTTGGCATAGTCTTGATCCATAATAGGCAGAAGTAAAGTCTGAAGGACCGGACGCTTCAGCACAGGGGGAGCTACCTGGCTCCGCTTCCCAAAGATGGGGTTAAAGACATACAGAAAGCTCATTTTGGTTTCCTAAAAACAAATGAGATGCAAAACTTCTTGTAAAACTGACAAAAGAGCTTTTTTCCATCTGTTACCTACCGGTGTGGACTATTCACATCTAAGGTTCAACTACTCCAACCCTGAAAACATGCTCCGTCTAAACACACATACCAAAACAATCCCTCTGTTGAGGGACAGCATAGCTATCAGCCAAAAATTCCTTTTAAATATCCAATTTTCCTGGCTGTGGCTAAACAGATTCAGTGGAGGGGTACAGAAACTCACCTTGTCCTTAATGAGCAAGGTGCACTGCGGAGGGTGGGGGAAATGGGCTGTTGTTCTCTGGACCATCAGCTTGAAGGAGGAGCCGGGTCGCACATTCCTGAGGTACTGCTTCCACAGGATGGTGCCAGAGCTGCTTTCAATGCCAAAAAGCTAAGCAAGAGAGAGACTGCAATAAAGCCCAAGTGCAGATCAACATGTCTTTTAAACTTAAATACTGCAGTTAAGCTTGTTTGGGGGCTGACAAGGAAAGAAGAGCCTTAGTCTCTCTCCATTGCCACCACAAAACACGCTGTGCATCTTTTCAAGACATCCTTCGTGACTGCAGGAACAACTCGGTGGTGAGACCCTTTGCTACAGCCTAGAAACCTATTCCTGCCCTCACCTTGCCTGAAGCCGTGACCATCACCATCATTTTCTGGAGGTTGAATTCATCTCTAGCCAAATTATCAATATTAATCTCATTCTTAATCTGGCTCCGGGGTTTCCTGGCATCATAAAACATCTTCCAAAGATGGGCCATCCAGGCTTGCAGCAGGATAAGCTGGGAGGAGAGACGCTTCAGAAACATCCCTAGCAAGCCATCTGCAAAGGGACCAGAAATGATAACAAAGGGGGGAAATATTACATAACTGAAAAGTGTTAATTCCCACTCTGTAATCCAACTACAATTTAAAACAGTAAAACCACCATGGCCATGTCTGAACTTGAGAACTCTTAGCTTCTGCCTTCCTCTCCAGAACATCAGACTTAGGTTACCACTAGTTATCATCATTAGAGACTTTTTGGCATTTACCATCCTTTTCCCACTTCACCCTGGTGTAGCTCATTCCAAAAGCCACTCTCAGCAGCTGAGAGCAAACCTTCTTGCAGAGCACAATCTCCTCCTCTGAATTCCTTCTTCCTCCTTGAAAAGTGTCCACCACTTTGGGGTGGGTAAGTGCCCACCCAAAGCTAACCCACTTTTACAAGGGCTCAAGCTCTATTTGCACTCATTACTCAGAGCAACAGAACCACTCGTAGGGAAAAATCAAACAAACAAAAACATCTTCATTCTGCCCAATGAGAGTTTGTATTGCTTCTGTCAAGGTGCTAAAAACACCAGACTTAACTATATTTCATTATCAAGAAAACAAGTAGTGAAAAGAAAAAGAGCTACTAGAAAACTCCTTGTCAGAAAGATTAGGAAACACTGCATACAGTTTCTGCGGTTACCTTGAATGGCTGCATCCAGGACAGCAAGAAAGCAAAACAAAGCAAAAACAAAGGGTATTGCAAATGAGTCTTCCAGAAGAGGCAATAAGAGGATCAAAGGGAAATGTTTAAGAAAGATGGCTAAAATCTCTCTACCTCCATATTACACTGACAGTCTGGAATTAATTATGTTTGTGATCTGCCTTTGGCACTGGGCTTTAAAAGTGGGGACAGAAACAGGTTCATCTTCAGTTCTATTGATCGTATAGTGGAAATTTGAATCCAAGTAACTCATGGTTTAACAGAAAACTATATATTAATTCAGGGGAAAAATAAACAGAACCTCACCTATTTACAGATAACACCATTAAGTTTATGGCTTACCTGCTTTCTTTCCAAATTCTCCCTCCAACTCAGCCTGTGCCCCTGTCAGAGGTAGATCCACCATCTCCAAGCTTACCACTTCTGCCAGGGACTCCTCTCGACTCCACACAACCTTCCCTGGAAAGAAATACGAGCAGAACATAGCAAAGCAAAAAAAGCACAAGCATCCTCCACATCTGTAGTATGTCCTCTATCAAAACAGCAAAAGTAACAGAAGATCTTTTGAATTTAAACTCCAGGAACAGACTTTGGAAGCAGGATTCAAGTTGCTGAGATGGGACTTTCAAGTTTTCTGCAAGCTAACATTTTTTGCCTTGAAGACCTTTCTTGAGGACAAGTTAAGGAAGGTCTACAAGAGAGCTTAGGCCTCTCATTCTACAATGAGAGAAATGAAATCTACAAAAATCCATGAAACTCAAAGGCTCCCCCTGCACAAACACTGCTGCAGAACTAATTTTTCTGCCAAGTTGTCTTGTGAGTGTGAAATGAAAGAGAATACACGTTTCTGGCCCCCTTCACAGGATTTAGCTCAGGACTATCCTGTCTAGCTCAGTATCCTGCATACTGCAGCCACGCAAATTAAATCAATTTTGTCGCTTTCTGAAGAAAGTCATGATAATGTATGATAGCTTGGGACTGGATTCCACCACCCTGAAGAAGTCTCCTTGTCCTCTGGCGAGGAAACGGAGCAGTTGAACTGCTGCTGCCCACTACCTGGCTGCTGCAGGAACACGAGCATGTGGTCTTCTGTCTGCACCAGCGCTCGATAGCCCACAGAGTCATCCTTCTTCAGAAACACCTGGATGTACAGCTGGGAAAATAGAGCAAGGGAAAGAGTAAGACAACTGAGAGCCAACTCTGAGGCCTCACAAGCACAATAAGCACCCACAGGGGGACTGTATGCACCACACGGTGCACCAGCAGCGAGCCCTGCCCCTTGTCCAAGGGGCTCTGCTGTCCTGCAAACAGGGGGATGCAGAGCAGGGCAAGGCTGAAAGCCCCATGGCTGAAGGGAGCTCCCCGCTCACCTGCTCCGGTTTGGCACCGCTCTGATCCAGGCTAAAGGTAATCGTGGTATCCAACAGTCTTTGGCCAGTTTCAACCAGATAGAGATTAATATTGTAGGTGTGGTTGGAACAAGTTAATGATTCCTGAAGCACCATGGAGGGAAAAAAAAAAAAAAAAAAAGCCAAGTTAAACACACATGTCACACCAAATTCCACATGAAGGTTTCTCCAAAAAGACCCATCTCCAAAACCCTGGTATAATCCCTTTTTCATTCTGCTTTCACATGTGAATGAAAAAAAAATATGGACTATGGATCATCAAGAATCTCTATTGCTCTTGGGAATAAGCTCATTTTATACCTGTTCCTGGGAATTCTCCAGAGTACTTCCAGCATGAAGGCCATCAGAGCTTCCAAGTTTCTGCAGTGAGGACAAGAAGACATTATAGGGCTTGGGAACCCAACGAAAGCATGGAAAAAAAATGGTGCTTTGAATGCCTACCTACAGAAAGCTCTGTCTCTACACTTAGCTATAAAAAGAAGCCAGAGACAATTCCGAAAAAGATGAAAACTTGCCAAGTTCAATACTACTAAGAACAAAAATCCTCCATGGATGGATAGAGCAAATTCACAGGTTAACACACTAGCAGCTTACACAAGGCTAAAAGAGGCTGTGCAGCACAGCACCTTTCCTGCAACTAGAGGTAACTTTAGCTGGATGTGGTCAAAAGCTGCTTGAATTGTCTTCGTATGTCTGAGTAACCAAATCCTACTCTTTGTAAGTTAATAAACATCCCTGGATCTGCAAAGGAAAATGCTCATGGAACCCATTTCGAGCATGTGTCCGTGTTACAGAACTGTGCTGGGCACATAGTGCAAATAAATGGTACTCACCAGCTCACTCCTGCAGGTAAGGACAGCGGCCACAGTTTTTTCCCCAGTAGTTGCAAAGCTTACCAGAGCTGCCTGAAAAATAACATAAAAATATATATATATTTATATATACATATATTTATATATATGTATATATACACACACACATATATATTTGGAAAACTTAAAGCCAACAGAAACAACAGAAGTTACCCATGCAGGAAGTTAAACCCCACTGAAACTAACACTGGATCCTCTACAGCCAAATTCCAAATTTTGTCATCTCACCAAAGATAAAATCACAGCTCTTCAATGACTAGGAAAGGTTCTTGTAAAGAAGTAAATGTTTGACCTGCACAAGCTTTTGAAGCACTACCCCTAGTACCTCTTGTGCATGAGTAATGCATTAAATATTTTTCTCATTTCAAAGCTTCACAGCTGGTTTAACAAAAGTCACTGGTCGCGTACATGTATGTGTCTCTGCCCAGCTCAAAACCGGATTTCCCCCATGCTAACAGTTGTCAGCAACACAACATGCCTAAACTGATGTCTGAAAAAATATTTTGACACATAAATGAAAACAAAAAGTTTTCAAATACTGCAGCAGAAAGCACAAGGGGAACAGGAAAGGCAGGGGCTTTTGTACAATGCCTCGGGAGAGCGGGAGCTGTTCTGGGGTTTTTACGCTGCACTTGGCTCTGTCACTGACACTTCTGCAGCCGCCCTGATCCCCGTTACCTGCTGGAAGTCCCGGAGGTGGCTGAGCAGCCCGTGCCTGTACTGCAGCAGGAAGAAGCGGCTCGGAGCTGGCTGCAGGAAGAACTGGGTCCGCGAAGCACTCGCAGGGCTGGGCTGAGTGGCCAAGATCCTGGGCTCGAAGCCATCGGCAAACTCCAGGTCAAGTGACTGAGGAAGGGAGATCAGCACATACGTTCAAGGAAACTTCTCCTCCAGGGAGCCTCGTAACTTCCTTTTACAATGAGCAGCAGTGCTCTATAAAGAGGTTGCCCACATGAGGATAAGCACGGAACAGAGCCAGGAGGCTCGTGCCCACCCTGCAGCAAAGCCCTGCTGCCAGCAACCGACCACATGCAGTTGCACAACACATTTCTGAAGAAGCTCGGCCAGCAGCGCTCACCTCCAGCGGGATCTGCCTCATCTCCTGCTCCGTCTCCAAGGAGCACACGTGCAGCGAGCGCGCCGCCACGTCCACGCACACCAGCACGGCCTCTCCCACCACGCCGCACGCGCCGGCCACGCTCTTCAGCCACGGGCTGGCCACTCTCATCTGCAAGAGACAGGCAGAGCTGTCAACAGCTCTGAAAGCTTCCAAGAACCAATATGGTCATGACCAAGACATTTAAGTCAGAAGCATTTTTCACCCGCGACCCTAGGATAAACTGTCTGCCAGCACGAAATTTCTGCCAGAAGCCAACCTTTTTCTTTCAGAACGTTCAAGAGTGAAAATTTATTTCTTGGCAATGCCACGGTGGAAGGAAAGTTTAGTCCTTTCCTTTAGGAAGGAAAGTTTAATTAGGATAATTAATTGCTCTGTAATGATGCCACAGCTACCTAGCTAGAAGGACATTGAGAAACATCAAAGCCAAGCTGGCAACATATCCAATGTTTTGAATCCACATTCAAGCACTACCTGTTTTGTAATTTCTCCATCCTCTACGCTGAAGGTTAGAACATTCAAGTGGCTCTGAGGAACAATTCCAAGTACGTGGATCACTCCAGTCCCACGGGAATATAATAGCTGGTACCGAGCACTCTCACTGCAAGAGAAGTGGCTGCTGTAAAGTACCATCTTCAACTGTGCTCCAAATTCTCCTCAAGCTACACTATCACGGGTCTCCTGAGGAATGAGCAGCTCCATCCTAGCTTGCTTGTTCTAAAAGCAGCCTGTCTATCAGTACAAATAGTTTACAGACAGCTCGCCTTCAGTCACTGCTTTCTGCAGTGAAAAATCAGAAGGTGACAGAGACAAGCTGGTAGGGAATTTCTTCACCCTTCCCTTACACTCTCTCCAATATTCCTGTCTCTATAATTTTAAAAAATGTAATAGTTTGTGCTTTCAGAATGGAGGACCTCTCCTTTTTCTGGAAAAGCATTCCATTGGCAAAGCTCACAAAACACTTGGAAGTTCTCCCCCTCTAACTTCTGCTTTATCCTTTCAGAAAGTTAACTACCAGCTTCACTTGTCTTCGGACTGAACAAGTTTACATAAGTGAAAAGGAAGCTCAGGATCAGCATCCTCTCCTCCTCAAGCAATCAAGTTCCGCATCAGCTACTGAAGCTTCTACCTAAAATTATTATTATTATTATTATTACCTGTCTGGTAAATGCTCTACCCATTTCTGGTGCCCGTTGGAAAGGTAGTGGAGAGAGATGGCTGCCTTCTTCAGGACTGCCACGTACTTCACCGCGTCCTGCAGCCCCACCAATGCAGCCATCTGGAAACTGAGCACAGGCCAGAGACAGCGCATGAGAAAAGGCTGATGGCGAAGAACACACTCTGTATGGAGATCTCCTGCAAAAGGAGGCTGAAAATACCTTTCCTTACCCATCCCTAGTGATTTCAGCAAAGAGTTTAGGCTGGAAGAAAACACTCCAATCAAAGTGGTACCTTCCACGCTCTACACTGGGCAGGAAAATTTACCTATGAAAGATTTTGTCCTACCTGTTTGTCAAGGGCTGGAAACAGCATTAAACTTGACTACAAATTTACAAAATTACCCCAAATTCATCTATCTATTTTAGAGGACTTACACCCAACCAGCACTGCCCTAGAACACAGCTTCTCCTCCCTGTGCTGGCTCCAGGATAGGAAGGGGACGGGTCCAGGACCCACCTGCCGGTATCCAGCGGCATCTCCCAGTTCAAGCCCCCGATGTTGGTCTCCCAGGAGCGGAGGATGCGCCCACCGTTGGACACCGTGATGGCATCTGTGCCGAAAACAAACGGAAGGACATAAAAACAGGACCCCAAATCAGTGAGACCGCTGGCAGGAGCCAGCTTCACAGTTATGCCAGCTACGTGAGGCTGGAATGCCATGTGCAGGGACAGGCACTGATCCCGATGGGGAACTAACACTCTCCTTACCCTGTCCGTGGATCAGCATTGCATCTATTGCTCCTTCGGGAGTCCCCTTATCCACGTGGCGCCACACTGAAAGCACAAGGAGTTCAGTAAGATTTGCCTTCGCAAATGCTGCTGCCTTTATTAGATTTGAACCCAAGTTTTCTATAGCAAAAAGCGCCTTCAGTGCACAGGTCTGTCTGTCCTAAGCAATAAGCTCTGGAACTGCAGGCTCACAAGGCAGTCTGGGCAATATTAACTTAATGCTGGGGAA
This sequence comes from Tinamus guttatus, assembly GCF_059628265.1. NCBI lineage: Eukaryota > Metazoa > Chordata > Aves > Tinamiformes > Tinamidae > Tinamus > Tinamus guttatus. The sequence goes on along the minus strand of NW_028288866.1, from coordinate 1,720,877 downwards.
ACACAGTGTCAGCCACCACAACAGGCAAATTCCTTTTGGAAGAAAAAAAAAAAATCCTGCTGGGCTCTAAAGCCCGGGTGCACTCACGGATTTCGCCGTTCCTGGAGTTCAGCGCGGCCACGACGTTCTTCTCCGTGGCCACCACGAGCTTCTTGGAGCCCTGCGAGGCCTCCAGGGAGGCGAACTTGAGCTTCCCCACATACTGCTGCCGCCTGGGGAGGGAAGGCGGGGAGAGGGGCATGAGAGGGGGACAGAGAGCAGGGAAAAGCCCCCGAGGGAAAGAGGCAGGAGGACGGGGAGAAGACGGAAAAACACGGTGAAAAAAACAAAGTTTTCCACACGCACAGCGCGGGGACGGGGCCCGCCCGTGCCGGACCGCGGACAAGGCGGGCCGGGCCCGACCCGCCGCCGGCAAAGCCGCCCCCGAGCCCCCGGCCCGCACCCACCAGTCGAACTTCCCCACTTGGTCCTCGTAGACGGCGGCCGCGGGCGGCGGCAGCAGCAGCAGCAGCGGGAGCAGCGCGGCCGCCATGAGCGCGACGGGGGCCTCGCGCCGCCGGGGCCGCCCGCGCCTGCGCGGAAGCCGCGGCCGGCGCAGGCAGCGCGGCGGGCGCACGGGAGCGCTCCCAGCAGCCCGCGCGGGGCCGCGGGGTCCTCGCGGCCATGCCGAAGTCCAAGCGGGACCGTAAAGGTGAGCGCCCCCCCCCCCCCCCCGCGGCGGGGCCGCCCCGGTAACGAGTCCGACCTCCCCCCGGGGCTGCTCCGGTAACGAGTTCCGCCCCCCGCCCCCGGTCGGTAACGCGCCCTCCCTCCCCGCCGCGTCCCCCCCGGTAACGCGCCCCGCCGCGGCGGGGCCGCCCCGGTAACGAGTCCCGTCCTCCCCCCGGGGCCGCCCCGGTAACCCGCCGCCGCCCGCAGTGTCGCTCACGCGCACGCCCAGGAAGGGGCTGGAGGCCAAGCAGACGCTCATCAGCGAGGTGAGTGCGCGCAGCCCCCCCGTCCTCTGGCCTGGCCCGGCCCGGCTCGGCTCGGCTCGGCTCGGCTCAGCCCGGCCCGCACTGACCGGCTTCGCGCAGCTGCGGCAATGCGTGGACACGTTCCGGCACCTCTTCGTCTTCTCGGTGGCCAACATGCGCAACGACAAGCTGAAGGACGTGCGGAGCGCCTGGAAGCACAGCCGGTGAGCGGGGAGCAGGGGCAGGAGCGGGAGCGGGGGGATGCGGGCAGCGCCCTGAGCCCCCCGCTCCCCCCAGGATCTTCTTCGGGAAGAACAAGGTGATGATGGTGGCGCTGGGACGGGAGCCGGCCAGCGAGTACCGGGAGAACCTGCACAAGGTGCGCACGGGCGGGCGCTGAAACACCGGGGCTGGGAGCCCCAACGCAGCCCCGGGACGGGGCGGGGGGTTTGCGCGGGGCTCCGAGCGCGGCGACGGGCAGATCACGGCCTGCGCTCGTGTCCCCAGGTCAGCCAGCACCTGCGCGGTGAGGTCGGCCTCCTCTTCACCGACCGCACCAAGGACGAGGTGCACGAGTGAGTACGCGCCGCCCGGCGCCGTGTCCCCTTCCCCCCGTTCCGGGGCTGCTCCCAGGGGCCGACCCTCCTCGCAGGTGGTTCTCGCGCTTCCGAGAGGTGGATTTCGCCCGCGCGGGGAACAGGGCCACGTACACGGTGAGCCTGGACACGGGGCCCTTGGAGCAGTTCCCGCACTCCATGGAGCCGCAGCTCCGGCAGCTGGGGCTGCCCACGGCTCTCAAGAAAGGTGAGTGAAGTGGCTGTGGAAACGCCATTCCCCTTTGAACTTTTAAGATTTCCCTTTAGGAGCTTGTGCTGCGACTTTCCAAAAGTTTCTGCCACCTGAGGTCTGCGCAGCTGCTTTTAAGCAGGTTAAATGCCGAGGGAGAAGTGAAGGATGGGGCTTGAGGCCTGTCCTCGAGCGCCGGTGGGACGGGGAAGTGGGACTGGCCGGGAGCGCCGACCCAGCGCCCCAAGCGCCTCCCTCGGGGCTTCCCTGTCCTCTCGCTCCGCAGGCGTCGTGACGCTGCTCTCCGATTACGAGGTCTGCAAAGAAGGGGACGTGCTGACGCCCGAGCAAGCTCGTGTCCTGGTGAGCGCTGCCTGCCTCGGTGCCTCCTCAACGGTCACACAGGGGGTAACGAGCAGCCCCATGCTGTTACCACCTAGAGAAAGGGGCGTTCTGCACCCCATTTCCTGAAGCTGCCTCAGGTAGAACGTGTACAGGGAGCCCATGGGGTGAAGCAGAAGGGAATCAAAGGGGAACAGACCGGAATTCATAGCCAAGTCCTAGCCCCAGGCATCCACAGTCAGAGTTCCTTTAGTTTTACATCTAACAGCTACTTTCCTGCTTGCTCCTGGGGGAGCTCCGCATCTCTTGCTGCGGAGATGGCCAAGCAAGAAAGATGGATCCGTGTTTCCTTTCCTAGAAACTCTTCGGCTACGAGATGGCGGAGTTCAAAGTGACCATCAAATTCCTGTGGAACTCTGAGACAGGAGACTTTGAGCAGCTGGAAGGAGAACCAGAGGTGGCGGCAGAGGAGGAAGAGGAGGAGGAGGAGGAGAACAGCAGCAACGAGGACTAATGGCAGCCCTTGTCTTTGGATACGGGACAGTTTTAAGGATTTCAGAGACAGAAAGGTGTTTTCCTTCTCTGCCTGCAGCAGGCAGGCAAGGCAGGCAACTCAAACGTGCTTTCCATAAAAGATTATCTAATTATGTTTTTTATATAAAGCTATATACAGAACTTAAAATTGTTGTTGCTGCTGCTTGTTACTGCTTGAGTAGTGTCAGCTCCAAACCACTACAGTTGGATTGAGCTGTGTCAACATAAAACCATAGGCCAGGCTACAACTCGGAGAGAAAGTCTGCGTTAGAAATTTATTTGTATTTGTAATTATTGAAAATCGAAGGTACCGTAAGAACTGGGAGGAGGGCTGGAGAACCACGGCCATCCCCAGCTCCGTGGTCTCTTCCTGCTAGCAGTAGTGTCTGTAAATGGTGACATGTGGAAGGGAAGGGCCATGAGGGGAGACACTTAAGGCACGGCCGGCACAGGCGAGGCGGGCGCTAGCGCGGGTGTGGGAATGGCTGATCCCATGGGCTTCATTCACAGGGGAAAATCACAACCGATTGGATTGGATTGGAGCAGAGAGCAGGGGAGATCGGGACATCTCCCCTCCAGGACACGTGGGACGTGCGCGGGAGGTGCGGGATAACCCCGGGTGTCAGCGGGCTCCTCCGTGCCCGGTTCCTAGCGGAAGTAGCTGGGGCAGTCGTGCGCCGTGAGGCTCCAGGCCCTGTCGAACGCCTCCACCACGGCCGGGTGCAGGGGACCCTCCTCGCAGCCGGCCAGGTTCTGCTCCAGCTGCTCCAGGTTGGACATGCCGATGATCACCGTGTCTCCGAGGGAGCCCTGCCGAGGGGTGAGGGGAATCGCCCAACACGAAAGAAACCCGGAGTCGCCTCCTGTGCCAGCACAGGCCACTCCTGAAACGTTTCCTGCCTGTGGGGCAGCATCAGCTCCTACCTGAAGTTCGGAGTGGTTGTACATCCAACGTAGAGCGGCGGCCGTCAGGCTGGGGGGACTGGAGCCATAAGCATCCTTCACAGCCTTTTCTACGACGGCAATTGCTTCAAAATGGTGCTTTTTCCAGTATCTTCAACAAGAGAAATGAAGGTTGCTGACTCCGAGACCTCAATTTTCCTCAAATGGATCGTACATCTATATTCTATCCTTTCCAAGTAGGAAAGGCTTTCGGAAAGTCTGAAGGACAGTAAGCTGGGAGGAAGCCAAGCCTAAAAGCCACTCCACAAAGCTCCAGCAAGCTGTTGCCCTCAACACCCTCAGAAGGAAGATGCTCAGTCCCCAGTCTGTTACACAAACCTCAAGCAGAGGCAGCATAAAGGCTGCCCCGCAGCACCCTGGATGCAAAGCCTGCGCCCATGATCCCTGGAGAAACTTTGGCCAATGCTGCTGCTTCCCAGCCCATTATTGAGTTTTGTAGTAGCCATCCCTGCTCCATCTCGCTGCTCTTCCCTTAGCCAAAGTCATACCTGTCCCTGTAGATCTCAGCCCAGTCATTCCCAAAAAACCTTCCAGTAGGCTGGCTTGTATCTTTGTCCTCGTACTTGTACTTGCCCGTCAGCAGTCCTCCTGCAAAGGGTCAGCCACACGTCAGCGCTGGGCTGGCTCTTTTAGAGCCGCTTTCCTGCTTTTCCGGAATTTCAGTCCCGCTCCCCACAACCCCTCAGCTCCACGTGCCGGCTCCGTCCAGCACGCCGGCCCGCAGGCCAAGGGAGCAACGGACCAAACGTGGCTGTTCCACCGCGTGGACTGGAGCCCGTCTTGGTGGCGTTTCTCTGTGGCCCTGCCACCCCCAGGCCACGCGCAGCTCCTCGCCCCCGTACCGGCCAGCGGGTTGTAGGCGTAGAACCGCAGGCCGAAGTGTCTCAGGCAAGGAAACAGCTCCGTCTCCACCTGGCGAGTGGTGGCGTTGTACATGCCCTGCCACAAACAGCAAGGACACAGAGGACTTCAAACACTCCCTCACAACAGCGGTGACTTGCACAGAATAACTTCAGGCCTCCTGGCACAAATCCTGGCTCGTAAGTCATGACTTGTGTCTGCTTATGGGATGGTGCCTGGGTACAATATAGCAGCAACAGCAAGGCCAGGCTGGGCACATCAGCAGCAGCAGAGTTAATGCTGACAGCAGGGTGTTTGCTGGGCTTTGTGCTGCTTTTCCTCTCACCTTAATTTCTGCTCAAAATTAAAACCTGGTGTTCTAAACACGGCCAAATAAACAGTGTGGGAAAATGCAAATCTGTTTAACCTTCTCACGAGTTTCTGAAAAAGCAGCAGATCTGTAGCAGCCACTTGTCAGAATTGTGAATACCTGCAGACTAGCTCCCACTGAGCTGTGCACGAGTGTCCCAGTCCATGAACCACAACTCCATCACTGCTGCACCAAACCCTTGCCTAACAGTTTTCCATCTTATCCAGAAGGGATCAGAACAGAGAGGTTCAGGTCATAGAAGGTTATAAATCTGCTTAGCAACAGACTCTCCAAGTTTTTGCTATTGAGCAATCATTTAAAGTTCCACATCAAGAGAGTTACTGACACAGACACCAACCACACACTCAGCTTTATCTGAGAAACGACCTCACTCCACTTTCTAAACATGTGTGTCCTGAAAGGTCTTCCCAGACTGCCGCAGCTTCCTGCTCTGTGCTGACACTCGCTGCGTCGGGGTCTGCTCCAAGCCGAGGGTCTCCCAGACCCTCCGCACGGGGAACTGTCCGGATGCTCCAGTAACAACACACACAACCTGCTACCAGCTGCTTTGACCTGAAACAACCTTCGGGCTGACTTGTCTCAGCCTCCGTGGAAAATAAGCCGGACCGTGGCCATGTCCCTCACCTGGTACACGGTTGGGATCACCCAGTTGTTGTGTTTGCAGAGGGTACAGATTTCTGCTACCTCCCAGGCCGCATAGTTGGATAGACCGAGCTCTTTGAACTTCCCCTGTGAAGGAACAAAAGAGTATTTAAATCCATTCCTAATGAGCATGCTTGTACACACACAGTGCAAATGTTAATTTACACCTTCTAATTTGAACGGGATTTGTCTGGTCTAAAAGACACTGACGAAGAAAAAGAGCTCTCCTTCTGCCATTACCAACATTGCTTTAACCAAGTGAATTTATATCATAGAAAGCAAAGTTCAAATGTTCTAACGCTTGCAAGGGCCCTTGAGAACAAAGTGCAGCACATGAGCAAGCAAAAGAGTTGTTTTGCCCTTCCGCATTGGGCTGCATGCACTTTTCCCTTCTGTTCCTTCATGGATTTCTTAATTTAATTTTATTTTTTTGTAACCTCGGGGCTGATGGGCAGCCCTGCTTTAAAAAGGGGGTAGGAAGGAATTAAGAGGTGGCCCGGGCTCGCTCTCCCCGTTTCTCACTTCTTTGTGCAGCTCATTGCAGGCCCGCAGCGTCTCCTCCACCGGGGTGCCGTGGTCGGGCGCGTGGAGGTAGAAGAGCTCCACGCTCTTCCTCCCCAGCCGCTCCAGAGACGCGTCCAGCTGCGAGCGGAGGCTGTCGGCCTTCAGCGTGTTGCCAAACCAGGGGTTGGCCTTGGTGGCGATCTCCACTGAGGAGAGAGGGGAAGGCGGCGGGGATGAGCGGGGAGGACCCGCGAGCAGCGTGTCGGCCCTCGCGCAGGAGCCCCGTCCCGCGGGCACCGGGCTGACCATGGCGCTCCCTGCCCACAGGCAGCGCGGCCACCATTAGACGATGACTTAAGGAGAAATTCCTAACACTGAGGGTGCCAGAGCACTGGAACAGGCTGCCCAGAGAGGTTGTGGAGTCTCCTTCTCTGGAGATCTTCAAACCCGCTTGGACGCAGTCCTGTGCCACGTGCTCTAGGTGACCCTGCGTGTGCAGGGGGTTGGACTAGATGATCCCTAGAGGCCCCTTCCAACCTTGGGCATTCTGTGATTCTATGATTAGACCCATTAGACCCGGCGACCATTAGACCCCCTTCCCTCAGGGGCGACCCTTCCCTCAGGGCCCAGAAGTGACCGTTAACCCCCCCCCCCCGGGGGCCCAGGGGCGCCCGTTCCCGCCGCGCGCCCCGTTCCCGCCGCTCGCCCGCCGTACCCGGGGGGCCGCCCGCCGCCAGCAGCGCGCCCAGGATGCGCTCGGACTCGCCGCCCGCGTACAGGGCGGCCGTGTCGAGCAGCCGGTGGCCGCGCGCCACGAAGGCCCGCAGCATCGCGGCGCTCAGCTCGGGCCCCGCGCGCCGCCCCATCTCCATGGTGCCCAGCACCGTGCCGGGCCGCGCGGCCGCCCTCACCGCCGCCATGGCCATGGCCGCGCGCGGGGGCCGCCCCCGCCGCCGGAACAGGCGGGGCCGCGGCGGGGCGGGCTCAAAAGCGGAGCCGGGCGGCGGCGGCGGCTTCGTGTCGGGGCTGCCGGGCGCCTTCCCGCGGGCCATGGCCGCGCGCTGGGCGCTCGTCGTCGTCGTCCCCGGCGGCAACGGCTCCGCCTGCCCCGACGGCGCGGCCTGGGTGCGGGACGCGTTCAACGAGTGCGCGCGCGGCCCGCGGGACGTGGCCAGCGTGGTGCTGGGCTTGGTCTCCATCGGCTGCTTCGCCGCCGCCTCCTTCCCGTGAGTGTCGCCCCGCGGCCCCGGCCTGGGCCCCCTTGTCCCCTTCGCCCGCGGCGGGCTGGGCCCGGCCGCCTCGAGGGGAAGCCCCCGGCCTCGGCAGTGCTTGTGGCCGCGGTGGCAGCGCTCCGAGGTGACTGCCGTGTCCCGGGGTGCAGGACAAGTGTCCCCAGCCTGGCAGGGGGTTGTGGAGCGCTTTGCCCCATCTCGGCTCATCCCTGGGCTCTCTCATTGCTGGAGAGGCTTCGGTGCAGCTTCTCCCGCCGGCTCCAAGCGCAGGATGACTCGGAGTCAGGAGGGCCTGAGTGCGAGGGCTGCGCCGGGCTCTGCTGCAAGCACCGGCTCTGCTCCCTGCGAGGCCCAGCCGAGGGTGACCAGTCGTTCCCCAAGTCTGGGGTGCCATGGCGAGTCACACGTGACCAGGGCTGCAACCAGGCGGGCGCTGTGACAATCTTGCGCCCTAGTGTTTTATGCTGTCCTAGCAGGAGGCACTGGCTAAATTGGAGATGGCAGCTGCACACTGCTCTGCCCCTACTTGGAGCAAAGGGAAAACTGTGGGTGGCTTTTTGGGTAATGCTCAACGGCTGCTTGGAGTTCATGGTCTGTGTCTGCTTCCATCCCTCTCTGCAGGCAGTTTTACCAAGCCTGCAAGACCGGCATCATGGACCAGGCTCTCTCCATCTACTTCCTGCTGGGATGGCTGGGTGGAGACCTCCTCAATCTCATCGGTTCTTTCCTTGCGAATCAACTGCCCCTGCAGGTACCTGCTGACCACCCGGGAGTGTTGGGAACAGCTCCCAGAGGCTCCAAGGAGAGGAGGGACCTGCTCCGTCTGCCTGGCTGCTCCTTCTTTGCTTCTGCACTGGGACCTGCCCCTGCCTAGGGCAACCTGTGCCCCTTCTCCCTGGGGATTTGCTGCTCAGGGCTGCTCTTGGATGGGAACTCGAAGCCACCGCTGCAGCTAGGGGCGCGCAGCCCTCCCTCAGTGTGCAGGGAGGTCTCCGTGCGGGAGCCCTCTCACGCTGTCCTTCTCCCGCAGATCTACACGGCCATTTACTACGTGCTGGCAGACCTGGTCATGCTGTTTCTGTACTGCTACTACAAAGCCAAGAACCGAAGCAGAGGATGTGAGTTGCAGCGGACAGTGCTCCCCCCTTCCAGCACCTTTAAAGACGGCTAATCCTTGGCTCTGGAGCCAGGAGAGCATCGCCACAGAGAGCAGTTCCCCAGGGACGCTCCGCCTGGGCAGGGGTCTCTTGCAGATGTGCCAGCACAGCCTCAGGTGCTCCTGCCTTCATGTGAGCCCTGGTGAAAGCAGTCCCTTTAGACTGTGCTGCAGGTCCTGGGGAGCCGCTGGCTCGCAAGGAAGCTGTGTGGTGCCTGGGCTGGAGGTCCCTGCGGGGTGGGATGAGCCCAGGACGAGGTGATCTGCCTGCGGTCAGCAGCATCTCCCATGGAGCTGCAGCTGGCGCCAAATCCAGGCCAGGGCCCGAGGGTGCAGCTCAGTCCCCCTCTTACAAAGAAGTGCAGACTTGGCACTCGGGAGAGGCCGCAGGAAGAGCTTCCTCCTGGTTTGGATGTGGCCGAAAAGGGAACAGCGTTTAGCTGCGCTGCAGTTCTCGTAAGGCTGATGCCGCAAGAGAAGCTGCTTTTTAATACGGTGGCTTCCCACGTGCTGCAAACAAGAATCCCTCAGGCCCCTGAAACTGCTTTAACTTGTGAAGCCTCCTCACAGAAAGGGCAGTGGCTGTAGCTGCATCCCCACTGGAGACCTTATTCACCGAATCCAACACAAGCAGAGCCCTGCTTGCTCCCGTGGCTGGACCAGGCTGGGCAGAGTTAGTAAGAGGTACCCAGGTCATTAATGTACAGAAGGGCCTGCAAACCCTGTTGGACAATAGTCATCTGAAGAGGAGGGCTAGGAAGGACAAACTGTGTTGCCAGCATTGCCAGGAGAGTTCTGCTGTCAAAGGGCTCCGCAGGGATTTGAATTTCACTGCTGTGATTTGAGGCAGTGAAAAGTCAAGATGGGTGGGAAGATTTTTCTTTTTTTCTTCTCTCCTTTAAGAACCCTCAAACCAAATGAAACTTTACTGTTTTGGTCAGCTCAGATAGGAACGGTTTCCTCCCAGATAAGCTGCAAATAGCCCTTATCACTGTGAGATAAAAAGCCCAGGCAAGTCACTGCCCCAAGTGCTTTGTACTAATTGTGTAGCCACAGATGAAGATAGAGCTTTAACCCCTCACTCCACAATACTCCGGGCAGAAGGGCAGAGCCAGGCGGGCACATGAGCCCTTCCTAACGCCCTCTGCTTGCTCCCCTGCAGTCGGGGCTCCCATCAATGCTGCCTTCGTCTTCGTTTTCCTGGGAACGGTGTCGACCGTGTCGCTGCTGGGCAGAGACCCCGACGTGGCACCGGTGGCCTTCCGAGGAAGGGCCCTCCTGGCCACCAGCGTGCAGGAGGCTGGGGACACGGTGAGCGCTCCGATACCCGCCAAGACGAGACACCCTGTTCGTAGGGCTGACAATATTAAACGTTAATAAATAGCAGGGGATTGCGTGTGCTGCTAAACATCCTTGTCAATGCAGCGTAATCCCACTTGGTGTGGGGGATTAACCAGGCGGGGAACAGTGGGAGGAAGAAGATACTTGTTTTGGTCGCTCTCTTGTCGTGCGGGTCGGTGGCTCCGGTGAGTGATGCATCCCAGGGGAAACACGGGTTGTTCACGGCCTGTCTTGCCTTGCAGCCATTCTCCAGGAATGAAATCATCGGCTTCGTCATCGGCTCCATCTCCTCTGTGCTCTACTTGTGCTCCCGACTCCCCCAGATTTACACTAATGTAAGTGCCATAGCATGTGCGGACGGGAGGGTGGTGGCCCAGGCTTTTTCAGCTTGTGATGATAAATTAAGGGGGGATAGTGGGGTGTTTAGTTAGGATTCTGATTTTTTTTTCCATTCCTTTTGAAATGCAATTTCAAAGCATGAGGCTTTCAGTTCCCCCTTCCTGACAAGCATAAGGGGGAGCGGAAAGGCGCGCGAGTGGGTGCTTTTCTTTCCTCAGTACAAGAGGAAATCGACTGCCGGGGTCTCGTACTCGCTCTTTGCCCTGGTGATGCTGGGGAACACGCTGTACGGCGTGAGCGTGCTCCTCAAGAACCCGGAGCCGGGGCAGAGCCAGAGCGACTACCTCCTGCACCACCTGCCCTGGCTCGTGGGCAGCCTGGGCGTCCTCTCCCTCGACCTCATCGTATCCTTCCTCCCTCACGTGCGGGTGACTCAGCCGCGCGGTTGTGACTGCTCAGTTGCCTGCGGGGTTGCGTGACGCTTCGTGCTGTTGCCACATCGAAGCAAACAACAGCATTCTCTGTTGGGGTGGTGAGGCTCAGTTTGTCACGCGGATTGCTGCACTTCCCTGCGTGGAGCCTTAACTGCTTCCCAGATTTCCTTCCAGTTCCTTGCTTACCGGGGAGGAAAGCCCGGTGCTCCAGAGGAAAGGGATGCACTTCTCGGTGAGCAGGACGAGCCCTTCGACAGCTGACGCGGCGCGAGGACAAGGAGACACAGGCGACAAAGGTGACCTTAGAGCTGGGCAGCCTGGATCCTCCATCCCGTCGCCGTCTTTGGGTGGCCCTTGGGAGAGGCAGGGAGGGACGTGTTGAGCTGCAGGGCGCCCTGCCCGGACCCTGTGGGAGACGTCGCGTTGATGCCCGTGACGCCGAGCAGAGGAGCAGGAGGAACTGGATACCTCAGCAGGCTGCTTGGAGCCCCGCGGCCGTGCTCGGTCACTTCTGCTTTCTGTGCGCCGTCTCCAAGGATCTCGAGCTTCTGTTACTGGCAAAACCAAAGAGAACTCAGGGAGCTGTGGGGCAGGGACGGAGTGAAGAGCGGCCTGACACTGACACGAGCTCCGCTGCCTCTGTCCTGCCCTCGGGGCTGCTCTCGTCTCCACTGCTGGAAGAGCCAGCGGTGAGGGGTGCAAAAAGGTTTTAATCTGCACAGATGTATTTTATTGGTTGTGCCTTGCACTTTGTAAAAACAAGCCCTGGCCCTTGTACCTCTATTGCCCTTTTTTGGCAGGGAGGGGGTTTATGTAGCTGTTGCTGCCTCTGTTAGCCTCATTTCCCCCTGTCTCTGAACTGCACGGATCCCTTTGGTTTCATCTCGCCTCCCCTCCTTTCTAACCAGGCCTTGCTGGGGCAAACTAGGGCTGCAGCCCCTCGGCTGAAGGTTAGAGAGGAGAAACCCTCTTCCTTTCCCCCTTTCCCACGTTCACCCCTATGAGCCGCGGCCTCTCCTTCCCGCAGCTCTGCATGCGGCTGCTCCTTCCCCATGGCTCTGCTCTGCCCTCGGCCAGGACAGCTGCCCTTCCCGACACCGGGATGGCGCTTCCCATTGGTGCTGAAGAGCCCAGCCACCCCCTGCACCGGATTAAGGCTGTGTCACCACTCTGGGACAGGGAAACTCCTCTGTGCCACAGGGCTATACGTTAAACTTACCTGAACGGAGATGCTCTTCCAGGGGCGTTCGTGCGCAGGGGGGCAGCTTTGCACAAAGCAACCTCAAAGCTTCCCCACTGCTTGTCCTGCCACAAGGGGAGTCAAACAGGGTGTCCTGGGAGAGAGCGGGGCAGCCCCGGTGCTGCACTGCAGTTCCTGGGCACCTCAGCTGCTTCCAGGGGCTCCCTTCTTCCCACCCGGCCCCCAGCTGAACCCCATTAGAGCCCGGAGGCCCCTGTGTGAATGCGTCAGCACGGGACTAACTGCCTGCAGCTGCGTGGGTGTTGAACAGGCCGTGCTGGCAAAGCAAAAGCAGAGCCCAAGCGGAGCGCGTGAGCGGCACCGCCGAGGCGCGCGCTTTGCTCGGAGGCTGCTGCCCGAGGCCGCGTGCAGCACGAGCCGGGACCGAGCGCCCACGCAGCTCGCGGCAAGCGGGGCACCGGCCGGGGGCCGCGCGACGGCCGCCTCCAAGCACCAGCACCCAAAAACCTCTCCTCTGCCCCCGAGGTGCCTTAAGGCCCCTGTTTCCCCCCGAACGTGCCTTTGCCGGGCACTGCAAATCCCAGCTCCTTCTCCCGCTGTGCGGAGCCGCCGCCGCGCGCCGAGGGCTGGGACGCCGCTCGGGCTACCAGGCAGTGCGGCCTGGGCCCGGGCAGCCGCCCCGCGGGCCCTCGCCTCCCTCCCCATGGTCCAGAGCGGCCGGGGCAGCAGGAGGGGCCTCTCGCGCTCCCTGCGGATGCGCTGCTGGCGTCTCCGGAGTTGCCTCCGCACGGAGCGATTCCAGCTGCTGGGAAGGAACCTGCTTACGGCACAAACCCCCAGTAACACAACCCAAGTAAAAGGGAGGCAAGAAGGATACCAAACTGCTCATGGGGTTGGTTTTTTTAATTTTTATTTTTTTATTTTCGTAATTTTTTCTTTTTTTTTTCCTTTAGTATGGAGGCTCAAGTATCAGATGTAGATTCCATTTAAGCTTTACAAAAAAAAAAAAAAGTCAAAACAAAAACCCCTTTAGCATTCCATAAAAATCGACAGAAAAGCGCCCTGGAACCAGGCTATAGAAGAGCAGAAGGTTCAGCAGGTCTCCTGGCCTCCTTGCACAGCTGCTTGCAGCAGTCGAGCACAACACGAGGAAACACCCTCTCTCCCTCCCTCCCACCAGCCAGCCCCTGTGCCCGGCCCCCAGACACACGTGGAATAGATTTCTTTTTTTTTTTTTCTTTTTTTTCCAGTTCTTCCTCTTTCACACACCACAGTATTTAATAAATTTTTGTTTTACATTTTTTACACCAATGTAACAAAAGGCAGGAGGGGTGGGGAGGAAAAAAAGACGAACAATGATCCGTGTTTATGCATATAAATGGGAGGAGGGTGGAAGAAGAGGGGCAGGGGGAAGAAAAAACAAATCCATGGCCTTCTACAGAAACAGCCTAAGGTCTCAATAGTAAAATGTGGTGCAAAGTAGGCCTCAGAGACTGCAAAAGTTTGTACAGCTTTATTCATGGGAGAGGATGGCGCTGCATGGATAGCACTGGGTGCGAGTCGTGACGTGACGTAACAGAAAAGGGGGGACCATGAGTTTTTCTACGAAAGGAATCTAATGAGTGCATGGCATGTCTCGTTAGCATGGAGAGGATTTTAACTTTGCTGCTTTCTCTTCAAAGCCTCCACCAGGTCATTTTTAAGAGCTTCTTGTTTTGATTTGTCTGCAAAAGTCTGCACAGACCTGTTGGGAAAGAGGAAGCACAAGATGAGAAGGGGGCAGCTCCCCGAGGTGCCCGGATCCGGGGAACGAGCCCGACTGGCCTGTTGGAAGCAGGGAGGACAGGAAGCAAAGTGAGGGCTTTAGCGACTACCTCAAAGCAAAATCCACTAGCAAGGACGGCGCGGACGGATGCGCTTCCCCTGACGGCGCCAGAAGGAGATTCCCAATTTTCAGGTGAAAACTGAAAAAAATCCAGCCGCGCGACTGGCCATGGGGGTTAGTGCTCTCCGCCTGAGCCCGCTCGGGAGGCCAAGGCAGCGCGTTCCGGCCTCTCCCCTGGAACACGGACGGGGCAGCGGGAGCTCCTGGACGTTCCCGCGGAGTTTCCCTGCACAGGGATGCGTGTCAAAGCCTCCCACCGGCAGTGGCTGGAGCTGCACGTCTGGAATTCGCTTTCTCCAGCAATATTCGCCTACATAGTCACCATTTCCAGCAATATTCACCTAGAGTGACTGGCAAACCAAAAAAGGTGAAGAACAGGGATCCTCCTGGCAAGATTACTGCAGGCCACTGCGTTTACCAAAGTTTGGTCACGGGGAAAAAATCCCATCTTTAAGGATTCCTCAGGGCTCGCTGCTCTCCAAGATGGCTGCGGCAGAACCAGGGCCTTCAGCATTGAATTCAGAGACTTCTGACTGAAACCACCATGTTCCTAAATCTGGTCATCAACACACTGACACTAGACTTTTCCGAAGACGCTAACGCACCAGCGAAGCGCGCAGCATCCAGCCCCTCGGATTTCTTCCCACATAAACTACAGCTCCCGCTGGCTGCTGCACGCAGAGCTCCCTTATTTTGCCCGGGCGCTGTCTCCTGTCAACAAGGCTGCTCTTTGCGCCTGGTATTTTTCTAACATTTTCACAGCAGTCTTTCCATTCTCTTGTCTCCGGAGAGTTCCGCTGCTTTCATAAAAATATATACGTTTCTCTATTGCGTTTGTCATAGGCTAACGAAGTGGTTCTTGGCCGTTACCAACAACCGCCGCCTTTTCCCTGCGCCAGCTCCAGGCGCTCCGGACGCCACCTGCACCTCATTAACGCCGGAGCAGGAGGTTGGGCCGGCTCCGGGTGCGCGGGGCATTCCCAGCTCCCGGAGACGGAGCGCGGATCCGGCCCTGCCTGGAGCGCACGCGGACGGAGGCCAAAACGGCTCCGGCTTTAGAGCCCCGCACGGGAAACGCGGAACACGCAGGAGGCTCCCGGCTGCTCTGAAGCCTCGGGAAGCACCACAGCCATCACTCTCTTTTCACAACTGCGAGGACAGCCCTTTATTTCCAAGATTCCTTGTCTTTCCACAAGGAAGACGGAGATTACAGGGAATGTGCTCATTAAAGCGACAGGCCACGGCTCTAAAAACTGACGGCGCACGAGGGACGCGGTCCAAGGGGGCTGGGATAGAGCAAGTCCAAGCTACGCCCGCGCGGGCGCCGCGGCCACGTGCTGCTTCCTCGCTCCCGAGCTAGAGTGCAGAGTGGTGAGTCCTGCCACATGTCAGAGCGTGACATTTCAAACGGATTAAGGGGCAGGGGGGAAAGAGGAACGCTGCAAAGGAAACCACAAGGCTTAGCTGGCCAGATGGAGCATTAACCCTCGGGTGACACCCGGATCGCAGGCCGGCTATCGGTCCGCAGGAGTTAGGGGTTAGTTCTGGTCTCGGTTATCATGCAGAGGTCTCGGCGGGGTGAGTCCTGGTTTAGTGCCGCTTGTCACACCTCACAGGCAGGGGTACCTGGTCGGTTTAGTTATCAGGCTGGATGTAGATCTGGCGCTGGGTCAACACTTGAGAAAGCTCCCTCTGCAACTGCTTATACTTTTGGTTGTCGGGGATAGCATCAATAGATCTACGGAGAGCAGTTCAGAAAGGAGGGAAGTAAACAGGGAGAAGAACAGTCAGGAGAACTCAGTAACACAGAGGCTGGGAACAACCAGGAGCGCCCGCAGCAGGAACGGGTGTCAAAACACAGGCGAGAAGAGACAGGAGAAAGGCTGGAGGCAAAGGCAGATGCTCCGCGCGTGACACGTGTGAGCGGGGCAGCTCCCAGCACAGAGAGCGCCAGGCTCAGGCTGAGCAGACGTCGGAAACAGATGCAATTACTGAAGCTGAAGGCAATGTTCACGAGGGGGAAAAAAAGGAGGCTGCATTACACGGTTCCCTTTAATGTTAATAAATGCTTCCTGGCTAAAGCCCTGCACACCACAAATGAAAATACAGGGCTGTTATGAAAGCAGGGGGCTGGGGAAAAAGAGCAGCTGCTTTCTTGGATACTGCCGGCTGCTTCTGCCCCTGCTGTTAAGAAGGCAGCAAAAATATTCCATCAGCACCATTATTCTACCACCTGAAAGAAAGGTTATGGATTTCTTTTTTTTCCTTTTACCTATTTCAGTACAAAGCGAGTGGCAGCACATGCACTTGCGCCAACTGTCTCTTCTGCATGACCCCACCGTGCAGGGGAGGTCTATTTGCAATGTCTAAAATGAGATGATTGGCATCACGGTTCTGCCCTGGCCTCTAGGAGCCTGAGAATGACCAGCTTGGGAATTCTACACAAAATTCCTGGCTGGGGGCTTGTACCGTGAGGTTTCCTTCAGAAAGGCACAGAGGACTCCTTCACTTATCTTTCTAGTGCGTCGTATTTCAGCCAGAGGTGTGGAGAGAAAGAATTCAAAACAATGTCTAAATCCTGCAAGCCGCTAATGTCAGGCCCAATTCTGGGACCTGTTTTTAAGGATACTAGAAAGGAGATTCAAAATTTAAGAACTACTTTTAGGCATGTAGAAAAAGAAAACACACAATTAAAAACAAACCCCAAGAACACGTGTCACTAACTGCTATTTTCTTCCTGTTGAGGGAACAAGGGATTAAAACACCGCTTCAGGTTGCTGTAGTGAAAAGGCAGGACAGCACCGTTCCCCGCACACCACACCACGAGCAGCTCCCGCAAACCGCGGGGACGGGAGGGATTTGGGTCGGGAAGGGGAGCTGCAGGCCAGGCCTGGGAAGGCAGCAGCGGTTCCGACAGCGAGCTGGCGAGCCCCTTACCTCAGCCCATTGACGATGTCCTTTGTTTTTCCAAAATAAATCTCGTTCAGCGTACTCCTGATTTTGTTTTCCATGTCCTGTAAGCAAGCGAGAAACCCGACTCTGAGGCACCGCGATGGTTTTTTAGCACCGCTGCAGACGCTGCCACGTGTCCCCTCCCGACGCTGCAGCCCGGGGCGCCCCAGCGCGTTCCTCTCCCGGGAGCCCCTGCAACCCCGTCCCCTCTGGCCTCCTCCATGGAAAAGGTTTAGCTCCGTCGCTGCCGGGGCGATTCCTGCTCCCGACTGCTGCTCGGGCTCCGTGCACAGGAGCCAGGACCACAAGAGGGCAGTTTCGGCCCAGCTATCCCATTTTTCGGCATCCCGCTGCCAAAAGGGAAGTTGTGGCTCACCCCTGCCTTCCCCGCTCATCTGCTGGCACTGAACGTGGCTTGAGTTGTGAGTTAGTCACTTAGCAGAACCGACAGCTCAAGAGTTCTGTGCTTGGGCGTTTGACTTTTTGAGCTATTGACTGACTTACCAGCCCTATGTGGCAAACAGATTTCAGAATACCTTGCAAATAAGCAGTATCAGCTTCTCTCTGTAGTCGTTTTCACTCAAGCTAAATACTTAGAAAAAGGACCAAAGAGAAATACCCACCTGCTTTTGAGTCACTAGTTTCTTTAATATACATATTATAATCTATTTTATTAGGAATTTTCCCCTCTCTTCCCCAGGCAGTTACAAAGGTCAAAGAAATTAATTGGTGATCAACTATATTACAAGAAAGTTACTACCGTGTGGAGTAGGAGAGTGCATGGAGAGGACTTTTTGTATCCACAAATTGTTGCAAGGCACCCAAGGAAGGGTGCTAAGCCACCCCGTGCAGTGTGAGAGACTAGACTTGGTACCACAGGGGTAAATAACTTTGTAAAGAGCAAGGCAACGCACCAAATTCTCAGGCATGGGAAGAAGCCCGGGCAGGAGAGCCTGCAGCAGGCCCAGCTGCGCCGGCTCCACTTACCTCTACCAAGCGCCCGATGTTGGCTATGTGCGGAGAGGAGTCGCTCACGGTCTCGTCCTTCTCCATCTAGAACAGAAAGACACGGAGCCACTTGGAAAATCGGCCAGTCGACATGTAACAACTTTACACACCGGGAGAGGGGAAGGAAGAATGTGGATGTCGACGTCTTCAAGGAGCTGTTCTTCCAACGTGCATGTAGGCTGGCAACATGATGAGGAACTCCCAGAAGGAGACAAACAACTCACAACTTGGTAAAAACAGGATAATGTGATGAAAACCATGAATCCAAGTAAACGGCGCTGGCAAAGCTGCTTCCACGTCACGCCAGGCGGAGCCAGGCACTACGGAGCGGTCGTTCCCGCCGGGCAGAGCCGCAGGCGCGCGGGCCCCTACGCTGAGGAGACACGAGCAAGTTTTGTGCCATCAGTTTAATAGCTGGGAGCTCTCCCTGCAAACCCAGCTGCTTCCTTTCAGTTCCACCTCGGTGCTGCTTCCTGCAGCGCCGGGGACAGTCTCCATTTCCAGGCTCTCCTGGTGAACTGCACCTTACACGTGACTCATGTCCCAGCACCAAGGGAAGGAAGAGCCGCAGGCGCCGCAGCTACCTATGAGGCTGGTGATGATTTAAACTACCACCAACTTTAAAATGACACCCGTATGCAATTATATAGGAAGAGAAGTATCACAGAATTTGTCTTTGGGCGTTTTCTTTTAGACCAAGAAGCTGAACCAACTTGATGTGCTTCTGCCTAACTGTCTGGGGACGTTTGGAGGGAGGCAGCAGCTCGGAGCTGGATCTCGTGGAGCGCGTGGCGACACCGCGCTCCCAGCTCTGCTGGGACAGGAGACGGGCACCAAACCAACCGAGCCCCAAAAACCCTCTTCCAACCGAGCTCACACCCAGGGGCTGGCACTGCCAGGTGCTCCCTACTCGAGCTGCCTTTGCTAACACGATGCTCTCACAGAGCCACGGCTGCCCCTCCACGATCCGGGCGCTCCTGGTGCTAGGAAAACCACCGACTCCCCCCGTCCTCGGGATGAAAATTCCTCTGACTAAACACAGACAAGCTGCTGAACACGGAGTATCAGTCCCAGGAAACTCAACTGATGCAAGATGTGCTGAGATGGCATGAAAACAAGGCTGAGAGAAAAATGTAGTGGGAAGAGCAGTCTTCAAAGGGTTTTACTAATCCCACTGAATTCTCTTATCCATCTGTTCATATCCCTCCCTCAGGGTAGGGTTTAAAAATCTGGGCCAGCTACAGGTTTCTTCTAATAAGCCAAGTATCTAACAGGCTTGGGGAAGCATGTAATTTAGTTGGAGGCCTGAAGGCAAGAGATAACCTAGAAGCGGGGGAGAAAAAGAACAAGAACGTTTAAGTTTTCTTTTAGATTACAGTCAGATTGTTTACACAGAGCGGAGCCACGCTGCTTGGAGAATGGATCCAGTCACAGCAGAGGCAGAATATAAATCCAAGCTCTGCAAACGCACACATCCACGTTGCAGGGAGTTTGGGAACTACAAATTGGCCAGATCTGGGGTGTCAGGGCAGTCGGCGGCGGGTGATTTCCTTCCCCGGGCTCCCCGCTGCGTCTGCGCCACACCTGGATGTGCCAAGCGCGGGGGCGAGAATGGAATCTGAAAACAGGATTATTTTTGGAAAATGCACGCTATTACATCGCCATAAAAGCAGCTGCCAGAAGGTTTTGTATACGCTGCGGAAGGCCAGATGTTTTGATGGAGTCGGAGCAGCTAGACGAGCAGCGCCGCTGTGGACGTTCGCACGGGTTCCCTCCGCAGGCTGCCCCTGCACAGGCCTAAGCAGAGCCTAGAGCTGCTTCAAGAAAGGGGTTAATTTGCTTAGAGGGGAAATTCCATTCTGGAAGTTGATGTTAACAAGCAGCTCATCTTCCCACTGTCACTCCCCATCTGCCGTCAAGCTCGGCCAAGACACCCCGGCGCTCCGAGAGGAGCCGAGCGCGATCCGCGCGGCTCTCCTGCCGCCGGAGAGACCCGGCGCCGCGCGGCCTCCCTGCCTCCTTCCCCACCACCCGCCCAGGTCCGACTCGGAGGGGAATTCGCTCTTCTGGGTGCACTGAGCTCTCGGTGGCTCCATCGTTTGCTGCGGGTCTGGGCTTTCTACAAACGCGATTTGGAGGAAGAGTTAATACAGAGAGAGAAACGTTGGCTAAACGCTGCAGTTTGTCATGAAAGTGCCTAAAAACACTGGAAGGATAAGAAGGAAACTCATCCACCATGTCACTGCAAAGAGCTGGCCACAACATCCACAGCTGCTCTGGCCACGGCACAACGTGAAAATCTCTGCAATGAAACACAAACAGAGCGAGGCGAGCCAAAGGCTCCCAAGGACACAGCCAGTGGGCAGACTGAAGTCTCCAGGTGGAAAATATGCGGAATTATTTGGATATCAGTGAGGCAAACTTTGGCCTTTCTCTCCAGCACGCGTTTCAAGCTCTGACCGTACACACGAGGGCTGTGAGCTCTGTGCAGATCTGCTGGAACTTACCTCATTCTTCCCCAGCCCTTGAGCCTATTTATTTCTACCAGCGTAACCAAGGCACCGCTCATCCTTTACCAGAGGTAAATTCCAAACCCTGAGCATAGCTGGTGACTGGGTATTAGGACTCCATTCTGCCAGTCTGTACTTGCTCACCTCTTCTGCTCGCTCTCTTTTATTCCAAACCAACCATTACGTAACTGAACCACTGGAAAAATCCATGTTTTTGCGTAAAGCAGAAATTATTTCCTGGGCGGTTGGTGTTCAGCCCCTCTATGCTCTCCTCTGTGCTCCAAAACACTCCACACTCCGTCACCACTTGCAGGGGGGAAGTTTAAGGATCGTGTCTGCTCTCCAGCTTGAAAATCCCTCTGTTGGAAACGCACTCCCCAACTCCTCGCCCTGTGCTGCAACATCTGGAAGTCACTGGGATAGGTCTTTACATGAAAGCTCAACTTGATGAAAATATATGACTCGTCTAATTGCAGAGCACAAGCCTCGGAGGATTTACCTATCATGATAAATGGCAGAACGTCTCTGCTGGTGTTTTATGGAGCTGCAATCTATCACGGCACACATCTTCCTGAGCGCGGGACAAGCTTGGTTTGCAACAGAACAGCCTTCATCCAGCCCTGCAAAATGTTCCACCTTTGCATTTCAAATACCAAGCTCGACATACATCTGTAGTGCTTTAATCTCAAATCCCAGGCTCCGCTCCCCCTGCAAATTCATATCCTCCCATTCCCGTACGGATGGACGTAAACAAGCCCCAGCTCCGGAGCCAAGCGGCGCCTCCTCGCAGCGCTCGCCTGGCGTGGGGAAGCGCAGGGGTTTTTGTGTGCAGCCCCCCGAGAGGCACCCGCTACCTCTGCCCCCACAAAGGGAGCCCCGGGAGTTTTCCAAGGCTGCTCTGATGATTTGCCAGGAACGGGAACGCGACCTCTGCTCCGCATGGAGTAGGACAGCGTGGCTGCTCTCGTCTCATGCCCGCAGCCCGACGAGTGCAGGAGAGGCAGCCCAGCGCCGCGGCGAGCCGCGCGATTCCCGTGTCTGCACCAAGGGGACGGAGCCGGCGTCCGTCCCGGAGAGACGACCACCTGCCAAGCACCTGACTCCCATGAGGAAGGGGCTGGGAGTTACCTGCAGCCGCTGCAGACGGCGCAAGGCAATGGAAAAGCGTTTTCCATTCCCGCCGAGCGCTGCTCTCACTGCTGTTCCTCGAAGGCGGCGCATCCCGTCCCTCCCATCGGACGCACACGGCTTCACTCACCGTCCCTCATCAGGGCAGGCGGCCCCGAGCACGCGGAGCGCTCCTTCCCGCCCCGAATTCCAGCCCCATTCCCTGTATTTACTGCAGGCTGCCAGCATCGGATGTGAGCTGGGAGCGGCTTCCTCCAGGCGGCCTGCGGGGCTTCAACGTGAGCTCTGCTGAACAGCGGCCAGCCCCGTCTGCAGCACACAAAGTGCCTGGGAAAGCACCACTGTTTAGGGAACTGTACCAGGAAAGCTCCCTGTCTGACATTTTGTGCCTTTGGGGAAAAAAAGTGAAACAAAAATCATCTTTCACCAAGTGTTCTCTAATGTCACCTGTACTCAAACCCAGGACGACTGCATCCACTCTGTATTTAGCCCTAAAACCGACACATGCTGCTGAAGACCAGAACAAAATGTTCACTAGGTAAGTACAAAATCATTCTCTCGCCCATACGACTGTTTCAACAAGTATCTAATGAAGAGCCCAATGTGAAGATGTCAACCCTACCCACTGCTCCTGCTGCAGCACACCACGACGGCCCTGGCAAGCCAGGGAGCAGCTCAGCGAGAGGAGAGGCAGCCAGTCCCACGGGGTGACGCTGCGGCGGACACGGAGCGCGTTCCAGGTCTTGCTTCCCCGGCACGGCCTGCCCGGTCCCGGCACGGGGCAGCGCGCGGCTCGCTCCGGCGCAGACCTTAGGGAAGGCAACTGTGCAGCAGACGTTCCTGGTGGACGCGGGTCTCCGCAGCTGCTCGCTCGGGACGCGTGACACGAGCTGTCCCTTCGTGCCTGCTCCCGGCCACCAAGCTAATCGCTCCAGTCACCGCTCAAAACCTGCCCGATCTGCAGCGAGGAGGCGAAACCAGTTCAAGGCGCTGGCTCTGGGCAGCGTCCCCTCTGCCGCCCCTTTACGAGCCAGGATACCACAAAGCCTGTGGACACTCCAAAGCTTCCACTGAAACCCACGGCCACCTGCTGTTCCCATTACAGGATCAAAGGTGCTCGCTCTGTAGCTTAAATGGGGAGTTGACCAAAACCATGGAGAATTTGCCAAACAAAAAGTTATTCAAAATTATTCTTAGGGCATTTGGTTTCTGATACTATCAAGGTAAAACAGTAACTGGACAGAACTCTGGACAGAACTAAAACCTACT
This sequence comes from Tinamus guttatus, assembly GCF_059628265.1. Lineage (NCBI taxonomy): Eukaryota > Metazoa > Chordata > Aves > Tinamiformes > Tinamidae > Tinamus > Tinamus guttatus. Next base: position 1,698,464 of record NW_028288866.1, on the reverse strand, counting down.
TTCAATGTCCAAGTTCAGTGCAGGCTGCATGAAAAGTGCATTGAACTGCCAAGCTGCTGCCATCGCGCTGGGTGACATGGCATGCCCAAATCCCAGCAGGAAAACCCTTGAGCTCCAGGGCTCGGGCTGGCTCCTGCAAAGTGCAGGGCTCTGGACAAGCAGCTCCAAACGCTGCCTGTCCTGCCCCGGGCCCCGTGGAGCCCCGTCCTGCAGCTGAGCCTCCTCCGATGGCATCCACAAAGCCGACAGCTCCGGGGCCCAGGGCGCAGCTCCGCAGCTCCAGTTTCCACTGTTTGTGCAGCGGCAGCAGCGCATCGTTACCCCGGTGGCTTTTTTATGGTTACTTACATTGGAAGCAGGCCCCCGCTTTAATGCATCACATATGAAGTAAATGATCTGCTGTGAAAACGATGACAGAAGCATGAATCTCCCCAGCGCAGCTCGGAGCGAAAGTCAAAGCAAACAGGGCGCCGGGGCCAAGGTGCGCCGAGGACAGCCGTTCTCAGCAGGCTGCTGTTTGCCTTGGCGGAGCCGCCGCTCGCCACAAGGCTACGGCCAGAGTCAAGCCCTTGGCCTCCACTTCACAGCTACGGTTTAAAGTATTAGGAAGGCCTATGATTAAATATTTGTCCGGGTCACCATAACCCAGGTGTAATTACTGTAAACACTTTAAAAGACTAAGCAATGCTGAAAACTGTCTTCAAAGGCTTTTTTTTTTTCTTTTCTTTTTACCTCCCTCATTAGCTTCTCCTGCAAGTCAACATGGAAAGAAAAATCCTGCTGAGATCCAGGGTAAGCTGGTGAGACTGCAATGCTGAGGCACAACTTCAAGCCCTCTCTGCAATCCCAGGACCTTCCTCCCTTTGCCTGGCTCCAAGCTGTACCCGAACGCGCACCGTTTAACAGAGTTCGCATTGTCCTTTGTATGGAAAGCAGCAGTCTGCCCTGGAAGTCTCATAAAGGAGTTTTAGCTGCTGCCAATCTCTCTAAGTCACTCACGACCACAACAATACGTCTGCTGTGCCCTGGAGTTCGTTAGGCTGCTCAGGCCGCCGGTTTCCACAGTCCCAGGTCACCGGCACTTGGGGATACGGAGGAGCAGGCAGAACTGCTGCAACCTCAGTGACAGAGCACTGGAACAGGCTGCCCAGAGAGGTTGTGGAGTCTCCTTCTCTGGAGATCTTCAAACCCGCTTGGACGCAGTCCTGTGCCACGTGCTCTAGGTGACCCTGCGTGTGCAGGGGTTGGACTAGATGATCTCTAGCGGTCCCTTCCAACCTTGGGCATTCTATGATTCTATGAACCTCCCCGCAGGAGCCCGCGCGGCCCGGAGGCCGGCAACGTCCTTGCAGGAACCGGCTGCAGCGAGAGGAAGGCAAAGTCATTACACTGGCCCCAAAATTCAAGTGTTTAGAAGAGGTTTAACGTCTGTTGGTCCCCCGGTACAGCAGCAGCTAAATACTTAGAGGGATATGAACAGGTTGAAGGTTTTAAAGAGTATCTTATAGTCAATACAAAATAGCTTCAATCATGGTGGCTTAACTGGCATTAAAGAAAAAAAAAAAAAAAAAAAAGGAAGAAGAGAGATTGTCTCATTTTTATAACCTGATGGGACTCTTCTGGTAAGGAGATGGAGAAATCTGATGGATAAAGAAGTATCTGTCTGGACTATACATAAGAAAGTATAAAATTCAGAAATATCAAATACAAAACCATTATTTCAAAGAAAGACTAAGCTCCTGATGAATATTTCATATTTTTGACTGAAAGCCATCAAGTGAATTTCAAGGGGGGTCTTGGTAACCGCACATTTATGCATCGACTGATACGTTGCATGGCAAATGCAGGACTAAACACTGCTATGGAAAGAAGGAATGCCCTGGACCTGCAGCACAAACCAGTGCTCACAAGCGCGCAGACGTACCTGTCTGGTGAGGCTCCCGCCCAGGTTCATGGTGCCAGAGCCAGTTTTGTTGGTCTGCAGCCACAGCATCACAGTGGAGGTCAGCTTGTAATGAGCAGTGCGGCCGTTGGACTTCTCCTGAAGGTGGAGGGATGAGAAAAATGAGAGGCAGAAGGTGGCACTTCCTTGGAAACCCAGCCTTGCCCACTCTCCCGCCCCACGGCCACCACGGCAGACACGTGCAGCTCCGCTCACGCAGCTCCACTCATACAGCACTTTTTCCTTTTTTTTTTTTTAATGAGTAATTGTATGTGTGCACATTCCCCTAAATTTCCAAAAGCAAATCTGGTTATAGCAACTTAACCTCCCGTTACCTTGTTTTTATTACCTAATTAGTGATATTCATCTGCAGACCTTTATGTTTTTTTTTTTTAATTATCTTACGATCGCACGCCCAGAAAGCAGCATACTTCCAATTCTTCTGGGATTCTTTTTGATTACAGCCCTGACTTATCTTTATCCAAACTGCTCCAGGGAATTCTCAAAAATTAACAGGGGAAAGGAGTTTACGGCCCCAACACAATATTGCATTGTTCGCCGGAACACCTGTGCTCGATAATTGTCTGCAATTAACTGGGTTTTGTTTTCACGAGGGGACATTGGCAGCCCCAGAGGCTGTACCTGAACCTCCACCACGTGGATGGAGTCCCAGCATCCCTTAATCTTCTTTGATCCATCTCCAGCTTTCTTAATGAGGATCACACCGGCGAAGCCATGATCCAGATCCCAGAGGTAGACAGAGGAGACTCCACCTTCGAAATACCTGCAGGAAGCATCCGACGGGCACGTTAGCAGCCAGCAGCACCCACCAGCTCATGTAACCATCAGCATCATTTTAAACAGCCAAAGTCTCTACATGCTAGTAAAGACACATATTTTTTAAGACAGCACTCTCAAGAATACCTACAAACACAAGTTGAAAATAATTTTATAGTGATTGATTTTCTTATAGTGATTTTTTTTTATAGCGTATTGATTTTTTTTTTAAATGTACATTTCTCTTAAGGAGAATAGAAGTCTAGCGAGAAACAGCTAGTTACAGGTTTCCACAGTTCTTGAGCAAACAGTTCCTCTGATTCCAATTAACTGTAACAGCTGGTAAAAGGGTAAGTTACAAAGCAGGCTGAAAGTCAGGCTTTATTTTATAGGGTTTGGGTTTTTTTTTCACTCCTTTCTCTCCCTATTGGGAAAGTCTGGAAGGTTTTTACAACAAAGCCGGCTAATGAAGACAAAAGGGAGCAAGCAAGCAGTTTCATGCGCTGTCCCAGGAGTTTGTGTGAAGTTGTTTTGTTGATTTATCGCAAGGGGGGTTAAAGGGAAACCCCTGCAAGCGCGGCTCGGGACGCGGAATACGAGGAGGCGGCGCAGGGAGCGGCGGCCTCCACGCGCAGCGCTCACATCGGGAGCAGTCCGGAGCAGTCCGACGCTTCCGCGCTCGCCCTGGACGCTAGATCCTCCCAGCACACACATAAAGCAGACAGAACACCTGAGAATTTAGCGTCCAGAGGAGAGCAAGAGCCTTTCATCCCCAGAGACGGGCACCTTCTCCGGCTGCTGGGCTGGAAAAGTGTCCCGTGGCCTCGGCAGTCCCGTCCGTCCCTGCTGTCACGGGCCCTGCGAGCACCCACGACGCTGGTTTAGCCACCAATAACGTTAAAGAAGGGGGGACTCAAACCTAACAAACCAACGTGCACCTTTTTTCACAGCTTCCCAAGAGTTCACACATGGATTTTAGCTGCCCAGTTAACAGGAATTTCAGGCCCTCAGCAGACCTGTGTTCCAATCTGATGCTTCCTTGCACAAAAGAGCAGCATGGATGAAAGGCCAGCGAGCAGAAACTATTATCTATTTCCAGAGGAATTCTGCTTAGAAAAATAGGTATCTAACTCATAAGTGACCCAGCAGCTGCCGCAAAAGCTGCAGTGTGTACAGACAGTTTCCCCATTACCCGTTTTATGAGCTTGCTATGAGCATGAAGTATTAATTAAGAGGGGGACTGCAACAAGGGTTTTGGAAATTTATTCTTACCTACTGTACTTTGATCCTAATGACATGAAACAGGAAAAAAAATCATTTTTATGTGCTTCACCTTTATGAGATTTTACATAAAGGCTTTTGTGGGTATTTTAAGAATGTGCTAAAATGTTGTCTGAAACCACATAAAACCATCTAAGGAACCTCCCGCCAGAACTAACAGCGCACACATGGAAATGCTTTAACTTGCCTTTGTATACTTAATGAATCAAATATAGTATTAATATTGTTTTAAATACTAACATGCTATTTCAATAAAGTTGCTTTGACATCGCCAAATCCAGTATCTTGAGCCTTGAATAACAGTGCCAGCGACGAAACAGCTATGGATCGAAGGCACGATGGGATAAACATAAGCCAAGGTCTGCCGGGTGCCTCACCAACACTTAACCATACCAAAATAATGTAAAATAAATGAAAATCACACATCTTTCATGAGGAGAAAATATACAGCGTTGGGCACTTCACCTTTCTGCACAGAACAACGAAAATGAATTTAAGTGGGAGATTTCTGATGACTACTTAGAAGCAGGAGAGCAATGCTTGAGGAAGGGGACGTTCCCTGCAATTCGTTTTCTCCATGAAAAATAGAGCAGTGCTACAGGTTAATTGGCTGCTACACTACAGAAAGCAGCATGGCAGGGACATGGGTAGGAATTTAAGGCTGAAACGTGCGGGCAGTGCAGGGCAGCAGCCGGGAACACCGCGCGCAGCGAAGCCTTTGGAGAGCCCTGCGCCATTCCGGGATCGATCCCGGACTGCCTGTCCGGACGCCCCTGTTCCGGACACATCAGCCTTGCCGAATTCCTGTACAACAGCATTTCTAGCGGCCTGTGGCAGAGAATCTCTTCTAAAATTGCCCAAAGTGTTTCCTAAAGCATCCAAGGGCCAACGCAGATCGTGCCCAAGGGCTCCCTTTGGGACAGGGCAGCACGGGAACAGCTCCGAGCGCTTCGGCTGTTTCCGAGCCATGATCAAAAGCCCAAGCCTGGGAGCCGTTATTCATCAACCGCAGCACTCCTGGAAAAAAAAAATCCTTTTTATTAAAAAAATAGAAAGTCACACCGTGGAGTGTGACCTACTTTTTGAATGTGAGAATAAAAGAAAATATTTAAGCTAAGAGGGATCCAAAGCTTTATGAAGTGTTTGAAGTTCAGGCGGGTGGAGACACAGGATGGAAAGTTGGTTAAGGAACAAACTCCAGGAAACGGGGAGAGCGTGGCCAGAGCAGAGCCCAAACTCCACCGGGGACCTGATGGGGAGGAGATCCCCCAGGTTCCAGCACCCCCTCCACAAGGAGGAGGGATGAACTGCTTTGTTTGCCGTGAAGAAGAGACGGGAAGAGCCCCGGAGCCTCCCCAGGCCCCTCCAGCCTCCCACAAGCCTTGCAATGAACGCTGCCCCATACGCCGGGAAAACGACTTTCCACCACAGCGCAGTAAAAACAAGCCCTGACTCTCAATTACACTTTAGAACCAGATCATTCATCCATAAAAACACTTGGGTATTTTCCAGTAAGCATCCGAGAGCCAAAGACCTGGGTGGGTTTTTGTATCTGGATTCTGACTCTTGCAACACTCAGCCACCAAATCCTGATGCCAAGTACCAGTACCTGGAAGCCCAGCTTGGCTGTTTGAGTCTTCCAGAGAGCTGCACAACGTTTCACACTGGGTCTCATAAAGCTGCTGAGTTTATTTCCCTTTTTCTTTTTTTTTTTCCAGAGGTTACATAGATACTTCTTCCGACTGCTGAAGTTTTAGCATGGAAATGGAAGCATCCCCCTCTATCTATATCAGGCTCAAGGCATTGCTCTTAAAGAAGCAAATCTACCCCAAAGAAAAATTTGCAGCATTCACCTACAAATGTTTTCACTGGAGTGACAGCAAATCACAAGCAGAGATGCTGGTGTCCAATGGCCATCCAAACCCACAGAAAGCATCACCTAAAGATCACACGACTCAGCAGACACGTCAGCAGCCACTAAAACACACGACTCTGCGCACGGCAAGTGCCTTAGAACAGTTTCGAACCAACACATCAACCGTGACAGAAATGGGAAGGAAGGGGCTGTCCAGAGACCCACCTTCCACCAACCCCCAAATCCTGCTAAGGGTTTTACTCAACTCCCCCCCAAACTAATAGCAAGGGAAAAAGCCTCCTCAGGATATCACCAAGGGACCGGAGGTGCCTCTAGCCCCAGGGCAGCTCTGCCCGCTGCCCAGCACCTTGCCATGAGCTTTGGGCTGTGCTAAGAGGCCAGGTTGGCAGCACGGAGCAACATTTGTACTCGCCCGAGTGCAGATGATTTAAAATTCCTCCTCCCCCGGAGGGCAGCCTGTAACACGCCTCAGAACCGCGTATTCAAACGAGGGCGAAACGCCTGCGTCCCCGGCGCAGCTGCGTGCAGTTTACGAGCACAGCCCCGAGGACGCCGGCCGGCTCCGCGCAGGTATTTTACGGAAATTCTTTCCGGCCGACACAGGTGCACGAGTCCCCCGAGCAAACATACCAATCTCCTTAGGTCTGTGCAAGGTCCGTGCCAGGGGTGCTCGGCAGCACATCTGGAGCGCCGCGGGATGGCCCGAGCTCCGCGCGGGGCAGCAACGGGCTGTCGGCAGGGACATCCTGAAGGCAAAAAGCTTCTGCAGCCTTTTAATACCTTTCATGATTAAAAACTAACCCCAAAACGTATTGCTCATGTTCTCCTTGCCATCCAGGCACTCTTGGCTGGTGGAACCTAATGATCAAATCCCTCTGCAGAAGTCATGCTTAGGAGGGGAAAAGATGGCACGTATTACGTCCTACAGAGTAAATATATACATCTAAATTTAAAATGCATATATCTGTGAGATACGATGATGTAAATTCCGGAAAACACAAGTAGGTGTTTTTAGTGCTAAGCAAACCACAAACTCCAAACCATGATGAACTTAACAATTTTGCCCCATTTTTCATGGCAACAGCCCCTTTTGAAGGGCCGAGAGCCTTCCCCGGAGCTGCAGGACGCCGCCGCAGCACCAGCGCCCATCTCCCCGCAGAAGCTCCCTGTCCCCTGCCTTCAGGTCTCATGTAATTCCATAGGAACCCCGGGTAAAACCTCCTCCTCTGCTGAAAATTGGTGACTGGGAGCGTAAGAATGCGGTCGTACAGCGACACTCCACAATGAAGCACCGAAAAAGAGAAAAGAATGAAACGGAGACGGAAAGCTAAGTTAGCGTGCACAGTATGCTCCATTTTTCCCTCTTTCCTAATAAGTTTGCTCCGGTCTGTGCACTGCATTCCAGCAGCTTCTCTCACAACCCCTTCCTGAGCTTCAAGCTGGCTATGGGCAAGTTTACGAAGGGCCCCCCATCCTGCTCTTAAGCCCAAGCAGTTTCCTTGGGAAAACACCACTGTTCCGACCTTCAGGCACGCCGGCGTCTCCGGCCGTCTTCCAAGGCCTCCTCCTCCTCCTCCCGGCCGCTCCTCCATGAGCTAATCCCGCTGTCCCACCCTGTTGCGCGCAGCCGTCGCCAGCCCGCCGTGGAAAGTCGGGTTTCCTTAGCGCTGGGACGCACAACAAACGCATCTGGCTTCAATCTGCAGGGCCCTCGCTGCGCAAACCGCAGCGGCCAGCGTGCCCGGAGAAAGCAGCGCGAAGGGCCGGGAACCGGTAACGAGGAGCACCGAGCTAATGGCAACGAGGGCATCCAAAGCCTCGCGCCGCGTTCTCCGTTTCGGAAACGCGGCTGGCGCGCTCCGCGTTGCAGCGCGGACGCCGCGGTGCTGCTCCCGCTGCTGCTCCCGCGGCCTGCGCGGTGCCAACCGCACCATCCGCGTTCCCTCCACGGAGCGAATCCAAGGGGGCCAAACCCAGCAGCTGCCCTGCCAGGAAGGCCAAGTGCTTGCCCAGGTCAAGGGACACACGATGCCAGAGACGCACGCACGCAGGCAGGGAGATGGCGGGTTGCAAATACAGCCTCTCATAGAATCATAGAATGCTTAGGGTTGGAAGGGACCTCTAGAGATCATCTAGTCCAACCCCCTGCACACGCAGGGACACCTAGAGCACGTGGCACAGGGCTGCATCCAAGCGGGTTTTGAAGATCTCCAGAGAAGGAGACTCCACAACCTCTCTGGGCAGCCTGTTCCAGTGCTCTGGCACCCTCACTGTTAAGAAATTTTTCCTTAAGTTCCTATGGAATTTTTGATGTTTCAGTTTCCGGCCATTTCCTCTAGTCCTATCAGTGGCCACCACTGAAAAGAGACCATCCCCGTCCTCTGCACTCCCTCCCTTGAGGTATTTATATACACTGATTAGATCCCCTCTCAGCCTTCTCTTCTCCAGGCTGAACAGGCCCAGCTCCCTCAGCCTCTCCTCACAGGGCAGATGTTCCAGGCCCCTGATCATCCTTGTAGCCCTGCGCTGGACTCTCTCCAGCAGCTCCACATCCCTCTTGTACTGTGTCTCCCTGTAAAAGACAATTTCCAAGGACAGCACAGGGAGATGTGCAGGTTTTGCACATCAAGATGAGTGGACGAAGGCTGGAAACCAAGGTGGTTCATGTACACGGTGCAAAACAGAGAAAAAAGGTGAAAACAGCTAGAAAGGGGAAAAGCAGCTCACAGGGCTGCTTGGTGGCAGGGACAACGGTGCCCACTTTGGTGGCCAAGAGCCAGAGTTGAGGCAAGAGGAGCCTGTTCAGCACTGGGCTGTCTCGGGGATGTCGCAGCACAGACAGCCAGCAACGCCTCTGCACTAGGAGGCTCCCGGAGCTCCCGATTCCCAGGGGAACATCGTGCCATAGACAGCGGCAGCCCTTCCCCTGGGGCGGCTGCAGGCAGGGCCACGGCGCGCCGGGCACGGGCATTGCTGAGGTGGCCACTGACACGAGCCCCCAGCTCCGCTTTGGCCACAATCCCAGCCCCAAACTCAATAACAGCAGGATTACACGCAGTGAAGACATATTCCAAGAGGTCAATCCTCCTCCAGACCTCCTTCTCTTCCTAGGAATTTCCTTGTCCAGAGCCTTAATACAACCATTTTGAAAACGGATCGACTCGAAAACAAAGCTAGAAGGGGAAGATCAAGGCTCTTTGGCTTACTCTGCGGAAGGAATTCAAAACCTTAATCAACAAATATATTTTCAGAAGCAGGATGATTCAGATGAGAATTTTGTCTTTTTTTTAAAGCTATTAAAAATCAAAAGCACAATAAATCCAACTTAACCCAGGAAACGGAGGTAAGAAATAGCCCTCTAAATTTATGCCAGCTTACTAAACTAGTCAAAAGCTGCCACAGCTCATCTTGTTTGTAGAAATATTCACATCCGCAGCATCCTTCCCCGGGGAGGTCTATTTAATCACTTCAGAAACAACTTCTTCCAGACAATAAAGGCCGATTAGATTACTTCATTAAAGGCCTGATTATCTCGTACCCCAAACGACAGAGCACTGAGTCTAAAATAGATAGATTTAGCCAGGCTCCCTGGTCCTCATTACGCTTTGGTTTCAATCAATTGCACACACCCGTCAAGCACAGGGCGATAAATTACAACCATGTGTTTGAAGAAATTATCTTCACGATATTGGAAGTGCAGAGCCAGGGCTCCAACAGAACGGTGTAAGATGTTAGCCATCCATCTGGGAATAATAATCTCCTGAACAAAAACATACCAGGGCATTAGCTGCAGGCAATGTCTGAGTTAAACCTGGCAGCAGGAGATCAAAATTAAACGGCCGGTTTTGGGGGAGAAAGCTACATGCATTTTCGTAAAGTGGATAACTAGGAAATATGCTGGTTTAACATACTTATTAGAGAGCAAATTTAAACTTGGCATACTTCCTTTTTGACCCGAGTAGAAACCAGAGTGTGCCCAGAAATAAGAGGTGGGTAACCTCTTATATATAGGCATACTTGGGAACAGCTTGCATTAAAACAGGTTCTTGCAAGAAGGAGCTCTGATGGGCAGATCCTGCACCCAGCAAAGGTTTTCCTTGTAAATATTCACGATTTGCAGCAATGCCACGTGATCCTACAAAACTGCTCCAAGCTGGCTTTCCCACTGCACTGGCTCCATACGCGGGCCTGCAAGTTTGGGGGGGACAAAACCCCCAGGCTGGTGACCAGTGAGCACAACTCCGTGCGGGATTCCCTATGGCTGTACACGGATATTCCGCAGGCCGCTTCCCTCAGACACCCCCGCGCAGCCGGCAGCCCCGGGACAGGGCAGAGCGGCGCTGCCGGCTCACGCACGTGGGCGGACGCTCCTGCAGCTCATCCGAGGAACAGTCCGAACGGGAACGGTACGTGGGCCAAACGGGGCTGGCACGAGGGAAAACTGAAAGCGTCTGAAGCTTTGAAAAAAGCCCAAGATGAACTCGGGGAGATATTATCATTTCGTGTGCTCAGAAAGTGAATTAATGCAGCTTTTCTTTGCTTACTTGCCCACAAACTGCTCCAAAAAACTGAGAAGAAATCCTCATTACAGGAAAAAAAGTGTCCAACAGCCTCAGATACTCAAGCACACTAGGGCCTCGTGTTCTCCATGAATTACTGCTGCCTTAGGATTATTTTGATATAATCTGCTGCCTCCCTAGCACAGGCCGTAACAGCGCGGTTCGAGGCCACTTCAGAAATATCCACCCATGAGAGAGAAGGAAGAGAAGGAGAGAACTCCGGCCTTGGATGTGGCAGCCTGGATTCTCACTGTAAAACAAGTCCCATCGAGGCTTATCTACCAAGTAGCATCTTCGCCCGCGACGCCACCTGAAAGTCTAATAGTGCCACAGCTGCTCTACTGGCAGTCACATCTTTTAAGAGGGAACTTGTACAGATTAGACGTGCAGCCTGCAGACAAAGTGCACATCATTACCAGCTAACATCGCTACTAGCAGGTGGATCTGTTAGGAGTCTTCCCAAACGAATCCTAAAAATCCTAATATCAGCAGAAGATGCAGTATTGAAGACTGCCAGCATACTATTTTTTCTTGATTAATACATCAAGATTTTTGAACAAGTCTGAAGTATTTTACAGTGCTACGAAGTCTGTTACCTGCTCTGTAATTTGAACCTACATTTATATTTTCTATTGGAACCGATGCACCAGTCGGTCCATCCCAATTGCTGCAGGCTGGCATCTTTAACAGACATCACATGAACCAGACCTGCCTTTGCACGGGTGCAGATTATTAGTTACCAGCTCTAGCAGAGCATGGAACCTGCAGCCCTGCAATTCCCATTGTGTTCCTGCTACAGCCGTCCCCGCACTCGGACTTCTCCGAAGCGTCGCCTCTAGCAGGCTGGGCACGCTGGAAGATCCAGTCTGATACAAGCCACACTCACTCTCTCCTTTTCCTTCTGCACGTTACATCAAGCTACTACCAAACCACTCGCTGAGCAGGGCTCAGCAGACTCACCCAAGTCAGAGTAACCTGGACTGCACTTGCTTCCTGCACATCAACTTATTTACAAGAGTTATTGCATCTGACCGTGATTTCACAGACATCTGATCAGAGAGGGATTCAAAAAGGCAGCTGCAGTTCCATAAACCTGTTCCTGTGCATTCTCACAGATAAAAACTTGTGGTTCTGGCATGTTTTTCTGCACCAGGGGACTAGCTGCAAACCTCTGCTTGCTGCAAATGCCCAAGTCCATCCTCTCGATATCGCGCTGAGATACATATTAACAACTGTTACGTATAACAAAAGCATCTCTAAAATTAATACACGCAAATAAAGTAAAATTTGATGCTTCTACCTAAAGTGTCACTGTTAAATATTTAGACAGAAAACGTTTACATTGAGGAGAAGAGCTGGTATAAAGCTTTTCTACCTGCAGTTATTAATGCTATAATACTATAAATTCCAACAGTAACACAAACAACATCGCCTAAGGATGTATTTTACCTCCAATTTGGGGCAACATGAAGCAGCAATGAAGTCACTTCACCTTTTTTAAGGTTGTTAGGGGTCTCCAATTAGAGAGCATCAGTTTGCAACAGACTTGTGCTTGTCAGATTAAACAATGGTGTTTTTTCCCATCCAAATGCTGCTTTGGAGACTGCATCTATTTGGGTGAAAGCTAAAGCTGATGTCGGGAGGCCCCAGACATGGATGCAGTGCAAGACCCAGCACAGTCCCACCTTTTAGATGATTCTTTTAGTTGGGAAGTCCCCTGGCCAGTATGCAATTGCACTGGAAATGGACCCTGCCTAACATCTTTCTTACATATGCTCTGTTAATTCCTTTGCTTTATATCTAACAAGACAGGGCCTAAATCATAAGCCCCAGAGAAGGGCCTTTGCAACAGAAGTGCATTACTGCCCACATCGGCTGCCTTTGCGCATACTGGCACGTATCATTTTACAGGAAGGTGGAACCTGCTGCTACTTTCTTTTCTGTTTTTTTTTTTTTGTCTTTTGAGAGAGGCTACAATCTTGAGGGAATGGGGAAGGCAGACGGTTTAAAAATGAACTTAGCCAAGATCAAAGAGAACACAGGTCATTTCAGGACAAAGATACCATTAATCTGCTCAAAGCGGGGAAGGGAGGCAGGAAAGCACTTCAGCGTCTGCCTTGGCAATCAGCTGACAAATGGGGTCATAATTTCTTAATTTCTTTCAGCTCCACTTCGGTGCAGGTTCACCAAGAGCAGAGCAGCTGCTGCCTACCCTTCTTCCTCAGCTACGCACTGGCCCGCCGCTCTCGAAGGCGGCTAGCGACCACGTTTGAGACTCGTGTGTGTGAGACTCGGGCGTGTGGCGGGAGGCAACGAGGGAAAGCAGAGGGCTGTGGGTGGGAGAAGGGACGTACAAGTCTCTGTACTGGTCAAAGGCATTGTTGGCTTCCACCTCCAGCTTGCGCAGGCGGGCGGATGGCATGGCACCGTCTTCCAGGGGAGGGTCGTACTTGTTACTCCACGGCGACCTGCCAAAGACACAAGGGACACAGAGACGTTGAGGTGACGACGGCCAGCGCTGGCAGGGTTGGGAACGGTGGGTCCCACCCGATCCGCGGACGGGAAACTTCCAAAAACAAGGTCAACCTACATCAATCTCACCATGAACAGTCACCTCAAACACGGACAAAAGGGAAGATTACCTGCTTAACTTCACGGTGCTTGGGGGTTGTCCCCTGACTTCAGGTTCCTATTGCACAAACAATCAATCATGCTAGGGTTTGAATTTCTGCTGTTATTTCTTAAATATTCCAAGATGAGGCTTTAGCTGATACATATTAAGCATTTAAATAATTTTTATACAAATACAGATAGATCAGATTTGAGCTAGACACCATCCTCTACTATTCAGGTCCAAGTTCTTCTCTACTATTTTAAAATAAATCTGCTTTTAGCACGTTAGGAAAGCATCTGAACAGTTAATCGTAGAGTTTAAATTTCTACTATAAATTTCCACAGGTGTGAAAGAGATTTGGGGCTCTTAATGAAAGATATGATATTAAAGGCCTAACAGAACCCTCTGTCCAGCTGCTGGAGCCCTGTCCAATTCCCATTCTATAGAGCTGTCTTCCCCTTTTCACCTCCTCCAGGGATAAGCCACCAATATCTATCACTGCTGGCGTAAAGTAACAGCAGCACCAGCCTTTGCTGCTCCCTTCACAGGGCTCCGGTCCGCGGGCGCCAGGCCCTAACGCAGCCCACACGTCAGGGCTCTTTTCCAAGGCCTTTTGTTTCTCGCTGCCCAGAGAGGTACCTAGTTCTGAGATCTGCTTAATGCCACGAACAGGCTCCGCTTCGCCTGGTCTTGGGCTCCCCTCGCCACCTCTGACTCCGAAGGGGCGATCCCGGGGCGGGTTATTCGTTATGTTGCACTCACCTAGGGCACTATTTCTCAGGCAGTCGTTCCTCTTTTAAAACATTTGCTAAAAATCTCAGTTTCTTTGGAGCAGGCAGCTCCAGCAGGCCTCACCTACCACTTCTCCTTAAGCTGGAAGACACCCACAAAACAACCAGCAGCACCTGCGGGAGCGCCAGAGCAAGCCCTGCACAAAGCAGAGCCAAACGCAGAGCACTAACTCACAAACACATCGCTGACCTTTCCCATTGGCAAGTCTGGGAAAATCCAGGCAGGATTTGCACACAGGGCAACGCAGAAGCACACTACTTAGCAGCATTCATACGATGAACGTTTTTTTCTTCCTCTTCTACAAAAAAACCCTAAGATCTGCTGCTTTCTGCACACTCAAAAGTCTTTGTGCTTCTCCAGCAGGCGCAAGGAAATTGGTGAGAAAGGAATCCGTGTAAAAAGAGAAGGTGCAGATGGGTTTCGCTGCTAACATGAGATCACTATAAGAAGGACATGGAGGTGCTGGAGTGTGTCCAGGGAAGGGCAGCGGCGCTGGGGAAGGGCTGGAGCACAGAGCTCACGAGGAGCAGCCGAGGGAGCCGGGGTTATTAGAGAGGAGAGGAGGAGGCTCCGGGGAGACCGGATCGCTCCCTACAACCACCTGGAAGGAGGCTGCAGTGAGGCGGGCTCGGTCTCTTCTCCACAGTAACTAGCGACAGGACAAGAGGAATCGGCCCCACGTTGCACCAGGGGAGGATCAGGTTGGACATCAGGAAGAATTTCTACACGGAAAGAGCGGTCAAGCACTGGAAGGGGCTGCCCGGGGAGGCCTCTGGCAGGGTTTGAGCTCGTGCAGACGAGGCACTCGGGGACGTGGTTTCGCAGGACGGTGTTGAGGGGCTCACACTTGGACTCCATGATCTCAAAGGTCTTTTCCAGTGCAATGAGTCTATGATTCCAGGATTCTTTTGCAGGCTCAGGTAGAGCACTTAGGAGAAGCCAAGTAAGGTACATTTTTCTAGCATGCAGATTGTGGCATTTTCAACCTATTACAGCTGGTGCCAGCAGCAACTTTACGTTGAAAGAAATTCCTAAGATTGCCCCTTTTTTTTTTTGTTCTTTTTTGTAGAAGAGGATTTAGAACACGTTTAAAAGCTTAAAGGGTGGCTATTTGAAGAAAGACAGATGGACAAGAGTGCTTAAATTTCAAAAGTCAGGCCTCTAATTTCCCTAAAAGAGAATGTTTTTTGTTTCAGCTAATGGGTTTCAAACTGTGTTGCTGGCACCAAGCTCCCCATAAGGATTCCATTTAACAGAGTGACCAAACACACTTTGAATGGAAGAAGCCAGAGAAGAAGCAGACATTTTGGAAAGCCCCGTGTAGTCCAGTGCCGTTGGAGACGGCCCACAAACCTGTGTTCCTGCAGGAACAACGTGTTTGAAAGAGGTACAGAAGGCTGCCCCCAAAGCAGTAGCCCGACAGCATGAAGAACTGGAAACTATCAGCCCATGAGGGCCCAAGAGAGACCCCAAAATGCACCTTTTGGACTGATCCATGTTCCAACTTGGGACCAGGACAGCTAAACACCCTAGTGTCTTTTTTTCCAAGCTACCTCTCAAGCTGTAAAGCCTCTCTTAGTGAGGTGCGAACTACAGAACACGGTTCCCAGCAAGGAGCTCGCTCTGCCTTGCTCGTAGAAGCAGCAGGAGCCTCAGCCGTCTCCAAGGTGCTTTGAAAACCTTGGATGAGAGAGCACAAATTCATACTAAAACGCAGAACAAATGCAATTAACAACCTCTCTGATAAGAACGACCCTGAGGTCTTGTTTGAAGCCAAAGTTATCTGGGACATAGAATTTGCCAGGCAGCGAATACTATTTCCTGCGTGTTTTTGCATCTAGCACGTGGCTCTGAAAAACTTATTGGAAATATCAAAGGCTCTTAAAGGCACTTTCAACTCCTCTTATGTTGTGGCCTAATTGATTAAATAACAGCCACTTCCCCACAACGACTTCAAATTTTATGAGGTAGAAATAAGAATGTTGGAAATCAGGCACAGAAGGGGATTAACACGTGCACGTTAGGCTGTTTCTTTCTCTTTTTCTGGTTTTCAAAAACATTTGCTCTGTGCTGAATGAAAGAAAGAATTCACTTCCCAAAACAGAACCAGGGCCAGTCGATCTCAGAAGGAAGCATCACTTCGATCCAGAACACCTGGAACAAGTCCTGAAGAAGATGCTCTTTAATGTCAAGACATTCTGGCTATCCGAGATGAACGAACAAAACGCCTTTTAATATGGCCAGAAATTTTCTAAGCTCTTTTTCTTTTTGAAACCTAAGTCCTGTTTTCTTATAAATTTCACCATCTTTTCAGCAAGAAAGATTGAGCAAATTTCAGAGGCAGGCTTGAAAACTAACCTTAAATAAGCTTGAAAACTAACCTTTGAGAAAGAGCTGCCAAACACACTAATGAAACAGCGGGAGGGGAGTGAGCGCTACCAGCCGTTGCGGGTTGCCCCGGGATTGTTTGCCAAGCGCCTCTTCATGTTTCTGCCCCAGGAGAGACCCCAGCAAACCTGAGAGATACATCTGCTGTCAGCAGCCTGAAGGGGAGTCAGGGAGCGCACGGGGAGCCGCGTCGTGACCTCCGTGAGGAGCGTCGCTCCAAGGACCCCCAGACACCAGCACCTGCCCGAAGGCTGCGGCCGGGTGCGCGGCGCCGGGTGGGAATGAAACTCAGGAGGAAAAACTCTTCCTTTTTTAAGTCAGCTACGAAACGAGGCCTGCTAAAACGCACGCAGCTACTATCGTAGACCTGCCTAGCTCTGACATAAAAGCTTAACGTGCAAATGCTTTTAAAAGGCATCAGGCCTCTTTTTAGAGGGTTCAACCAAGGTCCTGTGTTGGAACAGTGTCCTCAAGAACAGCAGGGAATACTTCACCTTAGAGGTCTTCTCACCCTGGTCCGCTGCAATAGAGGATGTGCAAAAACCCTCACCAGGGTTTACACAGCGAGGCACAGGCAGACTGCACCCAACGTCAGCACGTAGCCACACTGTGAAGAGAAAACCCATCCAGTCCCTCCTCTGAACGGGAACTCACCTGTAAGAGTCTCCATCTCTGTTGTAGTCACACAATAGATAGTCTTTTCCCACCACCTTATCCCGAGCAATCTTCAGGGGCTGATCCACGGAGGAGAGGAGATCTTCACAGAGGCTCGGGACCTGTTGGCCATGAGGGAAGGGAAAAAAAAGGAGGGGAAAGAGGAGGGGAAAATTTAAAATACATTAAAATTAAAGGGTATCTAAGAACAGACTTTGTTATGAACAGCCCACCTCTATCCCCACACCAGGAACCCTGAGTAAAAAAAGCTACACTTAAGTTACAATACCATCCTATGCCCCCGCCTCTAATAATTTCACATTTAATTACCTAACCACTAGTGTGGTCCGGCAATTTTAAATACGTACACTTGTACTGTTAGCTTCTTGCCAAAGACAGCCAGTAAAGTGATTGTTGAGAACTGATGGATAAAAGTAAATATTTATAATGGAGTGGAAACTGGGGAACTGCTAAAAGAATACGCCATCCATACGCTAGAATTTATTTTTCACAAGCTCCCACTCTGGGTAGAGGCTAGAATAGTTTCCAGGCAGCTGGCCAAACATTACCATGCCGCCTAATAAAAATATGTGTGTGCGTGTGAGCATGCGTCCCTATGAAATGAGCCGTCTCCTGCACAGGTAGCTTTGAGCGGGTTCCTAATCCCGGCCGTTCCTGCGCTCCGTGCGGACACGGGCTCCGAGCGTGAGCCCGGCCGGCAGCAGGATGCGCTGCAGAGAGCGGCCGCGCGCTGCAGGGCGAGGGGGCAGCAGGCAGTGCAGTGCAGTGCACACTGCGGCACCACGGGGTCATGTCCATCCTCAACACAGGAATCTGCAACCTCGGGGAAGCCGGGGGAAGGCAAAATGAGCCTAAAAAGCTGCTTTCTGCCCTCCGAACCACTTCGGTGAAGCGGCTGGTGTCATCTCAAGGGGAACCATTGCAACAGGTTAAGGGGTGCAAGCAGCTTCCAAAAGCCGAAGAGCAAATTGGATTAACACACGGGAAGCACAAGGAAAGATCAAACTATCCCAACTCAGTCAACAGCCCACAGGTACCCAGTGATCACGAGAGCAGGGCTCTGGCCAGAACAAGGAGCAGGGCAGCGAGCGCGTACAGAAACCTTCCTCGCAGGAGCTCCCCATCTGGCGCCTGGAGACCTGGCTGGACCCAGGACCATTACACAGGCACTGAATAATAAGAGGAAAGGAAAAAAAGCAGCTTCTAGGAAACTCCTTCCTTCTTCTGAAGCAGATCATTCCAACACTCTGAAGCAGATAATTCAACACTGCGCAGAGCTGGAACCATCCCGAGCATCACGGCACAAGGCGGGCGAGCAGCTGCATCTGCGTTCCCAAGCCCATCTGCTTCCACTTTGCTTCTTCCTTGGCTTCTCAACTCACCACTGATTTTCTTCAGGCCACTGGAGGCGACGGCTCCGGTGCCAGCCACGTCCGAGGAGGCCCCGAGATCCCCATTCCCAGAGCAGAGCGCCCGGCACGGCGCCGCGGGGCTCCACGGACAGGATCCCCGGGCAGAGAAGCGTTAGCCATAAAGAGGGATTCCGAGAAAAGGGCCGTTTTTGCCAGACGCCATTTCTGCCGAATTGATTTGGGAAAAGCCCTCGGGAAAGGGAGCAGCCCAGGTCTCACCGCACAGCTCCTGCGGCTCCAACACACGGACAAGCGTCCTCCAAAGAGCCCCTAGGGTTGAGACACCCAAAGGCTGAAGTCGGCTCCCCTGCAGAACAGCTGCTGTTGGACATCTGGATTTAAGACCCTTACAAAAGCCACGCAGATGAGAAATCCCAGCAAGCCAAGAGAAAGATATTCAAAGAAAAGCACGTTGTGTTTTTATGGAGCAGGGAATTTAATTTCCACGTCGTCCTGATGAACTAAACTTACCTCTGCATCATCACATAATGCAGATGGATGTTAATACAACCACGTCTTCCTTTCCCAAGAGCTGTGTTTGCTCTTAGGAAATAAAAATGAATGTACTATATTACATACTAGATTACACCAAGTACAACGCTATGTACGCTATTTTATATACGTGCTGCCCTTGTTACGGATGCTCCACAGCACTTCATGCTAGATGCTCTGTTCTGTTTCAGTTTTTTTAGCATAAACCAGGGAAGAAACCCCAGGCACCTTCCTAGGGAGAACCAGATTAATTTCAAGAGTGTTATTAAAAAAAAAAAAAAGGAGATATTCCAGCTGCGGAGCGACTTGTGTAATCCTAATTATCAGCAAAACACCCACGGGCACAGTTATCCTGAGAGGAACTTCTGGGCCTTTTACCCCCCCAGGTTTCTCCAGCCATTGCACTTTAAGAACAGGTTTAAGGGATTTACGCCGCTCTTCCCTGCTATGACGCGAAGCCGCTTACAAGGCAAGGGCCGTAATCCAGGAAAACAACCTGTCCTCCAGACCCCTCGGCCACACGCCCACGGGAACACACGATTCCTGCCGAATTTAGGTCCCTGGCAATTCCGAACACGGAACAACAGGATCCTGGGCAGAGCCAGGCTGCCCAGGCTGCTCCATAGAGCAATTCCTGTCCCCAACCTCCTCCACGGGCCGAGCACCAACCTCCCCCAAACGGCTAAACTACCTCTGTGCCTAGCCAGGCTCTTCTATAACTAGGAGTATATAATTAATAAGCAATATAATGTGTAATATAATGAGTAATACTCAGTTGTAGCGGATATTACTCTGTTAGTCATACAGGGTACTTGAACTTCAATTTCTACACAAGAACTTCCCCACCCTCCCAGACCAAATAGTGAAATGCCAAAGCAGTGATTTGATTCAATTTATCACGGAACTATAAATAAGTGTCACTCTGAGACAAACATTGAGTGGTTGTTTTATAAGCACAGAGCGCTCTCCCTCTCCCCTCGCTGCCACGAGGCTTCTCCTCTGACAGCAGCGGAAGGTCAGACACAAACTATAACCCTGACTGCAGAGCTTGCACTAAGGCTCGTCCCTGGGTTACCTGGCTCATAGCAAGTCCAGCCCCAACGCACCCGCATTGCCCCAAACCAGCACCAAAGGGCTATAGAGGAGGCTGCACGTATAGCTGCAGGGAGAGACCACCCTCGCTGCACATGAAAAAAGTGGGAAAAAAAGGAGCAATCCCAAGGGTCTGGATTCAGCTGTTCAACCCAGAAGGGAAGAGCGGGGCCATTCAGGAGCACCGGCCGTGCAACAAGCACCGTGTTCCAGAGGGGTTTTGCCCCCCTCTGAGCTGCACAACCAACATGCAGTACAGGAGCAGAGGGGGGAAGAAAAACCTGAATGAAAATGAGTTCAGCATCTCCTCCCGCATGTTGAACAAGGATGCTGTTGTCTCGTGTAACACTATTCCCCATCACAGTAAGCCAGGTATGTGGACAGTGTTTTAATTAAGTCAACTGCTCTGCTATCAAGACAAATAATCATTTGTGGTGGAGCAGAAACCGTACCCGTTCCGGAGCCGCTCGCCTAATAAACCTCCCTGCATGACTCGCCCTTTGGTCGGGCACTATCTTATCAACTACACTATTGTTTCTGAGTCATTTTCTAAAGATGATTAAATAAACTTCCAAAAAAGCTTTAAGGATACGCAAGAGCAGGAGTTCCCATTTGTTTTGATCATGCTGGTTGAGTTGCATTTAATTCTCCACCTTATCTGGCCTGAACAGGGTTAGTATTTTGGTTTGCTAGCCCTGCAGTTCAAGCACACTAAGGTAATTGAATTTTTTTTTTCTTCTTACAGTATGGGCTAAAATGAACTATGTTTATAACAATCTGCAATGCTGTTAAGTGTGAGCTTATGTGCTTAGAAATACCTGCTTTTCCGTGTTTATCCAGTGGCTGCTTCACGAGCAGAACATGGCACGCTGTGCTAAACGCAGCAAAGCTGAAGACAAAAATTCCCCTTTCCTCAGGAAGGAGGAGGAAGATCTGGTGAGTGTTGTTAGACTCGGTTCAGCCAAGCTTCAAAAGATGAATCCCACAAGCACGCAGACGCATTCGTGTGTCGAATGCATCCATGCCATGCAGGTAGCAGTCACAGGCATGACTTAGCTTTTAAATAAAACTCACATCCAAATAGAAAAAAAAATTAAATACTGGTAAACTCTTAAGACTTTTATTTTCCTTATTTTTAGGGGCAGAAGGGAGATAACTGATGTCATTACAAAAGAGAAAAGAGATTGTCTGGGAAGACCCACCCAAATGCAGAGAGCAGCCCAGACTGCTCAGTTAGGAGGGGTCTGGCTGCTGCCCTCACCCCATCCCGGATCCCTCCCTCGGGCACCCCTCCAGCCTCAGACCTTGCTCTGAGTCATTCCCCAGCCTCCGAATTCCCTGTTCCTGCCCAACAGGGCCGCGGCTCAGTGGATGTTGTGGGCGCTCGGGAAGGGGGCTGGCTCCCCTCGGCGTGGGCCTAGACCCACCAGCAACGACACCCCCGCAATCCACACGATACTAAACCCTCAATTTAACTCCTCCGATGTCCCCGGAAAGACATTCTGCTCCAGTTTTGTTTATTAAATGACATTTAAACTGACTTTTGTGCTCCAGACCAGCTGTAATTCATATTTAACAGCAATGCTCTATCCTGGTATTTGAGCTGAATTCCTGCACAGCAAAGGGCAACCAAAGAGCAACAGGGTTGGAGGGCTGATTTGGCCTCATTAGCAGCCTCACACTGGGATTGATTACTGAGAATTTTTCAATTTGTCTCAAGGACCATATCTAAAAAACTCTGAAATGCGACTGCTCAAAAAAAAAAAAAATCCCCACAGGATCCTTGACACTTTTTGGCACTTTGCAGGATAAAGCAGGGCTTGTGCTCGACGTGGCACTCCGGAGCTCAGCGCGTTACCAACGTGGCCACCTGGCAGCACGACCGGACTGCCCAGCGCCGGGCTAGCAGCCTCCGGGGAAGCTGCTGTATCCCATCAGCAGCCCAGCCCCGGGAGCCATCCCGGCGGATCGGGATCTGGGGAAGTTGGACTATCTGTGTCATTAGCCCAGCTGCTGCCGGTCACATCCAGCCGCAATTAAGGAAAACACAGGGACATTCACTCTCCAGCCCTTTACCATGACATCTCCAGAGTCTACCTTTTCTCCCTGTTTAAAATAGATTTGGGCGAGTTCCTAATTAGACTTCAAGCTAATCAAGTCTCTCCCTTAAAATATTCCCCAAATATTCCATTAGAAAGGCTATTTTTTTAAGGTATTTTGTAACATCAGTAATGCAATGGTAGGAGCCTGGAGAGAAAAGAAAAGACTGCTTACGCTTATAAAAAGAAGGAACAGCGAATATGAAACAAAGAGTGAAGTGGAAATTTATGTAACTTCATGTGAGCAAATGGGGGTGGCTAACTCGGAGCCAAGTGTCACGTTAACGATTTACATACATTAATTGCTATCTCCAGTTACCGTGAAGGCACGCAGAGGTGATCTGCTAGCTGGAAGTGCTCCTGCTCACGCCGCTCCCCGCATGGAAAACTGGCTCTCAGCAGCCACCCGCTTATCCAGAGGACAAGATTCCTGCTCCGCCACCGCTGGAAGCCCGTCCGGGTGCCTGGAGTCGGCTCCGGGCCTGTCGCCCAGGCCGAGCTGTTCCCAAAGGGCTGCAGCTCGAGGGAGCTTCAACCAGAGACCGCGGGGCTGCAAGGCAGCTCTGCTTCCCATTTTCACCAGGTCTGATTTGTTTTTAAGTTACTACTATTTTTTAAAACCTTCTTCCACCCTCCCTATCAGCCATCTGCATCCAATTGTGTTTCATCTTCCTCCTCAATAGAGTGCTGAGGCTTTGGGATGCAAAACACAGTTTCAGTCACATTCTCATGTTCTGCAAGGTCTGTGCCCAAGCGATCCAGCTTTCCTGAGGAGAAATTCTCATCCCTCTGCAGGTTCCACAGGCAGAAAAGAAGCCTGCCAGGAAGCACACTGCCCACATGAAGCAAACTCAGCATTGTTCCACTGTCCCAAAATGTGAACACGTTGGGAAATATTTCTAAATTCATCACTGTGACCTTCTGAAAAGTAGAACACATTCCACTAAAACTTCTGAGCAACTGAAGCACAAGATGAGCAACCTCCCAAATCTTTTAACTGTAAACTGACCCTTGAAAAATAACCGCCCGGCTTCCCGGGCATTGCATTGATGCAGAACTTGAGCTTTACTGACCCTCCCATAGCAGCATGGGCTCGATTCTCTACTTCCACAGAATTGCCATATTTAACACAGAAATAAGAGAAATGGGACTAGGTAGAACATTCCCTAGGCAGGCGATGAGGAATGCCGTGGTTGGGAGCAAAGGCCACCCTTGGGCCAGGCTGCTGGCCCGCGGCTCGAGCCCATTTTACGAGGATGATTCCCTCTTCCCACTTTCTGCCAGCAATTCGATCTCTCCGAGTCAGCTGGATTTTTCATTTCATTTATACATATATACACACATACACATATATATATATAGGCTAACATCCAAATTAAACACTCAGCAGGAATTTCTTATTTGCAGAGGAACCTGCTTCACTTGTGCCAAGACTGGGAGCACATTAACTTCCACAGCCAGGTCAAAGTCAGCAAGAAAGTCTCATCAGAGATCCCTTATTTGCTGCAGCTGGTCCACAAGCACAGCAAATCCCAATGCCCACCTTCCCCTTCCATTCCCTACCTCGCTCCGAGACACATCCATGAAGCTGATGCTCTTGGAAACCCGGAGGTGCCACGCCACATTCCCTCCTCCGCCTTGTTCTCCAGGCTGTCCTTGGGGATCCTCCAGCACTGCCTGAAAGGCTCCAGCTTCTCGGGGCTTCTCTTGGAAAGGGCACAGCTAACAGGGCTCCACTCACCTGCCCAGCCCACGCTGCCTTTCGCAGGAGCCGGGAAGGGCCACACGGGCAGAGCCTACAGCAAGGCCAGGCCCTCCATCATCCCAGGACTCCGGAATCCCCGGGACTCATCTCAGAATCACATGCCATGATGTGTCTCACAGAAAAGCTCTAGGCTTAAGTTCAGGATAGACTGGAAGAACTCCACATTTATGGGATATTTCTGTGGAAGGTGGCACTTATTTCCAGTTGAACAGAACTCCGCTGTCTTCTGGCCAAAGCAAATGGATTTGAAAACCCTTGCAAGAGACAAGGGCTGCTTATTGCAATGAAATCCTCAGAAATCCTGCTTGTCATCGTGCTGTTCCAAGAGGAAGCAGGACAAGGCTTTAGGATTGTCCCCATCTTTTGATACAAGCCATTTGGTCACTCGGAATGACCTCCAGCAGCTTCCTGCCTTGACGCCACCTGAGCTAAAATTGAATCCTGCTCTTCAGTGATACCAGCAGTATTTCCATCCAGAAAACGCCCTCAGCATTCTCCTTCCAGACAAGCTTCATTACCTCTATGGTACGTACGGGATGTCGACAGCCTCTGTCTTCTGGACAAGGCAAAGCAGGAAAGTGAGCTGGTCCCACGCAACACTCAATTAAATCCTCTATTACCATGACAAGTGCTGCAGCCTGGGCTCTCTTGATGCCAACACCGTCTAAAAACCAGTGCAGACCCTTTGGGAACATTCCTCTTACGGGAACTGCATTACTCTGCGGGCCCATCCTACAGCTACACGTGCCAAGGCCTTCAGAAGCGCTAAAAAGGAAATGCCTCTGGTTTCCATCAGTTATTCTTAAAAAGCACATGCCTACCCGAAACTCTGCTCTTTGTAGTATGATTGTGAAATCCCAGGATACCCCCGACAGCCTCCAAATCACCTTTGTGCAACTAAGGACTAATTAAACTCCAAACAGAGCGTTTCGTGCCAAGGCACATTACTAGCACCACGCACCATTTCTTTCAGGCAGGACTTGGGGAGTCCCATGATTGACAAGGTCCCTAATGAACTCTAATTGAAGACTCTGCAGCCTGAAAAAGCAACAAGAGACGTGGCAAAAGGGCAAACCACAAACTGTTTTGCTAATGAATGAAAAGTGTCTGGTCTGATGAGGGCCACTGACCCAAAAATTCTCCTCTTCCTCCCCAGTATTCACTCCATGTTCAAGCTTGGACCCTTTCCCTCGTGAGCTCAGCACTTGGGGGCAGTACCGCAGTCCTGCTCCACATACACACTGGCATCCACATGTTTTTATCAAGAAGCCACAGGACCCGGCTTGATAGAGCACCAAGAGCCTGAGCGAGGGAACTTCAGCACCGTTATCCTTCCCGGCAGGATGACAAGCCTTGAAAGGTGATGGCAGGTTCTCACCCTATTGGTTTTGGAAGCCTTTTTGCATATAAAGTCAGCAAAGTCGTCATCGTCATCTCTGCTCGCTGCATCTTGAAGCCCAGCATGGAACAGCAGTTGCACACACTGCCTGGATGGCAGTTTCCAGCCATCACAGTGAGCCTCTGAAAGGGGAGCAGGGAGCAGCGCAGGAAACAAGCTCCACTTCACCCAGGAGAAACGAGCCGGGCCGCCGGGTCACTCTGCTCCGGCATGGAAGTGCAATGAGGCAGGGAAAGCAAACACAAAGCAAGGGAAGTCACGGTGCCATCTTTTATGATTCTATCACAAATTTAATGAGCCTGCTCGTGCTCGTCATGCCTTTGGAGGCTGACCTCTCACTTCAAACCTCTTTACTGAAAGGGTGACTGAGCACTGGAACAGGTTCCCCAGAAGCTGCAGTCCCCTTTCTTGGCTTTACTCAAAAGCCCTCGGGATGCTGCCTTGAGCAGGGGGAGGAGAGGCTGGACTAGATGCTCTCCAGAGACCCCTTCCAACTTCAACCCTTCTGAGCATCAAGGACGTTATTGTCTCATAACGGTGTAAAGAGCATAAAAACGTCAACTGCCAAAGTCTGCATGAAACTGCCAAAGTCAAAAACTTCATTTCCTCGAACCTGACTCATGATGTTTTTGGAACTACTACAGGTGCTATACTGCTATAGCATCAACTGCTATAGTATCAATGTATACATTGCTTCACCTAACAAGAGCGCAGGTCTTGTGAAGGTCGGAGTGAGCTGCAAGAGAGATCTATGGATGTCTCCGTGACAAAGGAGCCATTCCGGATTCCACGGATGATTCCATCTCCATCCAGAGCAGGGAGCGCAGGCAGCAGAGTGAGAACCACAGACTCAGGAGCGCGGTTCAAACCGCTCTGATTCACATTATGCTTCCAGCAGGAGCAAGAAGCCAGAGCATGTGCTGCCCATGGGAAGCATGGAGAGCACTAATGAGCACCATCCAAAAGGAATTCCAGTGCTTAGAGGTAACCAGCAATTTTCCGAGTCATTAAAAAACCTTATACCAATTACACATAGCCATATGTATAACCATACAATTATACATGCCATAGTTCCCCAAGCAACACATTGTTCCAGATAGTTCTTAGTCTTGCTCAAATCTTCATCTTTGTGCACTCCAAGCTACACCACAAGTCAACTGTCACACACAGTCATCTCAGGTTGTCCTTCCTCCAGCAACAGCCACGAAATGGTGCTTAGGTTGCCAAGAGTCTGAACAGTGCAGATGTAGCCAATTACTAAGTGCTTTCAAGAAAAAGAAATACTACCTTCCTGCACAGGATAATTTCTTCCCTGACCCAGTTTTCTTACCTGTACCTTGACTTATGGAGCTAAAAGCAGTATTCGAGTAGCATTTGATACATTTTAATCAGCCACAGCTTTTTGACCATTGCTCCCAAGCTCACTAACACCAGCTCCAGTATCACGCGGAGAGCCTGCTCCCATCACAGCACCACGAAGCGCACAACAGAAGCGATTCTTATTTTCCTGAGCCATTAAAAGAAAGAGTCTTTGGCAGAGGGGACTCGAGGCATTTCACCAGTTCACTCATGTTCAGCGTGGCTTGTCTGAAGCTTCTCTTGAAGCTTTGTTTCTGCAGGGCTCCAGCTGCTTAAGGAATATGCCGAGAACAGACCGGATCAAATATCGGTTTTGTTGGTCAGGTAGGAAAGGCTTTTCTTTCCCTGCATCCTCGGTGAATTCCTGAGCAGTTCTAAGGATACAAACACTTCACTGAGACTCCATAAATCCGAACAGAGTATTCACTGTGATGTTCTTACACAAAAGGTCCAAGGTCATTCAAGGGAATCCTTTACATATGGATCTGTTCAGCAGCCAAGGAGCCGACCTCCAGACAGAAGGGTCAGCTAAGATTTCACGTGAAGGCTGTGAGTGAAATGAAAGCAGCACATCTTCTGCACACAGACACCACGGAGGGCTCAGGCCCCAAACAAGGGAGAGGTACTAGTTCAAGCAGCTGCGATGTGCAGAACTGCCAGATTTTTAAGGTCCCTCATCAGAAAAGACACCGGGTTTGTCAGCTTCACATGCAAGACTAAGTTCAGACAGCAGAGGAATGCATGGAAAGGTAAGAACAAAGGCTTCATTGAAAGGTCAAAGACCTCTCTGTGTTACCCGTCTGCGAGAGCTGGAAGCTTGGGTTAGGAAGGGGTAACCTCAAGCAACATACCTGCACTGGACAGGGAATTTTCCCCTGCTGCCCACCAAGTACCTTATATCCCCACTCCTACAATGCCCAAAGCTGCTCCAAACACAACTGTCACACGCTGTTTGCAGGGAGAGGTTACACGAACCAGCCCGCCAGGCCGAGGCCAGCTCCGCGCTGCAGAGCAGGGACAGCTGGTGACAGGCACCTGCAGCGCCAGTCCTTACAGGTTCGTTTCCATCACTAACGATTTACGAAAGGAAAGTGTTTTTGTGCACAGGGAGAACCCAGCTGTTAGCACGAGGTCAAACAGGTCTGTTGTTGTTGTTGGCTTTTTCCCCCTTCGGGTATTCACTGGGGAGCCTACCACCACACAGGACATAATTTATAAATAAAGGAACTTGGGTATTCTCCAAAATCTCCATAAATTCTGAAATATTATCTCACGGTCACATCTTTGGAGCACATGTCACAGCACGTCCACAGTACTGACAGTAGAGCAGACGCAGAGGCTGGCGGCCAGATTAGCAGCAGACAATACCCACATACAGGTGTGCATCAAACTTGGGTTGACCACTTCAAATTAGTTTTGCTAACTAGCCTGCAAACTGGTGATCTGTTCATTAAAAAGGTGCTAATGACCATTCATCCAAAGCATGTCCGTGCATAAACTCTAGCATTTGCTGGCGGGCCCAAAATAAATACCTAGATTCCAACCGTGTTTTGGCAGTTGCTCTATTCCTTGCCTGGCCAAAAATCCAGCAGAGAACCCCAGATCATCGCAGCCCAGAGGGGCTTCAGGCCACCTACTTCCAGAACAGGCCTTGGCCACGCTGGCACTGGTTAAAGCGTGCAGTACTCACCAAGTCGATGAGGTCGCTGAGGTTCTTCTCGATCTGCTGGGGAGGCAGCCGCCTCATCAAATCCAAGGCACAATCCAGCTGCTGGTCACTCTGCGGAAACAGCAACAGCCTTTGGTCACAACACATACAGCAGAGCACAGCACGTTCAGCGTGCACAGAGGTAAAACGGCCCGAGCCGCACGGGATTGTGCTCAGCAATCCCTCCAGCAGGAGGGAGGTAGAGCTGCTAACACCAGCTGCTGCGTTAACGCCAAGACACAGCAGGGAAGCTCAGAGCCACTGTCCTCATACTGCAAGAGGCTTCCTGGAGCGGGGAGTTGAGGGCATAGCTTGAAGTGCCTCCAGTTTAACCCCCCGATTCCAACGAGGTGGGTCCTTTCCTCAAAAACTTTCCAACAACAATCCTGTCACATACAGCAAACAGGTTTCCTTTGCAAAGCCCCAAGTCAAGGGTGCAGCTGGAAGGGAGGCAATTCCTTTATAGAGTCTCTAGGTATTTGTCTTCTCTGGAAGACAAGGTATTTGCATGCTTGGCTCTGCACTGCCTCCCTCTGCGGGGAGGGCAGCAGAGAGCCTCACCCACCAAAACCCGACTTCACCGCTGCCTTGTTCTGCATCAACCCACTTACTGCTTCGCACACTGTTTTTTTCCACACTATCTTAACTGTGATCTGCACGGGGGAACCGAAAGTTTCTCCTTCTCAAGCAGTTTTAGTACTTCCTTATTTGTACTGTGCAGCTCTGTTTGAGATAATCAGTAGCCAAGACAAATTCTGTTTCGACACGGAGCTCTCCCCTCCTTCAGCTTTATCAAATACCAGATTGAAACACACACACGATTTGCAGCATTATTTCGATTTGCAGCATTATTTCCTTCTCCCTACAGAACACGAACTAACGCCTGTGAGAAATCAGGGCTTCAATCATTTGGAGAAGCCACAGCAACACACTCCAATAGGGCTTGTTGCAACTGCTCTTATATGCAAGTTTGACAAGAAGAAAAAAAAAAAAAAAAAAAACTTAATTTCAGAGAGAGTGAGTATGTGCATAGCCATTTCCGCAGACACTCGATCAGCTGAACCATGTTCCTGACATACCCTTTAGCTCTACTTCTTGCCAACAGATATAAACGGATACTCTCCTGCAATCCCAACAGTAGCCAAAATCTGCAGCAGCCCCTTTGCTGAACAGGTCACCAGCCAGCAGCAGCAGCAAGTTTGTTTTTGCCGCTTCCCACCTTCCGCTTTTTGTGTTTCACTATTTCTAGCCACCCATACACAACGTGCTTGGCTTTAATGGCTCTGAAAGTTGAATTTTGAAGCCTTCCTTAAACACGAGCAGTTACGTGATTAACTCATTAAATAAAGCAGCACCCACACGCACGCCCTGTGCCAAGGAGAAGCAGGAGGTGCTTCCTGCCATGAGGCTCTACCCCAGCAGAGAAGATGGGAGCAGTTCTCTGTTTGGCAGACATCCATTAGCAAAGGCCCTGCCTGAAGAATTTTACAGCCAGCAAGTTAAGACCGCCTGGCTCAAGGAGATGATTTATTTCTCATCTACTTTATGCTGCGGGACGTCTCCTCAAAAATACCCCAGAAAGGGAGTAGGAATGAGCTCCGGTGCTGCCCCAGTGGGCTGAGGGTGCCAGCCTTGTCCCCTGCTGAAAGCCAGGGGTACGGACACTGCAAGGCTGAAGGTGCCACTGCTGAAGTCGCCACTGCTGCGAGCAAAGGAAGATCTACTGGAGAAGAAAGCAGGTAAAACCCCCATATCCTTCAAATACCCGAGTAACACAGCAAGGAGCTGCTCGGCTACCCCGAGTCTGGAGCGAAGGCTGCTTCTCCTCACCATGCTCATGTACACAAGGGGTGGCTAAGGGCTCACGAAGTCCAAGTGCCCCCTCATTTTTATGACATGTGCAGTAATACCTTTTTTTTTTTTTTTTTTTTTACCCTCTCCAGTAAAGGGATGCCCTGTAAAAGGCAGGTTTCAATGAAGGCCTGCACAGCTGCCTTTTATCACCCACAGAGATGCTGCGGATGTGGCACAGCAGCAGCAAGGAGGGCCACGCAGCTACACTCACGCTAGGGCTCCACCGAGCACTAATACCAAGAGCCTCAACAGCTCTCAGCAAGCTGTTTTTTTTCCCCGTTGGCTGATCCTGCACAGTTGGCAAGGGCAAAAGGAGGAAGCTTCTCCAAACACCGTTCACGAGGGCTCTGGCAAATCACTTCCTCTTACTGGAGCATGCAGGAAACAGCCCTCTTAGAAGAGGCCAGTATTTAACATCAGCTGGAGATGAAATATCAGTCTGTGCTAATAAAGGTGCTATTAAAGCGCTGACAAAAGGGCCTAGCTGCAAGACAAAGGACAAACCCCCACAGCCAGAGACAGCAACGTTTTCTTTCCTTCAAACGTGGCTAAGGGAGAACATTCACTTTTCACTCTTTGATACTCCCTGGTGGCCCGTGACAGCCCAGCTCCAGCAGCCGAGCTCCGGCAGGGATCCTTCCTCCCCAGGATTGTCTTTACCTCCCACCATCCCTTACGTCAAGGGAGGGAAGCTGGCATGCGGCCGCAGGGTCACGTTCCTTGCTCGGGGATCGTGGGAACGCCAGCGGAGTGCTTGGTCCTCCTCTGCCAGCTGGAATTGTTTAACAGGAGCCAGGAAAAACCAGGGAGAGATGATGCTAAAAATCATCATTAAAGTAGTAACCCCAAAATAAGTGCTTTATAGCACGGCAATTTTGAAACAAGCTATACTCTATGAAGCAACAGCTTCACTTGCTGCATTTTATGCATTAATCACTTGGGCTAATCAGTTTCATAGCAATATATTAAATAGCAGCTGTAGAAAAAAAATATATGAACAGAACTGTTTAAGGCAAAAATTCTTTAAGGAGTTTAGATACAGCTAGCGTAAACTGCAGCACACAATAGGGCAAAATATGCAGGCACAGACGCAGCGGCTGAGGAGGCCTTGACTAGCAGCGGAGGGGACATGTGGGAGAGCTGAAGGGGTGACGGTGCCGCCACGCTGCGCCCTGCGTGCTCTCGCTGCAGGAGGGGGAAGTAAAAAACAGCCACCACCAACAGCACCGCCCGGCCCCGGGCTGCTGCCCCAGCGCCCGCGGTATCTGCAGGTGGGCACACACACAGCTCAGAGCCACACCGGAGGAGCCTGAACGCACAGGAAAGCACACTCCCAGGGAGGGCTTTTCACCAATTTTGATAGAATTGGCGTGTTAGAGCCATCGTGGGCACTTAAAAATCCCCAAAAGTCCTTAAAAACTTTTGCAAACTCCGGTTATGTTTCACCTTGCTACAACTGACCCAATCCACTTGTTCTAAGGCCCCAACAAGTACAGAGCTGATCTGTCTCTACAGGCCAATTCAGGGTTTCTCTTTGCTTAATTTCCAGGGTAAATTAGACACCGAAGACCAGGGATCCTTAACGGATCTTCAGACAAAACCCTCGTACTGAATTTGGGCCTGTGGACACGGAGAGGCTTATCCATAAGGCCCTGCTCCCGAGAGGGCGCTTGGACAGCCGGCTGCCAGCCCGGAGCCCACGGGTCCCAGCGAGCTCAGTGTCGACTCCCCTGCTCCACGCAGCACCGAACTCCTGCGGAGGAGCAGAGAGCTCACACAGAAACCAGAATGACGTTTTATTACAGCTCTAGTCACTGAAGGATTTAGAGATCACAGGAATCGCAAAGACTAAAAAATATTAGCTTAGATGGAAGCTCTGAAATAAGTTTCCTCTAAAGATGTGTTGCTATCTCAAATCTCCAGTTAGGAGTCTGCTGCAGCGTTTCCACAGCACGAGCACATGGAAAACGCTAGGAAGGTGCCTCCAAGAGCGGCTTGGTTTGTTCAGCTCTGCCGGCAGCTGCTTCCCTCTTCAGCCCCTTTGCCTCGGCCAAAGGTGCCCCACATCTCTGGCCATCCCAGAACTCTATGTTGAGGCTCAAACAAAAATATGTACTAAAAATAATTAGCTAGAAAGGTGCACAGTTACACAGATGCACAGTTGTATAGATTTTTAGCGCAATATAAGCAATATGGTTCAAAGGACGAGTTGGCACGAATGATGTTCAACGCATAACAGCCAAACAGGTAAACCCAGGTAGGCCCTACCAGTTTGTTTTGAGGACAAAATAAATGAACACGAGCCCGTTATCGGTATTTAGAAGCAAAGATGTGCTGCTGGCACCACGTGTCAGGCCAAGAGCCTGCAACTGACCTTGTGCTTGCCGTGGTCACCACTAAGAAGGATGCAAAGTGCAAGAACTCTCCGAACTCCCTTTTCCGCCCACTCCTAAACCCTGTTCCCCAGAACTGGCTAGAGTGACACAGGCCAAGGTCTGTATTTTTTAGCTCTCTCCCAGCCATAACGCTGTACGCGAGCAACTTTTTCTTCCTTTTATACCACAGATAGTCTCCAGACTGTAAATCATTATCTACTAACAGTTTTCCTCAAAGGAAAGCCCAAATTATGCAAACCTTTCCACATGTTCCAGGTTTCATCAGGTTTCTAGTGTCCTTAAAAGAAGAGTTACAACCTGCAGGTATTTTGCAGTTCTCCTTCTAAATGGCTCCACATGAGCGTTTCGCTGCAGACAATTCCAGCAGCTCCCAGGCTTCCTGCATGGGTTTTGACAACTACTCATTGCTAACGAGCAGAGATTTCACCCACATGAGAGTTAAAAGCGTCTCTTTACCAAACTGCAGCTCTAGTCACCTCAGAGGCCGGGTAAAAGATCACACTGAAAGCTCCAAGCCTTATGGCCAGGAAGAATTTGCTTCTATTTATCACCCAAATCTGCGGATTTACTCGCATGGTCTTCACAGCTCTGCTAGCTCCTGCTCACTTGCCTACGCTATTGCTGGGCATAAACAGAATTGAGCAGTTGGGGGAGCTAAAATTATCTTAGTAATTGTGATAAAAGTGAATAATATAAAATAAAGCAGGGGTATGTGTAGTACTGCCTACGCGGGGCTGGTGCTGCTCGTGGCAGCTGGATGTCCTGCTCCGACTCCAAAGCTGGGAGCTGGCCAGGGAAGCGGCGGCCCCCAGCTGCCGGGTGCACAGGCTCCGCTCGGAGCGGTACCTGAAAGATTACCCAGACCACAACTGCAAAGGGGCAGCTGGGCTTTCACAGAGCAGCACCAGAACAGAGGCAGCCTGAGGAGATCCCAGGGGCTGAGCATCTGCTGGAGTCACATCGCTCGCCCTTTGGATCCCTGTTAGTTTATAAGCAGATTCCCAGTAAGCCAACGCACTGAACCAGGCACTCCTCGGTGGAGACAGCAAGCTGCTTGGTCTTCTTTTACATTGCAGACCTTCTCTGGGATTGTAAATCATGATTTCCTGCCATCTCTCCCCAAAGGGATGTCCAACTGCTCAGCTCTCTGGTACTACCACTAATTCCAATGGCCAAAGCCCCACAGGCAGAGGATTCCCTTTTCAGATCACTGCCAGCAGCATGGTGAAGGACTGAAGGATTTAATCTCCACGTACTGAAAGCTACGGCAGCTTTCCAAGCTGCAGGATTCCCAGCTCAGCTCCTGACACAAGCAGCTGCCGTGTTTGCTTCCTGGGATCCTGGATGGGGCCGGGAATAACGCTGCACCGTGCACGTGTCCCAGACACGTCCCGCAGCCGTGCCTGCTCCACAAACGGTGCATAGCCCAGGAAGCTGCTTTCCTACAAAAGTTCTCCCTTGCCTGCTAACCCTCTTCTGGCCAAGCCTATTAAATCCCTTTGTAACACTTAGAGCTTCCTGGCAGCCAGGTGCTCTGTTGGGAGGGAGAGCAAGAGCCTTGCTTTAAGAAGCAGGTAAGAGTAATGCAGCAACACCCTCAGCATATTCCAGACTGGAGATATTTTTTAATCATCTTTGACCTCACTCTCTAGGCTGATAAAGATATGATGCTGATGCAGACCAAGTTTTTCTTCTCTTCAACTTCTTCTAGGTTTGGTGGGGTTTTTTTTTGTGGTTTCTATTAGCACTTGAGGTATCTGTGAGCATGCAGTATGGTGGGTACCGTGCAGTTCAACTCTCCAGTACGTTACTGCTGTGCTAAAGAGCAAATAACACAGACTGCCCAGAATGCTCATTCTAACGTACACAAAGGAGAAGGATTAAATATTCCATTAAATAAGGCCTGGATGGCCAGGCGCAAGCAGAAGCTCCTGCCCTGTCTCCCACACCCCTCTGCAACCTGCATTTACCCACGCAGCAGCTGCATGTGTCGCACCACAGCCAAAGTCTTCTCAAAGATGCTCTCCAGCGGAGGCTACTGCCTTATTCTAACTCTGTTCCTCCTTTTAAAACATCCAGGTGTGCTGTGCAGAAAGCACCGCTAGCACTAAGTGGCAGCCTGTTTTGTGCAGTTAGGTGCAGGGGTAGCGCACACCAGGAGGACACTGTCATGCTTGCCAACACACGAGAGGTCTACCCCAAACCCCAGCACTACCACCAGGCTGTTGTTCTACGGTGCCCAGCAATCAACCCCCCGGAGCAGGGATTTGCTCCTGAGGGACGGCCTCTTCTGAGAGGGACAAGCACCTGACACACCTGCACCCAGGGCCCACGCGGGGACTGAAGTCACCTACGGGAAGGTGGCTCCCCTGCCACCAGCACACAGTGCCACCCAATACTGACCACTACTGCAGGCTCCTTCCAAGCGGCAACGGTCACCCAGGAACGACCAGCACAGAGGACGTCCCCGGTCAAAATGAAGCAGCACCTCCAAGCTTGAGAGCAGCGACTTGGCAGCCTTCTCCATTTCTTTGGCTCCAGGCAGATGCTTTCAGGTGTTTTGAATCACAAATTAAGCTTTGACTTTTCTTCCTCCTCCCTACCTCTAAATGAGGCAAGCTTCACGTGTCACCTGCTGTGACAGCAGGTGGGACACCCACAGAAACTAAAGCCCTTGGTAGTCTGAAGCAAAACATTTGACTAGAATGCATTATTTTGCTTTATACGTAAGAATACGTATAAAGGCCTTCCTGAAGCATGTTCTGCAGCTATTTTTCCACCAGATGCATTTCAGCTCCTGCTAGGACATCTACAAAGATGTACAGCACACAGCGGAGGGGAAGAAAAAAAATACAACGTGCTGTGGCATCTCCTTCCCACCAAGAGGAGGTTTCAAGAGGCCAATACTCACATCTTCTTTCAGAACCAGTTTAACATTTATCAGCAGAGTTTATACAGACCCCAGTCCAATGAACAGAGACATCAACTTGGACAGAAGGGAGGAAACAAGGCAGAGTTTGTCATCCCGCCACAAGCCGGCCGGTAACGAACCTTTTTGGGAGCAAATCGCTGGTCCTGACCTTCCACCACCATCACTAATGGTTTCTGCACCAGTCTTTGTCTTCTGGCTAACCGAAACAATGTTTTATTTATTAAACTTGTCACTGAACATGACAATGTAATTTAGCAGCTTTCATCTGGTGCCAGGAATTCCTGTAAAGCATAAAGTTTGCAAAAAGCCTGTTTTCCAATAAATCAAGGCATCAAGTATATACGCAATCTATTAGGCTCACATAAAAGAGTAAAGGGGGCACAGCAGCGCAGCTGGGGAGAAAAGCTGCCGATTGCAACACGGTACAACTAGCTTGCAGTAAATGGGATTAAAGGCACTGAACTTGACGCTGCAGACGACTGCCTGCTCTCAGTGAATTTAGAAGAATTAATCACACCGAAATTCCTGTGCAAAAGTGCACTCGATTTATGTCCTCCGTCTGAATTTAACACAAGTTTTGTTTGCTAGGCATTTCTCAGACAGGAAATCTCAGTTAAAAACCAAAGCGAGGATCCTGCTACAGCACAGCACGGAGATAAGAAAATTAGCGTGGCCCTTGCAAACCCTTCCCAGAGGCAGTTCAGAGTCCGCTCAGCGGTTTCAGTGTCGGCGCAGGCGCTGGCTGGAGCGCACGCGCGTGTGCAGCCCGCAGGGGAGGCAGCAGCTGGGCAGGGGCTGCCCTGACCACCTGGGCCACCCCGGCACGTGGGCCAGCTCTGGGCAGTCGCTGACCCCTCCGCTGCTACCAGTCGGGAATCGCTCCCCCGACCCGGCACTGCCAGCCTGCCACCTCCCTCCAACCACTCCGCACTGCTCTTGAGGCTTTAGCCCCGCTCATAACCCCAAATTAGTTCCTCCTTCTCCCCAGCTCTCCCATTCACTGATTCATTTTTGTGGCTTCTTGAGTTATCTGCTACTTGCCACTACCTGGGTAGGAGCAATCTGCGAGTGAAAGCAGTGCAGCCGGCTGCTGCCCCGTGGGGCTGACACTGGCACGTTGGCTTCCTGCCTTGGTTCGGGTAGGTCATTGTGGGAGTTTCCGCATCAGATTGGTCTTTACAGCAGGACCACTGAAGTTTTACTGCGGTCTAACAGGTAACCATAAACCTCAGCAGTGGAAAGCAGTATCTGAGCTCAGCTCTATCAGGCCATGCTGCTTTTACCTAGGAGAAACACCATCTCCAAGATACCCTGTAAATGCTTCGTGCCTTCAGATATGTGCATGTGATTTCACAGCAACTTGCAATACTTTAACTCTCAAGCACAAAGAACTACAAACACTACAGCTTTTGAGAATGGATTTTGCCACTTGTCACCCTGAACCTCTGTGC
The DNA here is from genome assembly GCF_059628265.1 of Tinamus guttatus. NCBI lineage: Eukaryota > Metazoa > Chordata > Aves > Tinamiformes > Tinamidae > Tinamus > Tinamus guttatus. Next base: position 1,661,601 of record NW_028288866.1, on the reverse strand, counting down.
ACACGTTTGTGCTGGCTGGCTTTTAAAACGCTGCCTCTCAGATGTGCGTTCACTCTCTCTAGAGCTTATTTCACATTTGAAACGTCTTCCGATATGCTCGTGACCAAGTTAACTGCCTTGTTCAAATAACACAAATACAAGCATAACCTGCACGAAGAGCCTACAAGCATCTTTACTTAAAAGGGACTCTTGAACTTGGCAAACTGCCTCCCAGAATGGAAGATCCAGGTTCTTTTTCCAGTCAACTGCAACCTAGATTTCTTCCTGCTGTGAGATGTTACTTGCAGCAAAGACCTTCTGGAAAACACAGCTCGAGATCCACAGAAGACATTCACCAGAAGCAGAACCAGCTTCCACGTTTCCGAGAGCTGTAGTTATTTAAATCCTTGTTACTATATTCACCAACTCTTCGTTTTAGAGCAGCAGAGGCACAGGGTCCATCACCAAGACTACAACCGGAGATCTGCTTACCGGAAAAATGCAGGAACGCCCAGCGCGGCGCCGGCAGGAGGAGGGTTTCTGCCCGCCCGCCCGCCCGGCGCCCCGCTCAGCCGCGGCAGGTAAGCAGGCACCGCGCTGCCCGATTTAGTTCACAAACTCAGCACTTTCCAGCCCTGCCAGCGAGGGTGGCAAATTCCTGGGATAATTCTGGCAAGTAATCAGATCCCCAGTAAGGAAGAGAGGGAGAGGTTATCTAATTAGTTCTCATTCCTGACTCTTCTCCAATTCCCTAAGAGTTTTAAAAAACAGGTTACTGCCTTTTCCTTGCGCCTAGTGAGATGCACCTTGCTGACGGGGGCCTTCCCGAACCCGCAAGACAGTTCTGCGTTTCCAGAGTGGCTGTTTTAAGCCAGAAGGCTAATAGCTGTGCACAGCATTAGGTCATATAGGAGAGGATCATCTGTCTCCCTGCAAGGATGTCCACGTTGCCTGGGATTCCGCTCCCACCCCATAATTCCTACATCTTCCCATCCTTCCCAGTATTTCAGCCTTCTCACATCTCCCTTGTTGTTTCCGAACGCACCTGACCTGGCTCAAGTCAGACAATATGAGACAACCCAGCAACACGCAGAACTTCTGCTACCCTTTTCCTAAGTTTAATTAGTAGTAGCTTATACACTCGCCTGCGCCAAGGGCGATCCGGGCCTCCTGCTGCATCCTCCAACTCGCATTGCAGCTCAGACTCGCTCCGTTTGGCCAATTTTCACCTTACCAAGTGCCAGCTTTCCCTCAGCATTCCTAGTTTGAGGACACTTGGAACTGTACCAACAACTACACACCGGCTGTACTGGACCATCCAGCAGAGCCCGTCAGTGCTGAGCCAAGATCACATCTGTTCTCCGTGTTACATCCCAAACTCTCTCCGATGAGCCCTAGATTTGCAAGCAACCCAACCCAGTGGATAATGTTGACAGAATAGCTGCATTTAACTGCTGTTATCAGCATCATGTAGCTGATATCTTACTGCATTCCTCCATTTCACAGCACTCTCATCATTCGAATTAACGTACAGCAGGACCTTGCTCTTCTCTCCCTCCGGAGCCTGTCTCAGATTGCACGCTCAGGCTGTGAGACCACTGCCAGTCACCTTTGCTAGCTATAGGCTTTTTTTAAATCCTGATATTTACTGCAGCAAAAATAACTGGGGAAGGCAGGTAGCAGGACATCACTTGCAGACTCAGCACACCCGTGGAAGAGGGAACAAGCCTCAGCTGAAGAAATACCCCCCAAAAAATCCTTGAATAAAATTCTAGAATAGAGAGTATATTATTCATGGTGACTTATATTGGTGGCTTAAGGCAACCTAAGCTTATATGTCTTCAATGCAGTCTCAACCTTTCTTCCTTCCATGCAAAATCCTCTAAAGTGCCATTCTCATCTCTCTGATGCAGCTAGAATCGGTAGATCCTGGGTTCTGCTTTCAGCAAGGCTGGAAACCCTCCCGTTTTACAACGGAGACACGACTTCAATTCCTACTCCACCTACCAGGAAGTAACGTGGCTTCACTTTGTGTAACACCAACAAGAGTCACACGCACGACGCGGCCTCTGTGCCTCTTGGAAAGAGCTTGGAGGGGCGTCCAGCAGAGAGGCAGCTCTCCTAAACCAACCCTGTGCTGAAAAAGAACCCAGGCTGCACTGGTGAAAGACAAACGACTAAGATTTAATTAGCAGAGGGCAGAAATAAAACAGATAATTTATGAGATGGCAGTCACAAGTGTGCATAAACATTTTGCGATTCTTTGGGCTCGTGCTCTTTGTGCAGCCTCTAGGCTGGGCTGACCACAGCAAGCGGCACCTTTCCTCTTGGCTCCGGGAAGATGGAGACCAGGAAAAACAGCAGCACTAGGTAGTGTAAGGAAATGTAGCTTGCTAATTGATGTGGCCACTCTGCTAGAGAATGCGGCACACGTTATCAAGTACGACTGAGTTAGTTCTAAACATGAAGCAAAAGTGTAATTCGGGCAATCACAAGGAAAAAGAACAGATCCTTTGGCCGATTCCTCACTTACAGTAGCAAAAGGACTGGATTGCTATTACACTTATTATCCAGACAAGACAGCAAACAGACTAAAAAGGAAACTTTAATTAGAGAACAAGTGGAGCAGCTTCCCCGAGTACGCTACATTTTCCCCTCCTCGGCTCAGCTAACAGGGAGCTGCAGCCTGAAACCCGCTCCCGGCGCCTGCTCTCAATGCTGCTCCAGGATCCGACACCACGGGAGGAGATTTTGAGCACCGAAGCCGGCTGAGATGACAGAAACGCAGTGTCACCTGGTTCGGCTAAGCCACCCTAACTCAGCCGTCTGCAAAGGCGGTGCACGTGGAACTGCACTTGGGCATCTACCCTCAGTGTTTGCTCAGTTCCCACATAAAATTAACACAAACATCTCGTGCACTGGACTGTTATGTACTTAAGAAAGCACTGCACCAAAGACTTCAAAAATAAGCCTTCAAAACTAAGATCAGTATCTCAACGGGATCACAATCTTCCACTGCACTAAACTGAATTCTTGACTTCCACGTTTGAGGTTGTGAAGCCTTTTTTAATGACAAAAGCTATCAGCAGACAAACCTTGGGCAACAACTCAATTCCAGAGACTATGCAGCACAGGAGGGACTTGGGTTGTTTGGCTGCATTAATTGCTTCTTCCGTCCACATGAGTTTCATCCCTAAAGGAAATTTACAGTGCAGGGCCCACGTTTTAAATGAGGGTTTTTTTTTTCCCCCACTATTTCCTGGAAATAAACTCCAGCACTTTCGCTCTCCATTGACGTCTTTGGAAGTATCCATCCACCCCGGCAAATCCAAACCAGAGCAGCACACAGCACCGGTCACCACTGGTGCAGCCCTAGACCCCACAAGGGAGCATTTTATGCTCATAAAAACCAACTGACAGAAACCAGAGCTGCCAGCCCTATATGTTGAATAGGGCAGTAATGTTTCTTTCCCAAAAAGAGTCAATGCTCTCTGTGAGCACAGCAATGAGTACTAAAAATAGATTAATTCAATAGAGTTGAAGGCACTTTCTGTTTTATTCCCAAATGTTGACTGTTAAGATATCAGCCTATATATTTACCAAATGAGGAAATCCTGTTTGAACAACTTGAGCTTGAGAATGTGTTTCCTTCACTAATAAACCACAAGATTAAGCATTGCTGTAATAGCAATATTCCCTATCCCAACGATATCCTGCAACTTGATTATTTTGGGAATTTGCCTTTTAAGATAACATTTAGCTACGCTTGCATACTTGGCTTGGCTAATAAGCCATGGGCTCTACAAAAGAGCCTTGGTCAGGGCTTCTCCAAGAGCACAAGGCGCAGAGAGCTCCCAAGCGCTGCAGGCGCACGCCGAGCTGCCCCGCTGCGCACGTGGGCTTCCAGAGGGACACGAGTGGCTCTGCCAGGGACACGGGCACTCAGTGTTGGGGCATCTGGAAGAGCACCACCTCGGCGTGTTCCATTTTCAAGTCATTTAGTATCATTTTACCAGCAGCTTCTACAAACCTCAGCGACGGACTGGGCAGCAAGGGGCTTGCCCGAGATGAAGAGCCCCTACCTGGAAACATTACTCTGACCAGCACTCCGGACGAAGCACCTGTGGGGCCGGGGCGCATCCTGCACCGCCGGCCCCGTTTCAGTGCTGCGAGTGGCCTCGTAAACTCTAGAGATGATGTGCAGCCAATGCTGCACGAGACATGGCTATCTGACACTTGATTAAACTACGTATTTTCCTAAGACTGTCTGCTTTTTACTGAGGAGTTGCACAGCACAAGAAATATCTGCAAGCCCTATCAGGTCACTTTTATGACCTGAAAAGGCTTTATTTTTCATTTGTATGGACACTGACTGGGTTTTATGCACTGAAGCCCACAATTCCACAGCAGCTCCACCTTCCCTATCAGCTTATTTTTAGCACCCAAGACCAACCTCTACCTAGAGGGTTTTCAAGCTTCACCCGCTGCCATGCCCCATTCCACAGAGCAGCTGAAATTCTGACACGCTCCCGAACGCCCTTTTAAACTCAGCAAGAACAATTGAGATCCGAGATGATCGCGAATGACTGCGTAAAGGAGAAGGTCGCTCCCATCCAGCTGTGTGCAGATATTGCTAACCCCAGGTACCAAGAAGGTGCTGGGCACAATATCCTGGGTCATACGGACTCCTCCTGGCTGTGGGGAATGGCACCACGGCCTTCGGTGCCGGGACAACACGGTGCTTCAGTTCCAGTACTGTGTGTTTGCATCCTGCAAAGGCAAAAATCCTGGAAGTCTCCTACACACTGGCACTACGCGGTGCGACTGCATTACCCACATTGTATGAGTTAATTTTCCAGAGCTAGTAAAGCATTACAAGGTTTTCCAATAGACATCACCAACATCAGCACTCAAAGCTCCATCCATGCTTCCTCTAACAATATGTGTTAGATTTAGGTCACTTCTGCATCCTGTCTGGATTTGGAACCTTTTTGAACACAATCAGTAATTTACCTTATGTGCTTCTAGTAAACCTGGGCAAACCACACAAACTACTACATCTTTTAAGTGTGTCTTTAAACCTGTAAGAGAGCCACAGGGATTCACGGACAGAAAAGCAAGCGCCAATGACCATACCGAAGCTCCACGCAACAGGTGGGACCTGCCAGTGCTGCTGGAAGCCCCGCTCCAACCTCTCCCATTCCTGCTATTACTAAGAGCGAAAAATCACGTAAGATTCACAGAATGCCCCATAGGTTTGTGTTCTGCCTACGCAAAGAACAAATACCCCTATGTTTAGACCCAAATCAGACCTCTATTTTCACAGCCTTTGCACCTCTTTGAGGACGGCCCGCTCATCCCTGCCTTTGCTTTGTGAGGACCTCTCCTGCTTCCCTCGCCCTCGCCCCCGCTGTCAGGGCTTCCACCACGGAGAGCCGCTTGGAAACCTCCTTCCGGGGCCGCGTTTGGAAGAGAGGAGCGCCGGAGCACTGCCAGGGAGCTCGTGCAGCCAGGGGCGGCAGCGCCGGAGCCCTGTGCGCCCAGACCGGGCGAAGGCGAGCGGGAACGCAGGGCCCCGAGCCGGGCCCTTCCCGGCCTCCGAGGCGGCGCCCCGGGTCGCAGAGAAGCGGCTGCCGAGGGGCGCCCGCCTCGCCACGGGGCCCCCGCCTTCACCCAGTGAGGCGGGAGCTTCCTGCCGCTCTGCCGAAGCGTCGGGGCGAGCCGCCACCCCCAGCCCCCGGGCGGCCGTTGCCTCCCGGGCCGGAGGGAACCGGCGGCGTCCAGGGCCGCGGCCGGCGCGCGCGGGGGCCGCCCGCTCTCACCATGGCGGCGGCGCGGGGCTGCGCGCGGCTCTGGCGGCGACGGCGGCGGCGCCTCCCGGTCCCGTCCGCTCCGGCTGCGAGGCAGGCCGCGGCCCTGGCACTTCCGCCGTTGCCTAGGAGTGAACATCCGGGTCAGCGGCGCCCCGCCCCGCCCCGCCGCGCCGCCAATCAGCGCTCGCCTCGCCGGCCATCGCCAAGTATGGAGCGCGGCGCGCGGGCGGGCGGGACCATCCTGCCGCGGGGGGGGGGGAAGCGGCGGCGGGGGCGGCGGCCGCTACCAACTGCCGCGGGGGGGGGAGCGCGGGGGGGCGGTAGCGGGAGAGCGGGCGGCCAATCAGGGGCGGGGCCGCGGCCCGCGGGGGGCGGGGCTCCCCGTTCCCTCCCCTCCCCCTCCCTTTTTTTTTTTCCCCTTTCCCCCACTTTTTCTTTTTTTTTTTCTCTATTTTTTTAAATTATTTTTCCCTTTTCTCAAACGAAATCAGCGCGGGGCCCGCGTTTAGCCCGGGAAGCGCCAGCCCCGCCGCGGGGACATCCGCGGGGGCCTGCGGGGCCGGGGGGAGGCAGCGGCCCCCGCGCCACCCGCCTCCCGGGGCGAGTTGTGGGGAAGAAGCAATCAGCCTCTGGCTACTTAAGGTCGGGGTTAATTAATTGCAGAGGCTCCTCTGGCAGCTGAGCCTTTGATTCCGCAGAGCGTGTAAGTACCTGCTTCCAGTTAGGCAGAGCCTGAGCTATTTTGATGACTTCAGGGCTTAAGCAGCTGTGATACAAATCTCCAAACCCAGCAAATCTGGCTGAATATGTAAATACAACTTTTTTTTTTTCTCCTCTGTTATTTTGTTTTTCAGCCATCTCAGGTAGAACTAACCCCAGTTCCCGATTCCGTGCTTGTACCTCCAAATTATTAACAACTTCACATGCAACTTAAACCCCGGGAAACCAGCTGATTTATTACGTGGCAACATTTTCCGCTGGCTTTTGCGGAACAGTTATTTGGCCCGAGTTTCACCAAAGCCGGAGCTCCGGGCTCCAGAGCCGGTGCCACGTGTGCCAGCTGCGGCCCTTGCGAGCCCAAAGCCCTTTGGTTCCGGTTACTCTTGCCATGGAGACTGGAAATGCTGACAGCAGGGCCTGCTCCAACGCAATCCTCCCGGAAAGGTGGGGCGCTCAGACAGCGTGTGCCATGCTTGTGTTAAAGCTTTAATAGCAGTTATGTATTCTTGGGGAACGTCCCCCTGTTATTTGCTTGACTGTAATACTTGGTGGTAAAATAATCTGTAAGGAAACCCAGGACCGGCATTACTTCACAGGAAAACAATAGGGCAGATTTAGGAGAAAGCTGCTATTAAATACACCATAAAATTGGAAGCAATCTTACCCTGCCCGCCAGATAGGCTACATGATGTCAGACGGCATTTCCTTCTCCAGAACTTGGAATCAGCTTCTTCACCACCTTCCTAGCCTTTTGGAGGCCACATTCAAACGTGTGGAACCTGGAGCGGCTTCTCTTCTGCAACCCCAGATCCATGAGTCCTTACATTCTCTCGCAGGCACCTACAAGCAGTGATTAAGAAAAGGAGCCCATTCATTGCACGTTAACACATTACTCATTTGTTCTAGAGGGGTCCACACTTCTGACATGCATTTTTCCTTGGGGCAGGGCCTGGGAGGATAAAATCTATCAACTTGAATAACCTAAACTCTATGGGTTTTGTCACAAAACTCATGTGAGGCTTGCAGTGATCACCGTGCTTCCCATTCAGCCCATCTTATGTTTGGGGCAACAATTGTTTCCAGCATCTTACTGGAGAAACTGAGCAAGAATCACACAGGCTGGTGTAGCTTAAACCATTTCAGATCCAAATGCATGTTCAGGCCAAGGGGATGTTTTTCTTAGTGGAAGAAACACAAGCACTCTGGATTTTATTTTCCTGCTAATAGGTACAGACAAGAATAAACAGCTGCTTTTTGTTTTCCCCCCAAATATTTGCATCAGGATCTGCAGATTCCTTTTGAAACTGATGGAACATCTTCTCAAATGAGGACCAGCTGCTGGCTTTGCTCGTTTATAGCAGGACATGCTGAAGGGAATTTTGTTTGTTCACTGAGATGTAGGGCCAGGCTCTTCCTTATGGGCTGCAGTTTGCAGTGCAGCGTGTCTGAGCAAGCAAAGGTTCCACATTTCTGACTGCAGCAGTAGCCCCCTAACCTCCTCTGGTGATTTTGGGGGCATTGGCAGCTCAATAAAGCCAGGTCTATGTGAGGATGACACACAAAAAATCAGCAAGTGTTGTTAACCACATTGTTAGTTATGTTCCTCTACGGAGGCCATGTTAGTTTAGGGCTAAGTAGGATGACTCAAATATGATTAATTATTTTTTATCTAATCTACTTAAGGAAAATAAGTACCGCTTTAGCAGTAGCAGCAATGTAAATGGTACACTGATTTTAAGAAGCGTAGGTGAAAAGCACTCGATAGGCATAAGGACAGCAGCAGTACCATGTCCTTTGCTTAGGGCAGGTTTTTTCCTCTCATAAGTAAATTCAGTTGGGATTACATGAGGCTTAGACCTGTTTAGCTGGGTTTTGTTTGTAAATTTGTTTGCTCTGACAACAGAAACTGAAATAAGTTTGTGCAGTTCCACTTTGACAGTCAAAAAAAGGTGAAAGCCACAAAGCAGGTGCAAGAACCAGGTACCGGAAAAAAATCTCTGCTCAAGGAAAGCCCAATTTGGTGCTGTGGCAGCATGTGTGAAACCTGAAAATGGCAATAAAAGGAAGAAAATAAAGAGGTGAAGTTTTGCCATAAAAATAAACTTCTCAATATAGCCACAAAAGATGCTTTGCAAATGCAGCTGATGAGGCAATGAATAGAGCGGTCAGGAAGCGAGAGAAGGCTGAAAAACATCGGAGGAGCTTTGAGCCTGGAGGGCGGCTGGCGCGAGGGCCCAACCTCTGCGTAGCCCTGCGTTTGGAACAAGCACAAATGGACTTTCGACAAGTCCGGTAACAATTTCCTTCCATTTTGCAGTGCCATAGAAACTACAGAACCCTCAAAACAAAAGATCTAACACGGCAACTGCTGGAGCTAGTCACAAAGCCAAGGTGTCTCACGAGCAGCAGGTTCAAAGCCCAGAGCCCCAAGTTTTCCCTGTATGCAGCTGTATTTCATACAGCATTTTTAATTCTTCAGATGAGACTTATTTCTAAGTTAAGCTGCTTGTTCTCCTACATTTTCCAAGTTAAGAGGATTCACTACAATGCAGTAGTATATAGGTTAGTCCATACTGGTGCAGATTGCTAAGACAGGAAAACAAAACACATCCTGTGATCCGTGCCCCAGGGCGCTCTGCGGGAAACTCATTACAGTGTTGGCATTCCCAGGCTCTGGAGAGCCGGAGAAGGGTAGGGGACTTGCACCACTCATCACTCCCAGAGCAGTTTCCAAGCACTCAGCTCCTTGGGATGTAGTCATCTTACAGGCATTTCCCCACATATCAGGCAGGACACGAGGATCACGGACGTGAGAGGAAAGAGGGTGCTCAAAGGGCTCAGTGTCAGGCATTGCGCATCTGTAAAACAAGGCTCTATAAACAAAGGAAGCAAACAACGCTTTGACGCTGACGGCTTAATAGCCCTACAACACCAGATTCATCTGCAATTAATAACAGCGCTTTTGATCTTGCAATCAGCAACTATAAAATACATATGCTTTCCCTGTATGTTTGATTATATTCAAGGAAGCCAAAGGATAAATACTTTTTATTAGCATTACAGGGCACTTTTCACATTAAGCCAGAACTTCATAAAGAACTTCTGCGGTCTGACATGATATGCTTTTTATTTTAGCCCCCCGCACAAGTCGCATGCATGGTGAAATGCTGTTTTGTTTATTCCATGTTCAGCCAGGACCAAGGATACTCATGAGAAACTATGTACTCAGATCCTCGAGAAAATGCGTCAGGCTTTACTGAATATTATTTTTTCTATTTAAAGGTCAGCTTGGGATTTTTTGGGGTCATATCACCCATTTTCCTCCATGTCAAGCTTGTGGCACTGAAAAAATGCATAAACCTTTAATAGGGTTTCTCATAAATCGAGTTCACTGCTGCAAGAGTCTCCATTTCCAGCAATGGTAAAGTTTAGTTCCCTGGGTTTTATTACTCAGGGTCAGGAAACCAGCAGCATCATCTGATCTGAGCTGAAAACCAAACTTTCTTGGAAACTAATATAGGAAAAAGGTACCTACACTACTACCCAATGGTTTGGAATTCCCTAGTCAAACCACAGATATTTCTCACTATGGAGATCTTTATACACACTGGCAAAATAGCACATGAACAATAAAAAAAAAGTTTCTCTCCTATTGCAAGGCACTTTTCTAAGGGTATTCTTATAACACTTAAAACTCTTATGAGAGTTTTCCCAATCACAGCATTAACTGATGAGTAAATCAAAATACCATTTTTAATAAAAACAACATATTTCCCATCTAGAATTATTTTAGAGGCATTTCCCCTCCCATGCAAAGAATGCTAAAAGCAGACCCCAGAACAATTCTTTGCACTTCATCAACGCCCAAACAGATGTGCTGTCTTAAGAGCATATGTGATGAATGGAAAGGACAGTAAGCCTAGCAGCCTACCGTGTCCATATACCAGCCAAAAGACTTACTGTCCCACCCTGGCAGCTCTTTAACAGTAAGGGCAGGAAAGTTCAAGGTTACACATCACTTGCATGTACAGCCAGAGGCACTGGGCTTAGCAGAGGTTGATTTTTTAAAATAAGGTATTTAGCCTTAATAGATGGGGTAGCATCACGTTTCGTACCTTATTTGTTTCATACCTTACACGTTTCGATCTTTTACAGATCCAAAACTGATACTCATCTCTCAGCTAAAGCTGAGGGGCCCAGAGATGGGCAGGATCATGTTAGAAAGTCACATGTGCAGTCCCGTTGGTACCTCGGACATAAGGAAACTCTTTTTTTCATGCATTAACTAACATTCTCCTGCACTATTGCTTTATTTCTGCCCAGGAGTGTCAGTCCATATTGAGAGCATCGTCTGTAGACGTGCCTCAGTGTGTCTGCAGCCACACTCAGTTTTCACACATCCCAAAGGTTATTGTACAACTTGTGCTTTGCAAGACGTGTAGTAGTAAATGAGCGTGACCAAAAAGTACCTGAAATCCTCCCTGAAAAATGGCAAAGCCTTTTCAGAAGAGCACTATGAAGCTTTTTCTTTTGTTATCAGTCCAGAAGAATGAAATGATTTCCAGCATTTGCCTTAGTTCCATATCCTAGGATGCCATTTACTCCCATGCTTGAAACTGCTTGTATTTCTTCTTTAAGCATAGAAATCTTTATAGACAGGAGCTTTCACAAATGTTTTTAGCCTGAGCAAAGGGCATACTGAGAACATTTGTCAGGCTTGGTCATTAGCAGTAGAAATGATGTCTGCAGGCTGACATTATAAAAGAATCAAGCTGATTGTACCAGAAAGAAACAAAACTTTCCATTCCCTTACTTTTTCCTTGCACATTGCACTTCATTTGAAGCTCACTAATATACCAGCCAAAAGAATTACAAGGGCTGGATTCCTTCTTAAAACAATAGTCGTGGTTCACTAGTTAGAATCTGTATAGAATTAGTGACATGGACTAATGGAAAAATGTACTTAAAGAGCTGACAAAAGTAGCACTCCCTTGCAGGCTTGTTCATTAGAAATTTCAATGCAGCACATTAGATCTTGTCCCATTTCTAACAGGAAACTAAGAAGTGGATCACTGAAGAGTAGATCAAATGAAGATGAGAAGTGTCATAGCAGCACTGTGTCCGTACTAGAGAGAACCAAAACTAGCAAAAGATCAGATTGGTCTTCCCATGTAAGCACTTTCCTCTGTGGAGATTTGGGGGCAAACTTCATTTTCATGGTGAAAAGCAGCTTAAAAGAGAATTAGCACAAGGAGCTGTGACACATCTTGTTCCATTTTGCAAAGATCCACTGCCATCAGCTGCACCTGACAACTGTAACCAGTAGTACCACGCTATTGAGTATCACATTACATCAGCTTGGCAAAACTCATGAAAAGACATTAGCACAGACACAAAATGGGCTTGCTTATTAACATGAATGTGGTCACTATGTGAAGGCTGAATGATATTTTAGCCTGTATCATGTGCTTACTTTCTTAATGTAACTCTATCTAAGCCTTCAGACTATTGTTCATCCCAGCAGTATCTGCCTGCCTTCCACATAAAATCAATAAGAATAGCAAATTAGACTTAATGGAGTCTCTGGCACTTTTCCCATTTTAGGGCAAAGTCCTGCTGAGTCCTGCTGAGGTTTCTCTCTCTTGACTTTGGCTTTAGACTTTTCTGTTGTTGTTGTCTGAGTAGCATAAAGTTTGTAAAGAAAAAGAAACCTGCATAACTGTCCACTAATGTTGATTATGTGCAGAAAGGAGGGGAGGAAGAAGTCACCTGGCATGGGGCCAGCGGAGAAGCTTCCTGCCCAGGCCTGGTTCTTTCCATAACGTGAAAGAGCTGGTTTGGGAGTACGATGGAGCAAATGGGAGGGCCACTGCTCAGCCTTTGTCAACTATTTCAAGCAGATAACTCCCACATTGCTGCCTCCTATGCAGATTATATGTTGCTGTTGGCAGAAGATGGGGGAAAGTGTGTGTAGGAGGGGATTCATGTTATTGAAAAAATATGAGAGAAAATACATGTGTATTCTTTGGAAGAGATTAGGATGCAGTGGAGAACATACAGAAGGTTCTCTGAAAAATGTGCCTGCCACCAGGCATCACAGTAAGGGACTATACTGTCATGCTGGGGACAGAGGGGGAATCAAGATTCCTCAAGTAAAGAAAATCTGCTTGGAGTTTCCGAACAGAAGCTACTCGAGGACGGTCTTGCACTTCTCCACAAAGCACCTGGGAAACTGCAGTTTTGCAAACAGCAGCAGCACTCTCCATCCGAGATTTCCAATTCTGCCCGCTTGGTTGTTGGATTAGCATCTGTTCATTTACTGAGCAGCAGTGTGATTAAGTAAACACCCAACCTTTAGTCTGCGAGTAGACTTATTGACTTAAAACATAATTAGTTGGGCACATGATTTAGCAAGCCACTGACACAGCTGCTGACTCTATGAGAATTTAGCATCTATTAGATAAAATCAGGGAGGTTTGAAGTTTTCTGTCTTCTTTCAATCTTCAGCCTGTTCTATTTTTTCAGAGACCTATAACACTGACAAAAAGACAGAACAGAAATGAGAAGACGGAACATGAGGGAAGCAGGGAGGTAAAAAGCCTCTGGACAGCACATGCAGGGCCACAAAAGGGAAAAAAAAAACTTTTCCAAAACAGTGTGTTCTAAAGGTCACCTTGGAGTCATACGGCAATAAATATTAAGTATAACATTGAAAGGATCTCATTGCCAGTAACTATAGCAACAGAAGGGAAAAGCCTGTCTCTGGACACATTCCCTCCCACCTTAATTTTGCCCAGGGAAGGGAAAAAGGAAAGGGGGTGCAAAGAATGGCCTCGCTTTTGTTAATGGATAACATTCTCCAGCACCCCTCTTCTGATCACCCAGGGCCTCCAGGATTTACCAGAGGCAGGCAGAAATCCCAGAAACTCACGTTAACAACTACACTGAACTACTTCATCTCTCCAAATGGGGTGTAGTGCACCGGGTTCCTGCTGTGAAGTGCTTCAAGAGCGGTTACAGAGCTCCATGACCCTTTAAAAGGCACCTTGCTTGCAGTCCAGCTGCTCACCGCCTCCTCCTTCATCCCTGAAGGTGCAGAACTTTCCAGAGAGCCTGAAAATGAGTAGGTGTGAAGTGAGACTACACACAGGCCTCCACGAAGGAATTGTTCTCACGAAGAGGCAGACTGCATTTCTGCATCATTTTAGAATATTGATTTCTGGAAATTTACATTTTTTAGGGAAAAAAAATCATATCTGGAGGCCTCAAATATCTTTTCATTCCTGATATTTTCCAGAATTGAAGAGTGCTTGGAAATGGAGGGAGGAGCTGACACACTGGAACACACCAGTAGACCCACGGTTCAGAAAACACTTCTTTATCTGGTCCAGGAAAAAAAAATGCACCACCCATTGGTACTTTTAATTAACTTGATACATTCCTTAGCTTTCATACCGCCAGTTCAGTAACACAAACTGGCTTGAGTGAGGAAATAGGAGGCAGCTCTTGTCCCCGTTCTCGGGGCTCGGGGCCGGCGGCCATCGCGGCCTTCCCCCGTCCCCTCAGCAACGACCGCGCCCGCCGCCCCCAGCGCGGGAAGGGAAGTCTCGCGAGACTTGGAGGCGGCTGGGCCGACGCGCCGCCGAGTCTCGCGAGAGCTCAGGGGGCGCTCCGGGGCGGGGCAGGGCCGAGGTGGGCGGGGCAGGAGAAGATGGCGTCGGAGAGCGAGCTGGGCAGGAAGTGGGACCGGTGCCTGGCGGACGCCGCCGTGAAGCTGGGTGAGGGCCGCGGGGCCGGGGCGCCGCGAGGCGGCGGAGCCGGGGCGGGAGGCGCAATCGGGGCGGGGGGTGCAGCCCGGCAGCTCCGCGGTGCTCGGCCGGGCGCGCCAGGGAGGGCCGTGGTGGGCCCGGGCTCCCCCCGCCACAACGGTCATCGCCGCCTCAGGGCCCGGTGAGGGGCGGGGGGCGCTCCGCGACGCGGCTTCCCCTCAGGGCCGGCGGCCCCTGTCCCCTTGGCCGCCGCCGAGGCAGCCGCGCGGCCCGGGCCCGGCAAGGTGACCTTGGGCTCAGCCCCGCTGCGGGCGCCGGCGGAGCTTCCCCTTGCCTGGGTGCCGGGCTCGGGGCTCGGTGCCGCCGTGGGGCGCTCGGGGTGACGGTGAAGCTCCTCGTGCTGCCGGGGCGAGGGGTGGAGGAGCGCGCGCCGCGATGAGCGCCTTGGTGTGTGCTGCTGGCTGCAGCTCGGCTTGACATTGAAACCCTCCCGGGACGTGCCAGCCCCGCAGGCCGCTATGTGCTTGACTATGAACTGTTCCATTAGTGTGTGTGTGTGTGTGTATATATATATATATGTATATATTATTTATTTTCCCCGCTGTATTTCTGTGTCCTTAAGGTTAGGAATGTGCCCGTGTCCTCAGACAAGCCATACATAAAACTTCACTAAAGCTGATAGAGTGGCTATATGACACGTGTGTACTTCAGTGCTCTTCCAGTGACACAACAGGCTGTTAAATCATTAAGAGGAAAGCTGTGGCTTTAAAGAGTGTATTTGCCTAACACAGATCTTTAAGTACAACACGTAAAGCAAGCAGCAGAATATCTGATGTGAAAGGAAGGCCTTGCATGTTGGTGCTGGAGTTTTTCTTAAAGCCATAAATAATATCTCAAAAATGCGAATGTTTATGTTTTGCTGCAGTGGCCTTTTGCTTGAAAGCTGGGGAGGAATTCTGTGTTTTGGTTGCCTAATGCTTTTCCAAGCTGATGAGGAACTCTGTGTTTTGGTTGCTTAATACTTTTCCATTAGAAAAGATGTTTAATTATTTGGAGTAAACTGAAACTTCCATTGTTTATACCAGGCCTTTGAAAAGTGTCAAGTGCTCCAGAGCAGTGTTTTGTCTTATGAAATTCTATTCAGGTTTGTCTGACAAACATGTCAGGATATGTTTATGTTTCTGTAGCATTGCTTGCTTTATCATAAAAAATTCAGTATGCCAAATTATAAACTAAAACTTGGTCCATGCTGCAGCTGTGCATGGAGGAATCCTGTACACAGAAAGCCTCTCCGGGAGGTCAAAAGAGATGGATTCAGACTTGGTTATGATGCAGGATGTCACTCCAGCAGGCTGTTCCTTTCCATTCAGTGTTCCTTTCCATCCTGCAGTGGTCACGGCTGAAAGAAAGTGCGATTAGTTTTTCTGCACTAAAATCCTAGACCAAGAATTTCCGTCGTTGGCTTCATGGTGACTAGAGGTAGTGAATAGAGGTCTCAGTAAAATTCAAGTTCTTCAATAGGCTGCGTAAAAAGGGCATGTGGCTGCAGTACTTAAATTGGGAACCATAGCACTAGATGTAGTGTGACATGCTCAGACACATATTTCTCTTTCTGTGATAGTGTTTTTCTGTTTGGTCCTTTCACCCAGTAACCGACATCACAGCACAAATGGACAAGCAACAACAAATGGATCGAATGTGAACTTTGACAGTTTTAAGAGATCCAGAGTTGCTTCTCCCCAGCAGTTAGTGACTGAAGATGATGATGGCCTGGAAATGTGGAATGAGCAGGTGGCTGAGCTGTGGGGACTGTTAAATAAGGGCTGACACACACTTTCCCAGAACGTCTCGGTGGAAATAGTTATTTTCTTTACAAGGTCTTGAAAGACTTGTGTGGTTGTGATGACTCTCTCCATAACATTGCTCTAATGTTTGGAGTCTGATAAACAAGAGCAGTTGTTGTAGAAAAAAAATGAACAAAATTCTTTGAGACTTCTGCCACTTGTTATGTGGGATATAAAATTTAACCAAAACCTTAGTAGTTTTTGTCAGACTTTTTCTTTGGGTAGCTCTAGTTTCCTTCCTGCATGTTCCCTTACATCCTTCCTGAGCGTGATCACAAGATACTTATTCCCAGGCAATGGCTGGGGAAGAGAAGCAATGTGAATAGCCTTGCATTGTCCCATTTCACGCCTGTAAGTAAAGGCAGGCACTGAATTTCTGAAGCCCAGCGTGCAAGATGATTCCCTGGTGTCTGTCGAAACTGCAAACACAGATAACGCCTATGAATTTAGTTTGGGGGTGGAGGGGCGGTATTATGTTTTGATCTTCTTACTCATTCCCTGTGCATATCTTGTAACTTCATATTAAAACTCTGTTTTTTAAAACTAGCAGGGAAAAAATAAGAACAGAATATGGTCAAGGCTTCATAAGAAGGTATTTAATTAAAAAGAGCAATTGATATTATAAGCCTTTAGGTATGCCCACACAAGACTTTGAAACAACATTATACGCAGTTTAGGTGCTAACTTTCTTTTATTAGGGCTGACATAGATTGTTTACTTGTTTTGTTAATGTATGTGGGTAGATTAGATTATTTTTTCTTACCCTTCCCTTTCTAAACCTAGTTGTAACCTCATAGGGGGAAGGTTTTGTGTGTAACTGGTTAGTTTGTGCCTTCCTGGCTGACCAAGGTGTTTCTCAGCAGTCATGACCACACTGACTCCAGCTGTGCGCAGGTTTCAAAAGAGTTTCACTTGTAGTCACCAATATAATTTAACCTTCCATTCTGTCTCATCTCCTGATACTGTTTTTTTTTTTCCTCATCAGAAAGTTTACTTGCTTCATGTAACCGTTGTACTTTTAAATGACTTAAATGTGATAATTTACCTGCTAGTAACAGGTAATCCTGGGAAAGCTCTTTGCTTCCCAGTTTGTATGTTAAGTTGCCAGGTTGAAGTTTACTTGCAGGAGGTGCAAATGTTTTGATATTTGCCTGCATCTGACTGAAGTTCAGCCTGGAAGTTTGTAAATAACTTACTGTAGTAATGTTCATTTTTCTCTAATCCTGTTTTGACATCTGAAAATACCTTTCTCTTAAATAAAATTCCTATTAAAGGGAAATTGGGAGAGTTAACTTTAAAGTCTGTTGCAGCTTTATGGCTTGCATTTTCTTGCCTGCTTAAGTAGATGTTTTTTGTTAATGACAAGGGCAAGCATGCATTGTTTGTGTCAGTCCACAGACCAAATTTTTCAGAAAGATTCATTGTCTGGATTTCAGCGTCAGTATTTTTAAATACTGCTTTACATGGTTATGAATAGGATAAAGTCATCCTATAGAATGATAAAACTTGATTGCACTTTCTGAAAACTGAGTTAGGCTTTTTCTAAATACATAAAAATGCTGAGATTCCTATTCTGAAGTGCTTTTTTTTTTTGCTTATCATAATGTGACTGAGCTATGGAGACAGACTTGATTTGGGATTTTGTTTTTAATAATGGGAGAACATGAATATTATGCAAGCACACAACTGCATTAGTATTTGGGCTTTTTGTAATCCTAAATAATTTTCCTCTATCATACAGGAGAGCATCCGACTCTAACTGTATCTTGGAGTGGACAAACTGGCTGGACGCTAACTGCTTATGGCTTGCTTGGGTTGTATGGGAGGCAGCACAGCCAACAAAGATGACTCGCTGTGCAGAGCTGGGCAAGCACCATTTGAAAAATAGACTTTAGAGGCTTAATAGCAATATTTAATTACATTATTAGCAGAATTTGGAATACATTGCCCACCTAAATATTAGCTGACTCCCTTTGGAAAAAAGAGTCTTTTCTTGTGGCAGGACCTTCTATGAATCTAACTCTCTGTTCCCCTACTGCTCTGTCTCCTGGTGTTCTTAAAGGAGGCTTTTGCTTTGAATTTTAGAGCTCATCTAAAAAGTAGCTCTGCTGTTCCAGGGAAGGACTTTAAAAGTCAGAGAGCAGCTCTTTGAGCTGACATTTAACAGACCCCTTAAGTTGGCACTGCCTGTTCTCCCCAAAGCATCTTAATCACCCAACTAGCCCAGGCTGCAAGCAAAGCTGGGGCAAGTCCTGCTTGTCCCTTGTTCCAGGCCGCTGGGCAAAACAACCTGCAGAAGAGCTGACACTCATTTGACAGCGCAGCCATTTAAAAATCCTAACCTGAATAAGATCTGCTCTGCTGGAAATAAATCCAAACGGCACTGACCTTGTCCTCTACATCAGCACGTAGATAAGGCCAACTGTGTCTTTAGGAGTTGGTATGTGGTGACCCTGTGCAGGGCAAGGGGACTCTGTTGGCTTTTTGGTCATGAGACATGACAGCACCAGGCAGGAACGCTTCCCACTTCTTTGGTCTTTGAAGCATTGAATTTAGGTGAGAAAATTCTGAGGGACCTAAGGGCTTGCTGGTGATAAACTGGTAGCAAAATTTGAGGAGGAGTCAAGCTTTTTTCTGTGGCATTTCTGCTAGGGAGATGCCCGTGTGAGACTTCTTGCTCCGAATTGTTTCTTAGCAGGACCAGTAGACGTCAGTAATGGTCAGCCTATATTGGATGAGGGTGGAGACGCGTGATCGCCACCCCTCGTAGCTATGCTTGCAAAGCCCTAACTGGGAGTGTGTTTACTCCAGCCAAACTTTTATTTTGGCAATATTATTGTTGTCACTAGTAGTGTCATTTTATTACAGTTGGACAAGGTAGAATTGTACTGTCCATATGATGAATATCTCGCTGGGCTGGCATATGTATGTCCTGGTGTGCATCCTTGAAGAGCAGCTTTCCTTTTCCTTCCCCCTTTAAAAGCAGGAGGAAATACACATGTCCTCTTGTCTCACCATCTCCTTCAGCGCTCTGGCTATGAACCATTCCTGCCTGGCTGCAAGATTCTTGTGTTCCAGGGCGAATAGCGATACCTCCAGCTGCTGTGTGTCCATGTGGGAAGGTCCTGATGTTTATCTAACATCTGTCCTGATGTTTTGGATAGCCATTGAACTGCAGGAGTGCTTGGGGGTGAAAGTGTCCGCTGAAAGATGTCAATTTTTTTACACTTTACTAGAATTTTGATACTTTTATTTTGTCGTTCCAAGTATTCAGTGTTGCTACAGTCAAACGCAAGAACAAAACACTTTTTTCTTTTTCCACTATTACTTCCTAGATTACTTGGTACATAGCTTCTCTGTGTTTTCTTCTAGTGTCCTTGCTCATTTTTCTTTCTGCTATATAAACAAGCCACGCGCTAGGGGAGATGAGAAAGCAAACTTCAAAGTTGGTATTTGAAGAAAATCTGATTCCTGCTACAAAAAACATTGCTAAGAGCCTGTTTAAAATTAGTTCTCTCAGCAAATAATGGGTTGAAGGTCTCAATTTTCTAACTGATGTTAGGTGCTGTTCTGTAGAAGCTCTGGTGTAAGAAAAAGGCTGTCTTCCCCATTTTTTGCACAATAATCGTGTATATCTTGTCAAAGTGAGTGGATAGTTTGAAAATTAGTTGACTTTTTAAAGATCTTCAGTTTTGTTGATACTTCTTTATATGAAAGAAGTTCTAGTGCTGTACTGAGCGGATGCTTGGTTGAAACCTGCAGTGTGTCAGGCCTTTGGATGAGAACTGCTGTTACACCTTGATGCTGTTGCTTTTGCTGTCCCGAAAGTCAAACTAAATAACTGAGCAATTGCAGGACTTCTTGCTGCTAATGCAAGCTGTCTTTCTACATGAGAAGAAACTGCTTATCTCCTAACTAGGCAGGGATAGGTTGCTAAAATCCTGTTGCAGAGTCTAGTCTGTACAGAGTGTTGCCACTTTTAGATTCAGCATCTTCCAGGAGCTGCTACTTCATTTTATTCTAATCATTGTTTAAGTGTAAAATAACAGAATATGAAAGAGAGGAGGCTAAAGTTGTCTTGTATTTGTGCATAGGGGAGGGGAAGAGGAGAACTGTGGACAGGAAGACAGGAATTGGAAGATTTCCAGCTGCCATAGTTACAGCAACACCTCTGCCAAATGCCAGGGAGCATGTTTTAATCCTCCTGTCTTAAGTTTCAAGCTGCTGAAGACAAGTCTGCCTAGGTGTGGCTGTCTCGATAGCTGCTCCAGCCTGTAGCTGCTTGGGTAGCCTAGGGAAGAATTGTGCAGTATCGCTGTTGGAGGGGCCGTTGATTAAATTTATAGGAGGGAAAAAAAAAAACTTTTCCCAGATGTTCTGCTGAGGCAGGAGCCCATCACGAAGATTTGTGTTTCTCCATGAGACACTTTTATGATGTCCTGTAGGGTATATGGCACGTGCTCGTCTGTATGTTGGATTGATTTGAGGTACCCTGACATTTTTCTCAGAAGGTGTAGCAGCCAGAAAAGCTGAAAGAAAAAATGTGAGGCTGGGCACGCTGCCTAATGCCGATTCCTCCTGCTTCTCTTGGTACAGAAGTGGCCAGGAAGACTCATTGGCGAGTGCAAGGAACACGTCCAGAAACCATCCCGTCCCTTGGTGATGGTGGCTGTAAATGAGTTTAAGCTGAATTGTTAGAGGTGGGGTGGAAGAGGCTGTTTTTCCAGTTAAACATTTTAAGCTGTCAAGAGAAGGTGAAAAATGTGTTGTACTCTTTCCTGTGGCCTTTTTCCCCAGTCTGTCATGCAAGCAAGGGAGGGAGCCTGTGTCCAGCATGGATCAAGCCCTTAGCTTTGCCATGTTCGTTTGTTTTTATTGTAAGATAAACCTTTCATGTTTTATTGTTATGAAGTTAAAGCCTGGCCTAGAGGTGCTGCTCTTTAGTGGAAACAGCTGCAGACTGAGTGTCCCCTGGTCAGGTGGGAGGCTCTTTGAAGCAACATGTTGCCTCTTTAAAAGGAAATTGAGCATGTGAGAATTTAAACCTGTAAAACTCATCAGCGGCTCTGCCCTTGTTTATCTCTTGTGTAACTTTATATAGAATTAAAGAGAAACACATTACTTCGTTTCCAAGAAAAAATGGTTTAGCTCCCCTTTTGTCTTGGAGACGCAGGAAATGACCACACAACCTCAAATACTTCCTAGTGGAACAAAGATGAGTGACAAACTATCCACAGAAAGAGCTTTTTAACCAGGCAGGGTAAGAAATTACAAGTAGCTAAGGCTTCTGGTTTAAAATTAAAACCAAAACAGCTCTTCAAGCCACATTTAAAAAAAGCAGACATCTCTGCACTGGCCTGGACAAGAGGGAAGATGGGAGCGTTTTTTGTTGAAAAGGATCTTTCAATAAGCAACCGTTTTCCATGTCATTTCTAGCCCATTCCCCAGTCGGAATTGGAATGAACTGAACTGACACTGGATTCAGGGAAGTGAAGAAGGCTTTTTTCAATTGCCTTCCTGTAGAGAAAACGCACACAAAAATTACTTGCCAAATCTCTTTTATTTCCCCATAGCTTTGCATTAACTTAGAGCAAGGAACCAGATCTCTAGCCATCATCTTTCTAAACTAATCTGCCTCCCCGCTCCCCTACCTGTTGGAGTAAGGTGGAGTGACGGCCTGTAAAACTGGCACCAAGGTTTTTTTCTTGTGGGAAGTAATTTAAAATCTCTTT
Organism: Tinamus guttatus; assembly: GCF_059628265.1. NCBI lineage: Eukaryota > Metazoa > Chordata > Aves > Tinamiformes > Tinamidae > Tinamus > Tinamus guttatus. Next base: position 1,639,744 of record NW_028288866.1, on the reverse strand, counting down.
TCCTAGAAGAGGATTATAACTTCTGAAGATGTTTTTAATTGTGTGCAACTCCCAAGAACTATAGTAGTACAGTCACCTGTGGAGACTGATCTACTAACAAAGATACTAGGAAAAAAACTTAAAAAGACATGACCTTCTGTGTTAGAAAGTCAATCATATGGGACCATGCTCAGCAGTGGTGCTGTGCCTTAATGTGGGGGAAGACCTGTCTTTTCTTTTAGGTCCAAAATAATGTTTTCCAGATGTAGAGAGCAAGATAGCAACTAGATTAAGTGTAGTAGCTTCCTTAGCACAACCTTTTTTTAAGACCAAAAAACAAGCAGTTACCACCACCCTGGTAAGCTGGCTTGTGGGTTTGACTGGTAACATGGAAAATGTGGTGACATTAGCAATTGCTTGGGCTCCGCAGCTAGATGAGGCACAACTTGTCATCCTGTAAATCATTTCTCATTGATTAGCTAAACTGTTTGGGTTGGCAGAGGGAATCTCTCCTTGGAAAGGAAGCACAGAGCAGTATCGCTCCCTGCGTGACCAGCCGGACAGTTCAAACGACGCCTAGCGCCGTCTGAACTCAAAGGAGTTACCTCCAAAAGTTGTGTTTGGACCTAAAATACACCAGGCCAAAACAAAAAGGCAGCATAACCACATATTGTAGAGGATTGTTGGAGGGAGCCAGGTCAGAGGCCCAAACAGTTGTCCGCTGGATGAATTCTTGCAGATAGTAATTATCCTTAATAGCATAAACACTGGGCTGGAGCCAGCACCAGCTGCGCTATAGCAAAGGTGCGGAAGGAAGGCCCTGCTTGGCGAGGGGAGTGGAGGCCTCAGTGTGGATGAAGGGCTGCTCTTGGCAATCCGCGTCTTTCCCACTCGGAACGGGAATGCTGGGCTGTGCTGCAGGAGGAGAGTGAGTTTGTAAACACTTCTCCAAGTATTGTATCCCTTTCGGTCCAAAATGCAGAAGGGGTCTGTAGCTGTGACCGGACATCTGAAGGACTGAGGCGCCCCGTGGAAAAGATCAGAGTGAATCCATGGCCTGCTGCGAAACGCTCCCTTCGGAGCAGTGGGAGCCGCCTGGCAGGCGGGCAAAGCTCGTCCCCGCGGCGCGTGTTCATAAACCTGCTCCAGAGCTGCAGTGACCTGCTAAAGCAGTTACCTCTGTTGCAGTTGGATCTAATGAAAATAGGCAATAAAATGAGAAGAGTTTGCAAAAGCACCTCTGCTTTCCAGTTCTCAGTGAATACGGATTGCAAAGTCAACTGGAGAGGGTTGACTTTGTTTAGCCAGGCGTCTCTGCTCTAATATTAAAGGGCTTTTGAAAAGCATAGGGTGCTTAATTTACTAGCTACTTCAGTGAGTGTTGTTTCAGCAATCTGTGCTTCAACTGGAGCTACCTTTAATTTACTTTTTGCAAGAGAAAGGAAAAAAAAAAAAAGTTTAAAGACCCAAGGAAACTTAAAATTACTCCTGTATGCCAGGAGGGTATAGGATTCTTTGGCATTGTTCTGGGCTTGACCCACTTGATAATGCATTCAACAGGAGCTTAAAGAAAGGATCACATACTTTTAGGACTAGTTTAAAAATAAATATTTTAATAAAACTCAGTGCATGTCAGATTTCATGCGTTAAAATGAGAGAATTCAAACCCATAACAGGATTTCCTCCCCCTTTCCCCCCTCCAAAATAAACCTGAAACTGTTAATATTTTTAGGGAGCATAGGTATTCCTTTTTTAAGGTTGTCTTTATTGGATATAACTAAAGGTAGAATTTATGCACTAAACTCAAATTTTTTTCACTGTTATTTATTGGGTTTTGAGAAGGATTTTGCCGACTCGCCCAACTTCTTACAAGAAATCATAAGTGCACCGTCCAAGGAAAGCAAAAATTACTTTTAAATATGCCAACTAAGTTCTTTAATGGTGCTGGATACGTTTTTGAACTGCTGCAATTATGTCTAAATATAGTATAAGGATGTGAAAAGTCATTCTTTCCTAGTGTGTTTAAATATGCTCTATAATGAATGTTGTGGATGTGAAAGATAAGCAGCCTGGAGCTTTCTTTTGCAAGGTATAGGGTAACACAAAGCTTCAAAGCTTTGCTGCCCTCCAGACACACATTGAAGTAGTTAAAGTAGTGAGATAAATGAAATACAGTAAGATATTCATCTGCAATATCCAAAGCTCAAGGACATGATAAGTTCTCATTTGAGTGTTTCTCATTTATTGACAATAAGCCAAATAAATCTTGCTTCCACATTGTTGTTGGTGACAGAAATTCAGTAACTTTCCCTGGCATGAGGGTTTAGTTTGTCTTCCCAAATCTTGCCAGTTATAATGATCTTGAATGGATGGGGATTCATATCTGATGTAGCTGATTAAATTTAAGAAAAGTATTCAAAAAGTAATTCTTATTTTTAGGAATACCTTTTTGGTGTGTTGAAATGCCATTATTATGGTATTACTGGCCAGAACAAAGCACTAACGAACATTACTAAATTATTTTCAAATCCTTTGCATTATCTTAGTCCTCACTTGCTGTGTTTCTTCTTACAGGTGCTGGATTCGGGTTAGGAATTGTTTTCTCAGTCATATTCTTCAAAAGTAAGTAATTAACCTTGGCTGCCTGGTTTTCTGACTGGTCTGTTGTGGGTTCACTTTAAAACCAAGAAATCTTTGAGGCGGGTAAAATGCAATTGGAGTGTTTTTCCAACTCCTTCATTATTGCTCATTTCTCTTCAGTCGACACGCAGGTACCCAAACTTCTAGCTGTTGTGTAACAAGGTTATATGTGGTGTGTCTGAACTCCTGCTGTGCTCAGGTCAAGTTTTGGAATCGCAAAAAACCCTGAGCCAATTACTGGATCCATGTGTCTAAACATCTTATGCCAGTCTTGCTGGGCTTATAATGCTAATCTCTGTTCTCCTTTAATTATGCTTTATTAACAGAAGATATCTCCAAGATATCTAATTGCTTACTCTTCTTTTTCTGAAGTGGATTTTTTGTTTTTGCAGAATGTTGTTTGCTTCTTTTTAGATGTTAGGATTTGAAGAATTTAAATGCCTAATGTGCATCTTCATGGCTGTTGATTCATTCTAGATATTTGCTTGATCAGTTTATCACTGTAACATGAAATGAAGAGGTTTCTTGGAATTTTTTTTTCTCTCTCTGCTTATCTTCCCCACAGGAAAGACATGGCCTATTGCTTTTGGGTCAGGGATGGGAATAGGAATGGCTTATTCCAATTGTCAACATGACTTCCAGTCTCCGTATCTTCTCCATGGCAAATTCATAAAGTAAGTACCAGTAGTAGTTGTAACTAATTACTAGCATTAAATGATGCATCTACACAGCATTTAAATGCATAATCCTGTCCCTTTTCCCTAAGTGCCAGTTAGAAGAAACTTCTCTTCTCCTGCTCTTAAGTTATTTTGAGTATTTGGTGTGTAGGATTATCTTAGCAGATCCTGCGGGTAGGTTTTCCCACAACTCATAAACATGTCTAATAAAATACGTATTAGAAAAGCTGAAAAAATAAGAATAACATTCTGTCTTCAGTTTTGGAAAGAGGGCAGCTAAGAAGAATCTGTAAGTCTTGTCAAGCATGTGTTTCAATGGCTCTGCTTGTAGAAGCAAGGTTTTAATCTTTTGTGGGTTTTCTTGCAACATGAAAACTCTAACCATTCTTAAGTTTTGTGGCTTGTTTAGCTGGATAGTTGTGTAGTATTCCAAAGAAACTGTACATTTCTGAAAGTATTGAAGAGGAGAATTTAAATGAATTCTGTTGTAATCAATGCTGAGATTAAATATTTTAAAATAGGTTGATTAGAAGGAACTATCTGCATGCTTAGAAACTACCTGTAATTACATAGAGTGCACTAAGTCTACCAGTTAACTCCATAAATATTTGCCATTTCTTCACATGTAGAATTTGCAGCCATTCTTGTGCTATATTAATTGCTGTGGCATATTGAAAAATTGTGTGTGTTGAACCCAAGAAGCCACGTATTCTGCTAAAAGCGTTTAAGTGCTACCACTGGAGAGGCATCAACCAGGACGTATTTACAGCTAATTTATTACTTTAGAAAATCCTGAGGTAAAAATGTTCTGCCAGAAACTTTTCATGGCAAGCAAAAAGAAAGCAAAAATTGATCATGTATCTCTCTGGCATAATAAAAGAGGCCCGAAGATATTTTTAGTCTTCTGGATGCATCTAGAGGTGAAAGCTAAGTCATGTTATCCTTAGATTTATTGGCAGATTGGCTTTTGCCAGCCCACAGCAGCTTTACTAGAAATACCTGCTTGAGGAGAGTCTCTCCAGCTAACTACAGAACTGCAAACGGCTTCAAGATTCTTGAGCTTTTGCTCCAAAATAAAACACACAGTAACTGGGCCTTGCATCCAGCTTTCTCAGCTGCATCCTAGCAATATTCTAGAACCAGCAGTCAGTGCAGGACTCTTCTGGTCAAATCTTATAATATGAAAAATACATTAGCTTTCTGCTTCATTCTGAGTCTTCTTCCAGCTTAGGTCCTCAAAATAAACTAGAGAGAAATGTCTGGTTTTGTGTGGTAAACACCTTGTTAACATGCTCTGAAAACACCTTCCACTGGCAGATGCCTTTTACTGGGGCTGCCAGGCATCAGCAAGGCAATTTGGGGATCGGGGGGCTTATTTGAACTAAGAACTAAGCCGTGTTCTGGAGCAAGGGTGGTCCTTGAAGGCATGAGGTAATTGAGAGGACACTTCCCAGAAGCAGCACAGCTGCCTGCATGGCACAAGACTAGACAAATAGTTTCCAGTGCTCTGTCTCCACTAGCTTTCTCTGACATGGAGAGGCTGAACATGCTGAGGGAAGCAAGAGGCAGATGAAGCCATCTAATGGTTAATGTCATTAATTCTCTCCAAAATGTAATGTCATGGATAATGGCTCCAGGGTTATTACAGCAAAATTATTTCATTTCTGGTGGTTAGGAGTGTAGGAAAATATTGCATTATCACTCATCTGTTTTTTCCTAGCAAATACTGTTGTAACAAAACTCTTTAGGACTTCCTTTACAAAGCTGGAGTTTTGTTCAAATTAACTTGACAAAACAAGAGTCTGCAAGACAGATCAGCTTTATTAAAAGAAATGGAACATGGATTAACTTGAAGTTATTTCTAGTCTTCTGAAGCTGTCAAGTTCATGGGCTGCTAGGATAACCGACGTTGGCAGGGACGGGGAGGACATCCTGTCCAACCGCCAAGCACGACCTGCCGTGAAGGCGGATGAGGGGCTGTGAAGGCAGGGCCCCATCCAGGCAGGAGTCTGGAGGCTTCAGAATCAAGTTCTTAGTTCTGAATCCCAGGTGAGGACAGGACAGGCAGAGGACCCTCGTGATACCAAATAAGCAGGAGATTACCAAGCAACTTTGCACCCATTCTGGGTAGAACTAGCATCCCACTGCCCCTTCTCTGGATTATTAAATTGATGGTGGAGCCCTGGCACCAGTAGAAGAGGCCATTCATCTAGAGCAAGCAATCACTTAAAATGCAGTAGAACTCAAATAGTAGTGAGTGCTCAGTAGTGATAAAAATCTGAGGGCTCTAAATCATGTCCCAGTGAAATTCGTTTGATCAAATAATTGAAGTTAAATTTTGCATCTAGCAGTAACCCTTAGGCTGAAAACTGTATGGCTGAAGGCTAAGTTGCCTAGCTTGCCTCGCAGGATGCGAAGGATCACTTTCCAGACACTTAGATTGTGTATTTATCGCTGCAAAAGCACACCAATACTCCTGTAGCAATGTGGTTATATGTCTTTGCAACAACTTGAGAAGCTCATCCATTGGAGCCTTTTCTTCTGCCCTTTGTGGAGGTGATTTTTCTATTTGCAAATGCAGACTGAACAGTTAATTTGCAAGCCCTGTAATTCCAGGGGGTTCTGAAGTGCCCGGTTAATCAGAGTGGAGGCTTGTGTGCATGCAAACACGGCGTGTTTCTTGATGGGAAGAGCAGCTTAGCATCTCTGTGATCCAGCCAAGGACAAAGGCGTTAGCCCACCTTCTGGAAGTGCTCCGAGGCCGAGGGGCTCCCTGTGCATCACACAGCGCCTTCCACGTAAGGAACCCAAATGGCTTTTTAATAATATAAGCCTTCTTGCTTTACAGGAACAGTGACTAATGGCTAAGACTATCCCAGTGGGAAGGAAGGAGAAATCAATGATTATTCCTCAGGAATACTGAAGTGCCCCTGGAATAAGCCAACATTCTTCAGTAACGATCACCAGTAACTCTTTATACTCCAACAAACTGTTTCTGTACACGAAACAAAGTTCTGTTCCTTGTTTTGTAACTTGTGTCTGGAAAGTGCAAGGAAGAGCTCTTCTGGGAAATAAATAAAACAAAAACGGCCTTTTCTGGTGTGTTGACTCTGTATGTGAGTGAGAGCGAGGGAAGGCGAGGAGAGGACTTCAGTTTGGATACCCAGCAGCTGTGACCACCTGGGTAAAGCCTCTGTGGAAGTTCTGCAGCGAAGACAGCCGTCGAATGTTCCTCTGCACTCTTGCAAGGCAACCCCCATCAAACACGCAGTTCAAAGAAGCATTCCCACCTCATAAATCACCCGCTAGACCCCTGCCGCTGGGGCTGGTGTTTGGAGAGGAATATAAATACTCCTGTGTCCTGTTTGTTCAGTTGCCCTTTAGAACTGAAAGTTGGTCCACTCCAAAGAGGCATAATGGAAAAGGGCAGCTCCAAGCCCTGCGACCGCTCGCTGGCTGCTGCTGTCCCTCGAAGCCTCGAGCGCTGGCGGGAGCAGCGTCCGCAGCCTCCCTGCCGCGGGGGGTAATTGGACAGATGCACCGGGCAGCTGGCGCGGCGCCTGCCTCGGGGGTGATTGTTTTTTCATCCCTCTTCTGTGGGAGACCGTTTAGATTTCAGCGTCTGGGAATGGGTCGCAAATATTTAAAGCTGTTTCTTGCCTTGGCAAGTCACTGATCCAAGTACTCCCTCGTACTTTAGGTTTACCCCAGCCCTTGTAATTGTTTGTTGGCACGTAGCCTCCTGCTCTTCTCCTGGCTTGAGAGGTCTCCTGCAACAGTTCTTTGCTTGGTGCATTTCTGTAGCTGTTGAGATGGCTCTTAAGGACTTTTCTTCCCTGCAGTTAAGATGCTTGCTGTGTTTATGTCCATGTAGCACAAGCTGCAAATACAGGTCTGCTGAAGGAGCATTAAAGGTTGATCCCGAGCTTGCACTTACTTAAAGCCTGTTCTGCTCCATGGTGAGCACAGGCAGATGGAAGAATGACAACAAATTCCTCTCCAGAAAGGGGAGACAATGAAAAGCAAGTTGTGCAATGTTTGTTTTTTAAACCATGCCAGAAAAGGGGGCGGACTGAGGGGCAGCCTTTTGAGTGTAGAAAGCTTGAGAAACTCCTTATCCCGTTGAGCAACGGACCTGGCGTTTGGTGCCGGTGTTCCAGGCGTCCTGCACCTCTTTGAGGCCCTTGTGTGTGGATCCTGCACCCCGAAGAGGCACCTTGAGCTGTGCCCAGAACCAACAGAGGCCAGAGAGGTAGCCTAGAGCCATGGACTTGTGAAACAAAATAGCTTTAATGCCAGAGCAGCATTAAAGACTGTCAAAGCATGATACCATCCAGGACCATTGCTCGAGCATGTCCTTGTTTTTCCACCTCCTCCCTTGCCGGACTGCATTCATCAGTCAGGTCAAAACAGCTTATTGGAAACAGGATCTCTTTCTTTCCCATTTTGAATCATTTTATCTGGCCCCAATTTTTAATTTGAACTATGTACTTTGGAGCCACAGCTCCTCTGCGGTTTGGAAAGTGTTTTTATTGAGCTCTGTGTGTATGTGCTGCAACGCTAGCAGTCTGGGAAGCCAGGGGACTGGGCTGGAGAGAAGAGCAGCGACCTGGGCAAGAAACTGGAGACTAAAGCAGAAGCGGCCCCTGGTTGTATCCCCCTCCATGCAGAAACAAACCCCTTGGCGCGCTGCGTTTGGGCTCTCCGTGGTGGCTGCTTCGCTCACTTGGTGTCCTGGTAGTTAGGGGATCCCATGAGTTGTTTCTCTCTGCTGCAGCTCAGGTACCGGCGCTTGTTCCTAGTCCTGCTGCTGGGGACAGTGATCGAGCGGTCCCTCCTGGCCTGGGATCCCAAAGGGAATCTGTGCTCCCCACAATGTGTTATTTACTGCTGCCTTGCAAAGGACGGAACAAGTTTTCCTGCTTGTTACTGTACAATTCACTAGTGTAAGTGTGGAAATGCTTTACATGGTCTTGCACAATTTTAGAGTGGAATTTAAATTTTCTCATTTTTCTTTAAAGGAGGTAAGCGCTGAATGTGTTTGCTTTCCACAGCTGCCTTGATTTTGCACTGTACGTATGTATGTATACACACACATGCACATAGCTAGTACATAATTCATCTGTACTTGGTTCAATTAAAATTCTATTATTCAAAGCCTATTTTTGAACCTGTCCATGTAAGCTGTGCAAAATATCTCCTTTTGAGGACAAGTCTCCTGTTTCCCTCTATGGGAATGAGACCATAGTGTTCCCAACTGAGGTTGGAATAGGAATGGTTTCCTGCTGCTTGATTTCTAATTACATAAATGGAAGAGGAAAAAGTGGAAATTCTAAGTACCAAAAGGCATGTTAAATTTAGTATAATACACTCATCTGGAAACTATCACATTTTTTCTTCTTCTTAAGCCTGCTGAAATCATTGCTTCGTCTAACTGTAGCATGATTTGGACCGGTACCAAAAAGTGCAAACAAGACAGGCCTAAAAAAGTCAGGTGTCCCTACCCAAAACTTAATGGGACCTTTGAATGGAGAAGTTACTCCATCATCCTGGAGAAATTTTAATAGGAAAATGGTAGGTATGAAGTGAATAAAGAAACCACATCTCTATCTGGGGGAGGAAAAAAAAATGTTTGCTGAATAGAACTGGTTTTGAGCATTTAACAACTCCCCGAGTGTTTGACTGGCCACAAATGTGACTGAACAGCTTGATTAGATGTCTGCTGAGGCTTTGAGATGAATAAACAACTCACGGAAAAGCAGAGACTGCAGGAAAAAAAAATCAAGCTGCTTTTCTGTTGTTTATCTGAGTTCTTCGTGTTTGATCAAGATACCGTCATTTCTTTGTATTTCAATCATGCCTAGCAGGCCGAGCCAAGAGCAGGACCTTGCTGTATGTGGTGCTGTACACACAAATAAAAACCAGTCCCTGCCCTGGAGAATTTACAAACCAAACAGATGGGATTAAGGGAGGTAGAAGGGTTTATAATTCCCATTTTAAAGATAGGCGAAGCTGTAGCCAAGGTCAGCGCTAAGTCTTGGAGGGAATGTGGCATGCAGCTGAGGCTCTCGTTGGAGTCTGGAGCCGTTGACTCCATCGCCTTCCTTTCTGACTTGTTTTTTGCTTGGCAGGTCATGGAGTCTCGGGGGAAAGCTGCCCGCTCCGTGCTCTGGGAGACTCCCGCAGGGTATGTGCTGTAACCATTCGCTGTCCTCACGTTGCCCCAGATCCCTCGTAGCAAATCCCAGGAGCTGGGAGTTCTGTTTTCTTGCCTGTTGGATGATTGCTTCTAATGGGCACAAAACGCACATGTCCTCAGTGTTGGCTTCAGTGTAAATCTGAAGATTTACAAGCTAAGATGTAAGGAGATAAGGTAATAAGATGTATTCGAACTTTTTGTATCACGACCACGTCTAGAAGCCCTTCTTAGGCACTGGAAACTGCTGTGTTAGGTGCAAGGTGAGCGCAGTGCCAGAAGATGGTCCCTGCCTTAGGAGCTGGTCACCACCTGGACCGTAGTCTTAAATAGGAAGTTCAGTAACATGGACAGAGGGGGACATCAGGGGACAGTAGCCTTGGGACAGCCAAAGTGCACTGGGAATAGCCTAACTGGTAGGTCTTCCAGAGAGTTCACAAGGCTGCTTCTCCAAAGGAAAAGGAATTGGGTTTTCCACATGTTTTCCGTGTGTTCCCCTCGCGCTCCTGGAGCAATGCAGGAGGCAGCGCGAAGGCGCTTGCTTTCACAAGCAAGTGCTTGGGTGGGTGACTGGGCTCAAGGAGGCTGCAGTTATCCTGGTGGTGAGAGATGGGTTGGAAACGATAGGAGAAAAAAAAATAGAGCTATAGCTCTTACACCTTGCCTAGAAGGGGGAGGCTAGTGGGGAGCCGGAGAGGATGTGCTAGGAAAGCCACGGCTTGCAGCCCTGCTCTGCATCCGCCAGACGTTGCCGAGCATTTCTGCTGCTCTGTGTTTTGCTACTGGCAGGGCTGGCCGCGTTTTGTTGCTTTCCCCTCAGCACACCCATCCCAAAGCAATAAACCGGCGTTGTCTTCCCCCTCGCGCTCTCCCGCCCCATCCCTGCCTTTGTGAGCGGGGCTGGTGCGGATTTTGGCACGCTGGCCCCGGTAGGCAGCTGGATGCGAGGCAGGCTGAGCCTCAACTGCTCGGAGAGCCCAGCGCTAAGGCCACCCACGGTGAGTGCCTGACTGCGAGGGAAATGGAATGGGAACGAAGTTTATGGAAATTCAGCTGGGGGCTGCTGCTTCTCCTGTGACTTCTGGCTGTCAGCACTTCGCTGTGCGCAGAGCTGCGTGTTCTGGTGGTGGACACTCACCTCCCGCATCTTGTAAAGATGCTGGGAAAGTTGGCAGTGGCTAATAAATCACTCTTCATCTCTCCTCTTTGTTGGGGCTGCTTGTAGGGACCCCAGCTCTGTTTTAGAAGTGTCTTCCCCTTCCTAGGAGCGGTCATGCCCTTATCAGTTCAAATTCAGTTCATAAATCTCTAGTTGTATGAAGGAGTGTGTTTCTTTTTAGAAGGTCTAGAGGGTATTCTGCCTCCCCCCAGGTCTCTGCCTGAACTAGTGACTGACAGCTTAACCCCAAGCCATCACTAATCCCAAGAGCCATGCATTCCCTGCGGATTTAGGAGCCAGTGGTGACGGAAGGTTTCTAACTCACCACCGAGGTGCGTGTCATTCCCTGGGGCATAATGTGCATTTTGGAGGCTGCTTCAGAGTCAGCTCGGCTCCATGCTGCCTTGCAGTGCTTTGCTGCCCAGAGGACAGTTGTGGTCCTGCAGTTTGCCCTGCTTGTTTGCTGACATCCACAGCGTTTTCAGAGGCCCTTTTTAAAAGAGTAACCAGCACTGCTGCTTGTGTTGGGGCTGAGGTGTGGGCACTGCAGCTCGCTGCAACACCCGAACGCTCGAGGGCTGACACGGGTAACCGGTGACCCTGAGCAAGTTCCTCCGCCTCTCCGAACCTCAGCTTTCTGCCCTGTAAATAAGAAGTGAGGAAACGCTCTCCTCTTGGTTGTGGCATTGAGACCAGCAGGTTATAGCTAGGGACTGTAGGTCCCCGTTTTGTGAAAGACTTGCAGGGGTTACACCTGGTAAGGGACTAAACATCCCATCCTCACTGCAAAACAAGGGACACACTGGTCCTTAAGCAACAGGAACATCAGGAATGTGCGTGGAGACTGATTGGGTGGCCAGCTTAAAATATGGAAGAAGCTTCCTGGAAGGGAAGGAAATGCAAGAACTGAAGGGTTTGCAGAACAGGAGGAGGCAGAACGAGGCGGTGGCGCGAGGCTGAAGAGCAGCCCACGCAGACGGTCCGCGGGGCGCTCAGGTGCATTAACGGGGGGTTCACCCCTACTGTGTCTGAACCAACGCTGGAGCTTTTCTGGAGCCCTTTTCTACCCAAGTTTCTGCGCTCCACCTGGGAGTAACGGGGTGAAATGCAATGACCTGTAACACACATGGATTCAGAGCAGATGATCTAACTGTTCCTGCGGGCCATAAATTCTCCTCGACTTCTAAGGCCATAAAGGTTGACTGCATCATTCTTGGTCTCTGTCCCGTGGCTTAATCTGGAATGAACTAAAGGCAGAATTGTTTCAGCTCAGAGATCCTGTTGGTTAGAGGCTCCCTGAAGATGTCCCTGGCCGGGTTCTCAGATGGAAGACAACCTCTTTCCATACTTCCATGCCGCTGGTTACCTCTTTGTTCTTCCAGCTCCTCCCTTTTGGATTGTTTTCTCTTCCTCCGTTTTGTTTGAGGGAATGGTTGATGATATGTGTTTTGTTTTGTTTTGTTTTTTTCCTTTTTCCAGGCATGAGGCCCAGGTTTGGTTTTTTTGCTTTTGTTTTTCTCCGGATTACATGGTTTCCCAGATAATCTGTTGGGAGATGGGGTATTTCGTGTGTCAATAAATACATCTTCAAACCGTAGCTGGGTGGAAGCCTAGGGCTGGGCTTGCAGGGGTGTCTGAGGCTGGAGAAGCACGGGAAGGACTTTGGGAAAGGCCTTTGGTCATGCACCACGTCACGCTGAGCAGAGACAGCGAATCCGCGGGAGGTTTTTAAGGCCTGCGGAATGTTACCTCCAATCCCTGGGAACATCCTCGTGGGGGACACACGGGAGGCTCCAGTTTACTATCTGCTAACATGTGGATTTTACATCCATATTAGGAATAAATGGAGGTAGGCTGGCAGGCAGAGAGGAGGTCAGGGTGACTCCTGCGCGCGCGGGATGAGCCTTGAGCAGCGGCTTCCCCGTCTGGCCCGCGGAGGAACGTGAACTGCAGCAGCTCCTGCAGCCGCCGTGAGGCCCTTGCAAAAATTGAAACCAGAATAACGAAGAATCGGTCCAACGCTAACGCGGATCTGCTGGCAGTATGAGCTGAAGATTTCTGGCCCGGTCCCCCTGGCAAGTTACAGTCAGCCCCTCATCGGCTGCAAAGCTCCGAAATCACAATCCTGCTCCAGGGCAGGCGCAGAGGGAAGGAATGAAAACAGGCTTGTCCAGGTCCCGCATTTCTCTGATGTGATAAACCACACCCTCTAAAATATGAAAATGCAGTTATCACCTTAAGGTTTATATTTGCATTTACCTTCTGGGATTAGCTGGGGAGCAGGAGAGTTTAATCCATTGGGACACCACAAAAGGAGCCTCGTTTTCTCTCTGTTACCTCTGCTTCCCAAATGCTGAAATTCCCTGGGAGTAACCGGAGCGGGGAAGCCGGGACTGCTGGTGTTGGGTGCTTTCCCTAAAGGAAAGTCCCCTGCAAACTGAGCAGGGGAAGGAGCAAGGCCCCGCTGCTGGGGAAGAGAGGGAAGGAGGGAAGAAGGCACCTGGGCAAGGTGGAAAGGGAGCGAGTAAACACTCTGGGGCTTGCGTGGAGTTGGGAAGGGTGCTTTTCTTTTTCTTTTTAATATATCTCTATACACGGCTGCCCCAGGGCCCTGACGTGCTGCAGGGAAACAGCAGCGCCCGAGGCAGGGACGGCGCCAGGAGCTGCCGGAGGCACCACGGCGGGATCCGAGGAGCAGCTGCCCCGAGGGCTGCGGGGCCGCGAAGCGCCTGCGGGTCGGTCCTGCACTGCCAGCAGGTCCCGGCGCCCCAGGAACGAGGGACGGGAGCTGTCGGGCAGCGCCGGGGGGGACAGCTCAGCGCTTGTTCAGGCACAAACCCAAACTCCGAGCGGGAGGCGGGAGCCGCTCGCGGGTCCTGCCCGGCCAGCGGGGCCTGGGGAGCCGCTGCGCGTCCTGGGGAGGGACAGGGTCCCGCCTGCTCCTCCGGACACCGGCCCGCGGACCTCGTGTGCTCACATGGATTTCGCCTGGAGGCCCCCAGGCAGGTGCTTCAGCACTGGCCGGATCTGCCACGTATTTTCCCTTGCTCCATCCACAGGCTAAAGAACTGGCACCGCGTCTCTTGCAGGACTCTGCATGTTCTCTTCCCGTTTTTCACTTCCTGCAGAATCTTTATAGACATATAGATCTTATAGATCTTCCTGTGCAGATCTTTATACTGGGAGCCAGCAAAGCTCCCCAGGCCTTGCGGGGAGCCGTGGTCTGGGTGCTGCCGCGGCGGCCGCCGGGACGTTCATCCCGTCTTCGCAGAACTGGCGGCTTTCGGTCCCCAGCGGTTACCTTAACTGGAAGGGAGCGGTGAACAGGGTCCCCCGGGAACGAGGGTGGCGTGAGGCTTTTAGAGAAGGCCGAGGAGGAAAGAAGAAGGAAAGAAGGAAAAGCAAAAGGAAAAGAAGGAAACTATGAGACAGTGACAGAGGGGACAGAGACCCCGCCGTGCGGGGGGGATGGAGCCCCTTTCCTGGGGCTCCCCCAGGGCCGGATCCCGCTCCGCTCCCGGCTTCCTCCCTCGTCCTCCTCCTCCTCCTTCCTCCCTGCCCCGATCCCTCCCCGCTCCCCCCCGGCCGCTTGTGCAATCGCGAGCGGCGCTGGCGGCACCGCCCGGAGCCCGGCACCGGCGGGGGGGGCGGGAAGGAGGGAGCCGGGCGGGGAAGGAGGGAAGGGGCGAGGGAAGGGGGAGGCGGGAGCCGCCGCTCCGCCCCGCGCCTCCGGGGGCCGCGGCGCCGAGATGCGGGAGCCGCCGGGCACGGCCGCCCGCGGCCCCGGCTGCGCCGCCGGCCCCGCTGCGAAGCGCCCGCCCGCCCGGTGAGTCCCGCGCCGCGCCCCGCGCCGGCTCCCGCGGCGCCGCCGAATCCTCCCGGCCGCGCGAGCGGAGCGAAAACCGGGCGGCCGGCGGGGCGAAGCGGCCGCGCGGCCCCGGTCCCCCCGCGCTGGGGCCGCCGACAAAAGTGCGGCGGGGAGAAAGCGGGGACTTGGCGGCGCTGGCCGGGCGGGGAGGCGGCCGCACGGCCCGGGAGCGGCGGCTCCCGGGGATGGTTTTTCCAGCCGCGAATCCCGCCGACGGTTCGGGGGCTGCGCGGGGTCTCACAAAGGACCGCGCTCGGTGCGGCCGAACCTGCTCCGTGAGTCCCGGCTCGGCGCTTGGCCCGGGCTCCGCACCGGGGGCTGCTCTGTTCGCAGCGAGATCTGGGGAGGGCAGGACCCGACCGAGCTTGTTCCGAGCTCACGCTAGAGCCGATGCCTCGATCCCGGTGCTCTCCCGGCGCTCTTGTGCGGGCACCGTCCACTGCGCCGGGCACCGCGCGCGGGGCGTGCGTGGCCTTCCCGGCTTTGCCCCACGGGTGTTTTTTGGGGAGGAAATTTGCACCGTGCCAAAGCAAGCGGCAGAGATCCCCGCTGTGCAGCCCGGGCTTTCCCTTGCGCTTTTAAGCCAGGAGCTTCACGTCCTTTTTGGAAAGTCCACGCAGCCCCGAATGAGCTGCGCACAAAGGGCATTTCGGCTCTTCCGCCTGCAGTTTCCCGGCTGCAGAAAGGCAGCTCTCCTCCGGTTTATCAACTGTGGGATGGGAAACAAGATTTGCCTCCAGGATAAGAAATCCGAAGAGTTTGCAAACAGCCCGAAGAAGATCCTGGGAGCTCCACGCCCTGCAGGGGGTTTCGGGGCCCTGTCGGAGCCCCGGCAGCAGCGGCAGGATTGAGCCCGCGCCGCCGTCGCTCTCCGGTGCGACCCGGCCTCCTGCTCCGCAGCCGAGGGAAGCGGATGCTGAGCCCAGGTGTGGGAAGGGGTGGAAAAGTCCCGTGCTCCGTTTGTGTTTGGTTTCTCCCTGCTTCCCGGGCCTGATCCTGCGACTGCGAGAGAAATGGCAAGTGCTGGGCCTGGTCCCCATCACGGCTAAATGCAAGTGGAAGCCGGGCTGCGACTGCCACCGCGTTTGATACTTTGTCATCAGAGCTCACACGGATATTGGGAATAACAGAGCTTGAGGTCTGTATCATCAAAACAGAAAAGGCCGGTGCGATATAAAGCAGCAATTAAAGAAAAGGAGCGTCAAAGAGCAACACTGAAG